>NC_090309.1:4713144-5047216 GCF_039906515.1 Pseudorca crassidens | reverse complement strand
GTGGACCAGGCTTTGAGAAAGGCCTGACTCCTAATGCCAATCTTCAAAAGCGTTTCAGGATCCAGGTTTTTTGAACTTTTGTAAAATCCGGTTCAGGTCCTTTGCCAAACAAATGTTCTCTCCAGCATTTGCTTTTGCTCTGTTCTGGTGATTTTCCTGCATAGCAATTATAAGGTCAATTTATAACTCTCAGAAAAGCTGGTGCAGAGAAGAGCTGGGGGAGGTTCAAGGTTAAAGTCTCACTTCAGTCGTTATTTGTTTTCCTTGAAAAATGCATTATTTTAAAGTTAAAGGGAAGCGTGCCGTGAGCTACTATCATTCCTGGGCTCTGCCTTCTGCTGTTTCCCTCGAATCACATCACAGCTCCAGGACTGGTCAGTGTGGAGTGAAACTGGGTAGATGGGATAAGACTAGAAATTCAGATTTTTTTTCCTAATGAAAATATCTTTGAAATGTTTATCCTTGTGTAGATCTTGGAATGAGGCTTCTCACCTTGGCTTATTGTATCTGATCATGTTGCCTTCTTTATGACATCATCCTCATACCCAGCCACTTGGGCACAATGTTATTGTATAGAAATATTTATCTTAATTAAATACAGTAGTGTAAAGTCTAGGCACTCATCATTTTCCCACCTTAGAAGTGAGCAAACTACTAAGACAAGGCAAAGTCCTTTCTTTCCCATCCAGACTTGCTAAGTGACTCTAGAACAAAACATTTTAAAGGAAAAATTTCTCATTAAAATTTTGTAGGAAACATTACAATGTGAGGGGGTCTCGCTGAAGTATTCTTTCTAGGTAACTGCACTGGGTTATTTTGGTTTAAGGCAGGTGAAGTAGAGAGTACGAGGTGGGGCTGACAGAGCTCATGATGGGGGTGGAGGGAGCAAAATAAAAACAGTCCTGCTTCTGGCTCGTGCATGAATTGTGAGCCATTTTGTTGCGGGAAAACCATGTCAAGCCCACCTTCCCTACCACACTCAACTTGTGCAAGACCCCTTACGGAGGAAGAAGAAAGAAAATCTCAGGAAAAACCTGCAGCCAGAAAGAGGACTGGAGAAGACGTTCTCTCTGGATAGAAACAGGATTTGTGTCTCTGTACCATCACCAATAGGGAGGACTTTCCAATGAGGGGCAAGGTCTTGTGGCTTCTCCCTGAGACTCTTTTCCTTTTGCAGAATCACAGCCTGTGCAGTGACCATGAAAAAGTACGTCGAAGAAAACGTGTCCCAGACATCCTACACGACCATCAAGTATTTCATGAAGATGTTGAGCAGCGTCAGCGAGACCCTGATCTTCATGTTCATGGGCGTGTCCACCGTGGGGAAGAACCACGAGTGGAACTGGGCCTTCGTCTGCTTCACCCTGGCCTTCTGCCAGATCTGGAGAGCCATCAGTAAGACACAGCAGGGCCCGGAGAGTCCCACCTGCTTCTTTTTTTATTTTTCTTATTCCTTCCTGCAAGGTTAAAGCAAAAGCAATGGGGTGATGCCAACTGGTTTTACTGGTTAGGGGGGTTTGGGTACCTTGTAGTGACCAGGAATGTTCCCCGTTTGCTTCCTCAATCAGTTCAGAATAATCACTGGCCGATAAGGTTCTGCACTGAAGCAAGGCTGAAGCAGGAGCACTTGTTTTTAATTGAGAGAAAACTCTCACATTTACACATTTAAATATAACTCAGTACATTCATCCCTTGCTCTTCACTTCTTTGCCAGCTTATGAGTTCTTGCACCATAAATCAGACACAGATTATAAACTGCGGGCTTTCTTTTATGCTTTTGTTACAGGAAAAGTGAGCTCTCACAAACTGTAAGGCAAGTCCTGTTAGAAAACCGTCTCCTAAATATTACAAGTGCTTTTATTGAAGGGTTGAGTGTGATATATAGAAAACAAAGGAAGTGAATCTCTATT
Source organism: Pseudorca crassidens (assembly GCF_039906515.1). Taxonomy (NCBI): domain Eukaryota; kingdom Metazoa; phylum Chordata; class Mammalia; order Artiodactyla; family Delphinidae; genus Pseudorca; species Pseudorca crassidens. The sequence goes on along the minus strand of NC_090309.1, from coordinate 5,045,306 downwards.
TTTGAAAAGTGCTTAGTAAAGGCAACTCTACAGTGTAACTGGTGTCACCCCTATAAAATATGCCTAACTTAAAAACACGAGGTGTCTTGACTAATGGCTTTTAATTTAACTTGTATATTTATGTTTCTGGAGCTAGAAAGAACACTCAGTACTGAACTACAAGATATGCTTTACCTTTTGATTAGAAGAGATTATAATTTTAAATGACTTCAACCAATATTTGAAGCATTTTTTTACGTGAATTTGACCAGTATTTTCAAGCCAATTGCTCAAAGAGAAATTAGGAGAAATGGCTCAGAATTCATCTTGAACATATCCATTCTAAATTTAGAATGGTTTTTAGGATTTAGGCAAGAATAACAAGAATGTAGAAATATTAAAAATATTCACAAAAATAGCTCTGAATATATGTGCCTATTGGGTCTCCAGGGGAGAAAAGAATTAAGGATTCTGTGATATAAATTTATAATCTCACAAGTCCTACCAGTATTACTAACTAGCTATTTGACCTTGGACAGATAGTTAACTACTCAAAATCTTCTTCCCCAACCACAAAATGGTGGGTCTGGACAAATTTCATAAGTCCCTTTCAGTTCTAATACTGTAGGGATCTACAGGGCAGTAGGGTTAATGTCAAGAGGAGTACCACCTCAGAGCTTCTGCCCAGCCAACAAGCATAGAAACCAGCTGGGAGATTAATGCTGGGGAGACCTCACGATGCTTCACCCTTGGTGACCAGCCACGCAGCTCCTTCATTTTCCATCTGAGAGAAATGATGTAACAGTTCCCAGGAGAATGACTTGGCCACGTCACAGCGAGGGACAGAGCCAGGTGTCGGAGTCCAGCTCTCCCACTCCTGCCTGACTCATCCTAGCTAAGAATAGTTCAACTCATGAAGGCTTACAACATAGAAGGTCGTGCTTTATGTTATTCATAGATATTAAATTATTAAACCTTACGTCCACCTTCTGGTGTAAGTACTCAATACCTCCAGAAAGCAGATGAGAAGATGCGTACATGAAAAGATTGACTTTTGCCCAAGGTCATAGGACTAGCCCGTGGAGGAGCCGGGACAAACAAAACAAAATGAGAAAAATTAAATTTTACTGTGTCCTGCACTGTCAGTGTCCCTACTATCAGAGGATGCTAGGAAAGAATAACAAGAATGTAGAAATATTAAAAATATTCATTAAAGTAACTCTGAATATATGTGCCTGTTGGGTCTTCAGGAGAGAAAAGAATTAAGGGTACTCTGGTATAAATTTATAACATCACATCAAGTCCTATCACTGTTACTAACTAGCTATTTGACCTTGGACAGAGAGTTAACTACTCAAAAGCTTCTTCCCCAACCACAGAACAGTGGGTGTGGACAAATTTGTTAGGTCCCTTTCAGTTCTAGTACTGTGGGGATCTACAGGGCAGTAGAGTTAACGTCAGTGATGCTTGCTGTGATGTCTGTGCGATTAGAAACCACATGAGGATACCGAGAGGTTTACTGTTCTCCAGGGAAACCTCTGCTTTGACGAGTCAGAGCATCAGTGAAGGGACCTTTCTCACTAGGAACCACTGCATGGGTGGCAGCTCAGCCACATGGGGATGAAAAACCAATGTGGTAGAAAACACCTGTGTGTTTTCAGCAAGCTCTCCTGCCCTCCACCTTCCACTTACTGACAGTAAGAGACCCCTCCTTGGACCCCTTGCCAACTTCCTTTCTTTTTTGCATCGAGCCTCAAGAAGAACCAAACCAACCACAAAAGATCTGCTCACCTGCACAGACCCCAGGCACTGCGAGGGCTAATGTCACCTTCAAAATCACACACCTCCTCTGCTGACCCAGGGAGAGTATGAGCTGATAAAAATGCTTCTACCCTCCAAGTGATACCCTTGCTTTTCTTAGTTTTGAAAGGCTGAGCAAAATTTATAAAATAGATTAGAAAATATATACCATTTCTTATATCAAAAGTATCAAGATTTATTACTTTAAATACACACACACACGTGCACACGCACGGAGGCAGTCATGCTGGGAAACTACCAGAGAACACTTCTGACTTGAAGCACTGCCGTCTCACAGCTACCCAAGAAGTTAAAAGTTTTGTACGCTGTTCTGTTTGGGACAGACTGCCATGGGTGTGATGGAATTAGGTTGCCTTGTTTTGTGGGCACATGCGCACAACTTGGGTTCACTAATGCTGCTTTGTCTCCTCATTCGTGACCCTCTGCTCTAATACGTATTTCCCCCCTTCTAGGCGTGTTTGCTCTCTTCTATATCAGTAACCAGTTTCGGACTTTCCCCTTCTCCATCAAGGACCAGTGCATAATTTTCTACAGTGGTGTCCGAGGAGCTGGAAGTTTTTCACTTGCGTTTTTGCTTCCTCTATCTCTTTTTCCTAGGAAGAAAATGTTTGTCACAGCTACTCTAGTAGTTATATATTTTACTGTATTTATTCAGGTTGGTAGAATTTCTTTCATATTTGAAATAAGTCGATTCTTCTCAGGATTGTGTATTAAATTAGTAAAATACCAAGAAAGGGACACTTTATCTGATTTTCAGACAAGTGCCCAAACTAAATTCCCAAATATTTCTAGATCATGTTTTTGGTCATCCTGTAACCTCGACATTTTGTGACCTTTTAATTGATAAAATGTATCAATCAAAATATCCCTTTGTACAGGTGACTGAGAGCTCGCCGGATGTCTATTGCTGAAAATGAGATAACAATGGGTATTAAATAGTTTTTATTATAGCTGGTATTAGCTCTCAGCAAACTAATGGGAGGTTATTTTAAGGAATGAAACTAAATCCCTGCTTTAAATTATAGACATCAGGCCTATTTTTATTGCAGAGTGTAAAGGTATTAAGTAAGAACTAAAGTAAACACTGGAGCATTTATCCAGGAGAAACTAGTACAAAACAAAGACATTAAAATTGGAAGTTCTAAATTTGCAATAGATTTGCTCTCTATCCTGACAGTCTTCACTACAACAAAATGCTTTATTTTGTGGTTTATGATCTAGGGAATCACAATTGGCCCTCTGGTCAGGTACCTGGATGTTAGAAAGACCAATAAAAAAGAATCCATCAACGAAGAGCTTCATACCCGTGTAAGTTATCTCTTGGTCATAATTAATAAGTTGATAAGACGTTCCCTCTTCGTCACCTATGGGAGTGATTTAGAACTTTGATGAGGTGTGTATATGTCACTAGACATGGCCTCTTTCCTCTCCAGCTCCACCAACAGTGACTGTACTAGTTTCCTGGTGCTGCTGTAGGAAATTATCGTAGACTTAGTAGCTTACATCTTACAGTTATTATCTTACAGTTCTGGAAGTCAGAAGTTCACAATGAGTTTCACAGGGATAAAATCAAGATGTAGCAGGGCTGCATTTCTTTCTAGGGGTTCTAGGAAAAGGTCTGTTTTCTTGCCTCTTCCAGCTTCTAGAGGTTCTTGGCATTCCTCGGCTTGTGGACCCGTCCTGTCTTCAAAGCCAACAATGACCAGTCAGGGCTTTCTCATGCTGCATCACTCTGATACTGACTCTTCTGCCTTCCTCTTCCACATTAAAGATCTTTATGGTTATACTGGGCCGATGGGGGTAATTTAGGGTATTCTCTCTATCATCAGGTCAGCTGAATAGCAAACCTAAATTCATCTGCTATCCTAATTCCTCTTTGAATAAAAACTAACATGCTTGCAGGCCCTGGGGATTAGGACCCTGGATGTCTTTGGGGAACATACATTCTGCCTATCGCATCTGTCCTTTGCTCTTCGAAGACTCGTGTCTGTTCCACATGCAAAATACATTAACCGATCCCAACATCTCAAAAGCCTCAATCCACTATAGAATGAACTCAGAGACCAAAAATCTCACCTACATCTTGTGAGTTCAAAAGACCCAACTCTCAGCATCTCAACCATCTAAATCAAGGATGGGTGAGGCTCTAGGTATAATCCGTCCTGAGACACAGTTCCTCTTCACTCTGAACCTGTGAAACTCAAGAAACAAGTCATCTTCTCCCAAAACGCACTGGTAGGACAGTCATCAGATAACAGCTATAGATACTCCTTTTCCAAAAGGGGGAAATATGGAAGGAAAAAAGGGGTCATCTACCCCAAGCAAATTTCCAAGTCTGCCTGGGTTTCCAGTCCTGGTTTCCAGTCCTGGGAACAATCTTCTATGATTCTCTGCTCCACCTTCTGTGTTCTCCCCTCCACCCACTGAGTCATAGTTCTTTTTTCATGAACAGTAGCAGGTGTTTGTGACTTACGAATTTTGTTTTGTTTTGTTTTGTAATTTTTATTGGAGTATAGTTGATTTACAATGTTGTGTTAGGTCCAGGTGTACAGCAAAGTGAATCAGTTATATGTATACATATACCTACTCTGTTTTAGATTCTTTTCCCATATAGGCCATTACAGAGTACCGAGTAGAGTTCCCTGTGCTCTACAGTAGGTCCTTACTAGCTATTTATTTTATGTATAGTAGTGTGTCTATGTCAGTCTCATTCTCCCAATATATCCCTGCCCCGCTTGCCCCCTGGTAACCATAAGTATGTTTTCTACATCTGTAACTCTAGCAGCTTATTAGTTTGTTCAGCCTGCTTCTTGCCTGTAGAATGTGGGGCCCAGTAGCTTTCTTTCATTTCATCTTCTCTCTCTCCCTTTTGGGTCCAAGCTAGCATTGTTTCTGTCAGGCTTCAACAAGGGGAGCAGTACTAGTAGCAGATATATATTAAGAGCTTTGTTGTAAGGAATTGGCTCACCTACTACGGGTGCTGGGTAGACAGATCCAAAATCTGTAGGACAGGCCATCAGGAAGGGTGGACTGGAACTCGCAGGCAAAAGCAAGTGGAATTTTCTTCTGCTTTATTCTTCAGGCCTTTCGAATGATCACATCAGACCCACCCAGATGATCTAGGATAATATCCCTTACTTAAAGGCAACTGATCAGTGACCTTTAATCCTATCTACCAAATACTTCCACAGCAACATCTCAATGGGTATTAATAATAACAGGGGAGTAGCCTAGCCAAGTTGACACCTCAGAAAACTATCATGATGAATAATGTTCAGGGTTGCCTGACTTGCTTCCAAAATTATTGTTCTAAAAAAGAAAGAAAGAAAGAAAGGAAGGAAGGAAGGAAGGAAGGAAGGAAGGAAGGAAGGAAGGAAGGAAGGAAGGAAGGAAGGAAGGAAGGGAGGGAGGGAGGGAGGGAGGGAGGGAGGGAGGGAGGGAGGGAGGGAGGGAGGGAGGGAGGAAGGAAGGAAGGAAGGAAGGAAGGAAGGAAGAAAGAAATCATTATTCTAATGGAACATGGGATTTTCTGCTCTTCCTGAACTTATAATAAAGAAGGGGTAACAGCTTCCAGTTCAGCAGACATGGCCTAGTGGCAGTTTTGGTGACAACTCTGATAAAAGTGAAAATGAAGTCGATCTTGGTCTCTGTTTGTTTTAAGTTTTAAGTCCGACACAGTATTGAAGGGATGGCGTTTCATGTGGCTACAGGAAATAGAAATGAGAACTAATGTATGGAAAACATAGGGTGAGAGGCTTCAGCTCTGTTAATGAAGAGTGTCTGGACAGTTGCTTGTATGGCTCACCCAAAGGTGAAGTGGATGTGTGCAAGCAATAACCAGAAACACTCGGCATAGTTGCTGTACAAGAGATTCAGGCTTGGAGGGGATGATTGACCCACATAATTTGGAGGTTTCTTTCATGCCTGAAAGTCCATAACTTTAATGCTGGAGAAACTGATGAAGTCTTTCAAAATCAGACCTGAATTTCATGGCCAAAGTCACCTAAGGAAATAAAGTAATTTTAATTCCAGGAAATGCAAATGAAAAATTTTCAAGGCCATTTGAAACTATTCAACAGATGGGGATAGGGAGTGAGCATTTTATAATCAGTAGTGCTTTAACCCGATTGAAGATTTTTGTCTCTATCTTCATCCCCCTGTTCATTATTTTAAGAAATTAGATATATACCTAAGACAATACAACTTGAATATTTCACCCCTTTCTTATTTTTCTTTTTCTCAAAAAAAGGTATAATTATTGGTAGAGAGTACATAATTATTTCAGAATTAACTTAGTATTTTAATTTATTTTGCAAAAAAATTTAGAAGCCATGTTAAACTTCAATGATTACAAATTTAAATTACTTGTAAAGTAATAAATTATGAAGAGACTGTGTTTTTTCCTAAATTCCTATAAACAATTTGGATAAGGCAAATGTAGTATAATTGGCTTGGATGGTGAGATGTAAATACTGAGACAAAATGATCAGATAAAAACTGAGGCGTTGGGGCTTCCCTGGTGGCGCAGTGGTTGGGAGTCTGCCTGCCGATGCAGGGGACACGGGTTCGTGCCCCGGTCTGGGAAGATCCCACATGCCGCGGAGAGGCTGGATCCGTGAGCCATGGCCGCTGAGCCTGCGGGTCCGGAGCCTGTGCTCTGCAGCGGGAGAGGCCACAGCAGTGAGAGGCCCGCGTACCGCAAAAAAAAAAAAAAAAAAAAGTGAGGCGTGGGAATTCCCTGGTGATCCAGTGGTTAGGACTCTGTGCTTTCACTGCTGAGGGCGCAGGTTCAGTCCCTGGTGGGGGAACTAAGGTCCCACAAGCCATGTGGCACGGCCCAAAATAAGAAGAAAAAACAAACAAAACAAAAAAAGAACTGAGGCATATAGATAGATTTTGTTGTTATATGTTGCTATTATAATAGAATACCTGTAGAATTATATTTTCAGGAGTCGTATAAATTGGATACTGGCATATTCTTTTCTTTCTCAATGAAATTCAAAGAATTAAAAGTTAATTATTAGGCTTTATATCCATTTGATCTCAGTAATGAGAAATTTCCTAGATCATTCTAGAAAAATAGTATTCAAAGCAAAGCAGGTACCTTGTTTTCATTGCAAGTTATGTGCTTTATTAAAGAAATTCTCTGCAGAGGCTTTGTATCACGAAACTAAGTGGTGTTACTGGGAAAGGCATTATAAGCGTCCGTTACATGAACAGTGATAGAAAAGAGGGTGTGCTCCTGGAAAGTAAAGCCCCCTTTGTTTTCCAAGGTGGACTAACCCTCCTTGTGTGTCTTGTAGGGTTAACGTTTCATCAGCAAATCATTTCCCTGTGTTTGGTTTTGCAGCTGATGGATCACTTGAAGGCTGGAATTGAAGATGTGTGTGGGCAGTGGAGCCACTACCAAGTGAGAGACAAGTAAGGAGGCAGAGGTCTCACCACCAAGGAGGGATATATGTGACATGCGGAACCTCAGAAGGTTCCACTGGAAGCTAGGTAGATGGGATACGATAAAAGTAGAAGGAATCCTGAGGAAGGTGGCCAGGAAGATAAAGGGCCTGGGAGCCATGCCATACAAGAAGCAGGCAGAAGTCCTGGGAGATGGAGAGCTACCAGGTGGAGGAAGCAGTGAACTTGGGCTTGGTTGCTTTAGAGGAAACTAGTACAACTGACGAGTGGAAATTAGAGACACCAGATTTAAGTTTAAAACAAGGACAAGTTTCCCAGTGATACGAGAAGCACAACCAGGGAATAACAGGCTTCAAGAGGCTGCAAAGGAGGGTTGGTGAGTCATCAGGGATCCTGGGGAAGAGATTCCTCCATTGTGGGGGAGGTCCTTCCCGCATAACGATTCCGGGGGCCCTCTTCTCCACAACATCTCACATTTCAGAACTCATCCTCTTCTGGATTTAGTCTACAGCCATATGTCTCCCTGAGGAGAGTTTATTGAGGATGAGGAAGACGAGATTTTTGAAGTTTTACACTGCTGTTTGGAGGATGTAGGCGTTAGCAGTAGTTCAATTAACCAAATGGTAGACATTTCCAACATATTGATGTTGGTGATGCCAAGAGAGACTAGATCTTTAAAATTCTGGCTCTTGCAGGGTGGTGGCACAGAAACTGAGAGCTTTTGAGTGGGATTTTTTTTTAAGATTTTTTGATGTGGACCATTTTTTAAAGTCTTCATTGAATTTGTTACAATATTGCTTCTGTTTTATGTTTTGGTTTTTGGCTAAGATCATGTGGGATCTTAGCTCCCTGATCAGGAATCAAACCTGCACCCCGTGCATTGGAAGGTGAAATCTTAACCACTGGACTGCCAGGGAAGTCTCCTGAGTGGGATTTTTTTTTTATGAGGTAGAAAGAAGCATCGTTTTAGCAGTCCTTACAGTGTTAAAATAGAAGTTAAATTCTGTGACTATCCACCGATCTAGAATTTAGGCCATGGATTTTTTTTTTTAAGTTCAAATGCCATAGTTATTCCAATGAAGCATTATTAAATATTCTTCCATTTAGCCAAATCTATACATAACTTTCTAAACTGTGTCAAGAGCAGTAAGACACCCTCACTGTGTTCTAGGTCTTCACAATGTAGTACATGTGGTCCTGGGGGTGGGGTGGGGGAGAAGAGAAGGAGCCTGAACAAATGATTATGGTCAATATGGCGCATGTTATAACAGAGGCAAATGAGTAGAACTATAGCAATACAGAAATGGGAGTGGGTTTGGAAAATAAATGAGTTCTCTAGGCCAAGAAGAATGGAAAGCCTGCCAAGCAACCACAGTAGCAGCAGTGTATTTCCATCTGCAAAGGCAAGGGAGAACATGTCATGGTTTGGATATGGGAGAGTGACAAGGTGAGAAAAAGGTGAGAAAAAAGGAGGACATGACTGGAAAGACAGGGACACACTTTTATGGTACAGAGCTAAGGAGCTCTCTACAGCCATTAACACTATAAAGTTCTATTTGACCTTTAAAACTCATATCAAAAGGCTATTAAGGGCTTCCCTGGTGGCGCAGTGGTTGAGAGTCCGCCTGCCGATGCAGGGGACACGGGTTCATGCCCCGGTCCGGGAAGATCCCACATGCCGCAGAGCGGCTGGGCCGGTGAGCCATGGCCGCTAAGCCAGCGTGTCTGGAGCCTGTGCTCCGCAACGGGAGAGGCCACAACAGTGAGAGGCCCGCGTGCCGCAAAAAAAAAAAAAAAAAAAAAAAAAAAAAAAAAAGGCTATTAAATAGGAGAGTGGCATGGCCATACTTGACTTTTGGAAGGCAAACTACAACAGCCATAAGGAAGCTGGATTAGAAAGAGAGGAATTATCTTTCACATGATCTCCTTAACTCTCCTGTGTTATCACTATTCGTCTCATTTTATTTTATTTATTTATTTTAAACTTATTTATTTATTTACTTTTGGCTGCATCGGGTCTTAGTTGCAGCATGCGGTATCTTTCGCTGCAGCACGGGCTTCTCTCTAGTTGTGGTGTGCAGGTTTTCTCTCTCTAGTTGTGGCGTGCGGGTTCCAGAGCGCCTTGGCTCTGTAGTTTGCGGCACGCAGGCTCAGTAGTTGTGGCCCGCGGGCTTAGTTGACCCGCGGCAGGTGGGAAGTTAGTTCCCTGACCAGGGATCAGACCCATATCTCCTGCATTGGAAGGCGGATTCTTTACCACTGGACCACCAGGGAAGCCCCTAGTCTCATTTTAAAGATGAGCAACCCTGATTACAGCTTGTCCCTTCCTTTTGTTTGGTTGATTTTCAATGTATTCAGGTCCCTAGGCCATTCTTTCTTTATTTAAAAAATGTATAAATGCTATGATTATTTTTTTTAAAAATGTGTTCAAAGTCACATGTGTTCCAGGCACTGTCGTGGTGTTTTTCAGAATAAAGTTAAGTGTAGTTTGTTTCTAGAAAAAGTATATACTTACATAACACATACAGAGATTGAAGATTTCCAAACTGTTGGTTTCCGTTTTTAGGTTTAAGAAGTTTGATCATAAGTATTTACGGAAAATCCTAATCCGAGAGAACCTGCCAAAATCGAGCATCGTTTCTTTGTACAAGAAGCTGGAAATGAAACAAGCTATTGAGATGGCAGAGACCGGGATACTGAGTTCTACAGCCTTTTCCATGCCCCACCAGTAAGTGACATCTGCCCTCGATCTAGACTTTCAATGTCAGAATTACAAGGGGCACTAACTCATTGTTCCATTTAAAGGTACTATTAGGAGTGAAGAGGCAGAGATATGACAAAGGAAAAATGGAAGAAATAAGATCTAAGTCTTGGCATCTTATAGCTTGGTCCATGCTCGATCTGTTTCACCTAGTTTCTGAAAATTACTTTCTAGCAAAAAGATGAGAGTTTTTTGACATCTTTCTTTGGGAGGGCGGGGCAAACGAATTTATAGAAGATCTTTAGCATATGTTACAAGTCTTCCTGTTTAGACATGTCTACCCTTTCACCCGTGCTCATTTGCTTCTGCTAATCTTGCTGTTGTCTTTGTCCCATAAGTCATCTCTCTCCCTGTCTTCTATGAGGAGAGACCAGGTCAGCATCCTAAGATGCTAACTTGGATTTGGGCACGAGTGGTATAGGAGCAAGAGGTGTGGTGATTGGTGGGATATTTAAAGAGAAGGCCGTGTTTGTAATTGTGTCTCAGGCAAAGATCTGTGTGCAATTGGGAGAATGCCGCGTTTGTGTGAGACCAGCTGTGGACAGGAGCAAGGAGGGAACTGGCTACCAGGGGAACAGAGGGTGGGGTAAGACTGATACATACCCCATCATTACAAGATGATGCCCTTTGAAGCCTGGTGCTTCAGTTGGAGTATCTGGAAACCAATTGTCCCAAGAGCTGGTTAGACATTTTTTAAAGCTGCTTTAAGTCTCTGACATTTACCGAGAACTCCTTGGATGTCATAAGAATGAATTCACCCCCTCCCTAAAGATGCCCAGTTTTCTCCCAAGAAATGGTTTACGAATTGGGGAAATTAGTCAGAACGTATATTTAGCATAAGGAACACCAGCTCCTCCATCCTGACGTCCTCAGAAGATAATGAGTTTCAATTATCTCCCCACATCCTCACCTCTGAAAAGCAAGTTGAGAGAAGAGCTAAGAATAGATAGCAATGAAATTGTCATTAACACCTGAGTGTTACTTCTCATCCCTTGCTTGCTAATGAATCAGAAACACCATCACCTTTTTTACATGGGGAACATTTCCAGGAGCAGCCCTGAGGGCACCTTTGTATAAACAGAAAGCTTTCTGTCGTATTTCTCAGCGAGACTGTTTTCGCGGTTGGTTGGTTGGTTTGCGTGCTGCCCACTACATGGCTTTAAGGAAATTTCTGGTCCTAAAACGGGAATGTGCTAACAAATATTTATTGGAAACACCGTGCTGAGCCATATGAGAGCCTGAGGCAGAAAAAATGATCGGGGATACTGATCTCGTCTTTATTTAAAATGTTGATATATCACTCATCATGGATAATTTTGCATTCTTTTATTTTCTACAATATTGCCTTCAAATCCTACTTCACTTGATTCCTGAACTTTGGGGCATCCCCTTAGCGAAGGGGAGTACTAGGGCACCTGTTATGTGCCACAGCCTGTGGAAGCAGACGGTCCCTGCCCTCAGGGAGTGCACCCCTGGAGCAGGGTCTTGATAGTAATAAAATAGGGCACACAAACATAGGATCATAAAGCCCAGGGAGCTGTGAGAGGGTGAGAGGGAACCTCATCTGGTCCCCAGGCATTTGACCTGCTCACTGAAGGATGGATGAGAATTAACTCAACGCTCAGCAGGAGGGCTGGACCTGGACGGATGCAGGCAGTTTAGACCATGAGGAACTTCCTCAACCTTCTGCTCACTAGTGATGTAAGCACTTGGTCTAGGAATGTAGGGGCACTTATCTCAAATGAGAATCAGTCTCTCATGTGCTAAAATATATTTTGAATCTCTGTACATTACGTTGCACTGGTCATAAGCAGGTTTCCCAGTTCCTAACCTCAAGGCAATTTTTAAGCCAGTTTCATTTAGAGGATGCCCTTGTGTTGAGTCAATTATTTTTCAGACATTGACTCAAGATTAGTAAGAGAGCCTTCTAGGTTGGAGACATTTTTTCCCCCTATAGCCCAAACCGGTTAGTTAACCGAGGTGGGAGAGGAGATTTTTTAAACCGATATTTACTACAAGTTTAGTATTTAAGTTGCATTCATTTGATCTCATCAGAAATCTGTAGGACGTCAAGCAAAAAGGAATTCCTCTCCTAAGATCAAAGCAGTAATTTCTTAAAAAACAAACCTTCATACAATAATAGGAAAAAGAAGTGTGTACTCAGCTCACTTTTTGTGACTCCGTATGAAAGGATAACAACAAGACGCACATATATTTTTTTTCTTTAGAAGTTTAAGCAATTGTTCTACAAGAGGTTTAGATCTCCAAACTCTGTGACCTTCAGGAGAACACTACCCCTAGAAGCTGTCTGTGGCACACGGCAGACACTGCTGATTCTAGGGAATTCCTTGACTTTTACGTACCTTATTTTATTTGACTCTCAGAACAACCCTATGGAATAAATAGACTATGGACTTGGATTATTATTCGAACTCTGAGGCACCTTGCTTTACCCATGAGTAGGAAGTTCTTAGAAACATCAGTGGGTAGAGGCTCAAGCCGATTAAAAACTATTTGGTTACTATTAAAGAGAAGAGATATTAAAATATTTATAATAAAGATGTTAAAAAAGAAGAAAGCGAAAGATAAAAAATATTTATAGTAAATGTATAGGCATAACACACTAAGCTGTGTGACTTCAAGATATTGTCTTTAGAAATTCCCAAATAGTTACAATGTCATGTATTAAAAAGCACAAATTAATTTATTGCAGTTGAAGAATTTTTAAATTGATCACATAACGACAGGTATAAGTTCACAGTCATGCATTCTGACACCAAAGACACTAGTATGAAGATTCTGATGCCATGTTCACTTCCATGATGGAACGTTGCCTTGTAGGGAGCCGGGCCCACAGCTCTGCATTCTTCACTCGTTCTCAGTGTTGGTCACCTTGGTGACCTTCCTAAGAAGACACAAGGCAACCACATACACAGAAGAGCTGTTAGTACCATTGTTTACTTAGTGGGCACATCCTTCAGTCAACGTACATTTCCCTGGATTTCATGTATAAAGCTAGTAAAAGAGGATGGATTCCTCCAAATAAATCAGGAAATATTTGACCTTTTGGGACTTCATCTTATGGCATGAAGATAACATCTACTAGATTTCATATCTCTATTGCTGTGTTTAGAACTGAAACCTCTTTTTACAGCGTTATAGCATCTGATTTTTTTAAAAAAGTTAAGGCAAATGTGAGCTTTTTATTCAAATACACTTAGATGCAGATTTCCCCAGTTTGATTTCAATGGCCATGAAATTACCAGTGGTCTTTTATTTAAGGTAATAGAGGTTTCTTTTATATCTTGTTCCAGCGATGAGACTTTCACTTTATAATTTTACTTTTTTTGCCCTAGAGATTACTAACATTCAGTTTTTCTGAGGATTGTATCTTTCCTGTGCTCATGATGTCATTTCAGGAGTAATTTTGCTAACGAAGTAGCAGGTAGGAAAGTCCATGCATCAGTGATTGCCCGAATCAATCATTCATCCTTCTGATTCTATAGCTGCAGCTTCTCAGTGTGAATAAATACGAGGCAGTGCTGCTGGGAACCCTGTACTTCACATCCAGCCAGCAGCCTAAATGGGCTTGAACTGAGTCTGGTCCTTCCCAGAGTGATTAATTATAAACTGGGGAGAAGGCCAAGCTAGATTTCCTATCTCAGGTTTAACTTTACCCATAGTTTTTTCCTATTTGGTCATTTTATTATGAACACACAAAGTGGAACTATTTGATTAGCTGTTGTTTCTGTTTAGCAATAGATTCCTTCCACCATAATAAAGGAATGTGTTCAGATTGTGGGAATGCGTGGGTGTATCTAAATCAGAATAAATTTTATTTGAAGGACATTTAAACAGTTAGGTTGAAATGCCCTGATAGTAATGTTTAAATCACCGAGGGTGGTAACTGAATATCAATAGTGTTGACGTTTGCAGCTCCGCGATATGGAAACTGGTTTCAGTGATTTTGTAGGAAGGGCATTAGTCAGTCGATAGATCGCATTGCTAAGTAAATGCTGGCGTCCTGTGATATCCAGTATCCAAGCCCTTAAAAATCTTTTACCCATTGTGCATTACTTACAAAAATATCCTTGCTATGTATGACGATATCGCTACCAATGTTTGGGGAAAGGGACTTAAAAAGTGGCCTGTCTTGAAACCAATAACTTCTTGTCTCTATGGTCAATTATCCTAAGACCTGTGCAAGCAGGTACCAGCACATCAGCACACGTGTACTTTTCAAAAAGCTGCAGCCAGAAAAGAAAAAACATCACAGCTCCGTAAGGGTTTACACCAATATGTCAAGGGAGGTAATCGTACTGAAAGATGGGTTTAATTTTCTTTAGTTCTCCTATTTTTGTTGTTCCTATGTTCTACAGTGAGCGTATATTATTCATACAATAAGTTTTTAGAAATTACCACCACTAGACCGAAGTGATTGAAATCAAATATGTGTGTCACATGAGAATTCTGCACATAGCGATGTCATGACTGAAATCCTCGGAGGACAATTGTTCATTGACTGCTAACCTGGCCATGACTTGGCTTTTAAGCCCTTTTTTGGGGGGGGGGGGGAGGGGTGCTTATGGTGAAGAAAGCTGAAAGAAGTCAACTGCTTCTAGAATCTCAGAGGGTCCAGTGTCTCTGAGCTGGCCTGATTTTCATGGTGGCAATGGTCTAATTCTCCTCGTAAAATATGATTTTAGTTTCTTCCCATTATTCTTTAACCAGAGATAAAGTCCCTAAAGGGACAATTCCAAGATAAATGTACTTATAAACGTACTCGTAAAAATTTAGTACCGCATAGATTAGTGCTATTCAAAATGTGGTTACTACATGGTGTTGTCCGTGAGCCTTGAAGGAATAATCTTATTTCTGTTGAATCTAACAGTGAAACATTTGGTTTGCCCTTTGTGGTATCCTTTCCAGAAATGTATTTCCTAATCATTGATTTTTATTGTTTTTTACAAACGTGTCTGTTCCTAATAGATACGGAGGAAAAAAGTAACTGGTTTGCCATGACTTTAAACTCCTTTTTAAAAATGGGTTAGAGAAATTCCCATATACAAGCTATAGGCAAAGAAGCCACATGCTCAAAATGTAAGTCAAGACACACATGCTGACGTTTCATATGAATTTACTAAAACAACAGGAAAAGTTATGTTAAAAACATAACCTTTACGTTTATCAATTAGAACTCCTGAAAGTAAATTCATGCTTTTGTGGTCCCCTTGCCAAGATGGAAGAATAATGCTTGGCTTCCCTCCAATGATGTTTCCAGGGCCCAGAGGATACAAGAAACCAAAAGACTCTCCCCTGAAGATGTGGAGTCCATGAGGGACATTCTGACACACAACATGTACCAAGTTCGACAAAGGGTGTGTATAAGACGTGTCCCTGTTGCCTGTCCTGGGATCCAGTCCTCCAGGAATCAGCTCTTGTTCATGTTATTCTCTCCAAAGCAGTCTTCTTGATGAACAATTTCTCTCTGCTTAGTTTGGAGAACAGAAAGTTAATTGTTATGTTTCTGCAGCAAAATCGGCACCCATGGTATAAAGAGAAATGCAAATCCAGTTGCAGGCCCTAGGGGTCAGGCTGCCCTAGCCCTGCAGCCCCAGAGTTTTCCAGAACCAGCAGGGCTCCCTCCCCCTCCAGAGACAGAAAAGCAGTGACACTCACCCACCATGGAAGAAAGATGGCCCCAGGATGCCTGTGATGGTGGAGTTGTTTCAGCGTGGTTGACTGTAATAGAGCTTAGAAAACTGAGATGGTTTAGATTAGAATATCGAAACCACATTGCTGAAAGCCTAAGATAAAAAAGGAGACATTTCAGGGACTTCCCTGGCGGTCCAGTGGTTAAGATTCCAAGCTTCCACTGCAGGGGTCATGGGTTCGATCCCTGGTCCGGAACTAAGGTCCCGCATGCCGCTAGGCCAAAAAAAAAAAAAAATATATATATATATATATATATACACACACACACACACACACACATATATATATATCCACAAAAAGGAGACACGTCAGGCATAGTATTTTTCAATTTTGGAAAAGGGTATGGAGGCTATACTAGTACTTGGGACCTGGCCCAAAGTTCACAGCAAGAACATTTCAGGGACGGTAAGTGAATCCTCCTGAAACTTTGATTTAATCAAATGGTATTTTCATTTGTGTCCTCTAATTAGGAGTTCTTTACGTTTGAGGACTCAATGGAACATCCCAATTGTTGACTAGGGTTAGAAGTGAGTTAACTGTGAGGGCCTCGGTTTTGGTGACCAGGTCATGGGACTCCAAAAACTCATCTGGTCAAAACTCATCTTCTCAAGTAGAAGATGCTGAGGTCAGAGGAGTTGTTTTTTCACTTGTTTAAGATCTCAGAACGAATCTGCATTGAGAGCCCAGGTCTGCCAACTACCCACCCACAGCTCTTTCCATGACTTCAGAATTGCATGGTCCAGGGCAAGGGAATGTCTTCTGGCTGCTGTGCCGAGAAGGTCAGTGATGAAGGGGAATGTGCCAGCAAAAAGGCCCTGCACCTGCCGGAGGAACCCAGGTCAGCGACACTCACAGCACACTTCGAGTACATTCAGCCGCTTTCAAATCATTCCAGGTGAAACTGTTTCAGCAAGACTATCACATTCCGCCTTAGATAAGTCGTTAAGAGCTTCCTGGTTTGAAGAATGCTGGCCAGCTTAGTGAGGGCTGGAGTCCAGAGGGTGCCTGGTACTCAGACGTGCCCCATGGGGGTGGAGGTTGAGTTTAGGGAAAGTCCAGAAATAGAGAGAGAGATTCTGGAACTCCAAGCCACCCAAAAATGAGGCTAACTGTCCATTCTCTCTTTTTTATCAGGTTCCTAAGTAATCACCTTTCTTCTTCTTTTATCAGACTGACCTCCAGGTTTCTCCCTTCTAAGCTGTGCAGGATCTCCCTTCCTTGTTGATCACATAGAGCCAGTAGGTGATGGAAACTCCCACGGGGAGAACATACATAGTAAACAGAGGGGGACTCCACCCCCGAGATGGCTTTTGCTTCCTCTTTTATCACTTGGGAGAATGACTCACCAGTCCTACCCTTTCTGTCTTTCCTTTCTCATCCTAACCTTTAAAAAAATTTTTTTATAATATATTTTATTTAAACCACTATATCAAAAATATTATTTCAACACATCATAAATTTTAAAAACTACCAATGCGATACTTTATACTCTTTTCTTTTAAATTAATGTCTTCAAAATCAGTGTATAGCTTATTCTTACAGCACATTATGATTCGGATTAGCCACGTTTCTTTTCCTTAAAGCCTCCTTTATTTTTCTTATTTTTAAAAAATTTTTATTTTATATTAGAGTATAGTTGATCAACAGTGTTGTTGATTGACAAAGGTGTACAGCAGAGTGATTCAGTTATACATATACGTGTATCTATTCTTTCTCAAATTCTCTTCCCACTGAGGTTACCACAGAGTATTGAGCAGAGTTCCCTGTGCTATACAGCAGGTCCTGGTTGGTTATCATCCTGTCTTTTTTTTTTTTTTTTTTTTTGCGTTACGCAGGCCTCTCACTGTTGTGGCCTCTCCCGTTGCGGAGCACAGGCTCCGGATGCACAGGCTCAGCGGCCATGGCTCATGGGCCCAGCCGCTCCGCGGCATGTGAGATCTTCCTGGACTGGGGCACGAACCCGCGTCCCCTGCATCGGCAGGCGGACTCTCAACCACTGCGCCACCAGGGAAGCCCTATCATCCTGTCTTTACGTAGTTCATATGGCTCCTCTCCTCTGCCATGGTCCTCTTGCTCTCTTGAAGGAAAAACCAAAGGTGAAATCCAGGACAACTGTCTGTCTGCTTTGTTGCTCGTGGGAAGTCTACAGTTTTGAGGCTTGTCACAAAAGGTGACATCTGTAGTCCTCTAGTTTGGGTGAAAGAGATTCCCGTTAAGCACTTCGTAAACATCTGAGGACCATGCTGGTCTGTGGTTCAAGACAAATTTTCACTGGCCTCTGTGAAGATAAGGAAGACATTTTTCATAAAACTAAACTGATTCAATTTGAAAAACTGTTCTGTATCGAAGATCATGCCCGTCCTACTACTTTGGTTAAAAGACTTTTTCCTTTTTGAACTGATGGTGGTGATACTAATGGGCTGATTTTTTTGTGCGTATCTTTGATTGGCAACATTTTAAAATAGCAACCATCTAGACATTGCCGAAGTCATTTTTAAATTCCCCTGATCCCTAAACACTCAGCAACCGCTGGCCTAGCATAACAAACGTGACCTGGGAAAGAGAGTGTGTGCTGGCTGGGGGGGCACCGAAGTCTGTGGGTACCTCGGGGGTGATCACTGTGGGAGGTCACAGGGGGACAGCGCAGATGGGGGGCACTAGCCTGTGAGCCAGACGCAAGGCTCCCACCGCAGCTTGGTCCTGAGGGGCTGGCCCCGAGCACAGACCTTTCCTCCGGGGCCACAGCTTGTGCCTGTGTAATTGAGGCAAAAGCTCAGAGGACCTGAGCACCACCTGCTCGCTCTACTAGTCTTTGTTCTTGGTTTTTCCATGGTCTCCTGAGGCTGGAAGTTGTGCTGAGATGTCTGTACATGTTTGACATCCCCTTCTTTCTACAGACCCTGTCCTACAACAAATACAACCTCAAACCCCAAACGAGCGAGAAGCAGGCGAAAGAAATCCTGATCCGCCGCCAGAACACCTTCAGGGAGAGCGCGAGGAAAGGTCACAGCCTGCCCTGGGGAAAGCCGGTAAGGCGGAGACACTGACTCACCTGAGCTGGGCCGGGGCCGGAGCAGGGCCTTGTCAGGTGACTACCTCAGTATTTAAACAAACAAACAAAACCACTACCTCGTTGACAGAAAAAGACAAAACTAAGAGGGTACAGGACACCAGACACCCCCTTCTCTGGGCCTGGGCCCTTTGGAGCCCAAAGCATCCGTCCATGAGGTATGTGGCAGCAAACTGCCCTCCAGGATGGGTCAGTGACTGGAACACACTCCCTGGGCTGTGAGGCTAGACTAGCTCCCACGGTGGCCAGGGACTGGACATTCCAGGGGACCATCCGTGGACAGGGACCCTGGCTCTAGGAAGCTTACTCCTCCCCCAGGGAGATACAGGGAGGAATTTGTTCTCCCCACGTCTCTGGGACCCTATCTTCATGGCAACCACTGTGCATCTGAGCTACTCCATCTGAGGCCATATCCAAGCTATCTTACTGGGACTCTGAATGGAGGTTGGGTCTGGAGTAGACCCTAATCTCTACCCTAATGTCAGTAGGGCTGCAGGAGAAACTTTGAGAGGTTTATCATGGCCTATTTTATCACGAGAGGGAAAGGACATATACTGAAGGCGGAGGCATTTTGTTTCCCTTAAACTGAAGTAACTGAAAGGCAGTGATCCAAACACGATGCTGCAGAGTGGGTCTGTATCTCTCACTTTGTCGTGTGAAGCTGTCAGTTGCGTGGCTAACTCTGCTTTTTATTTCTCCTTGTTACCCACAGGCTGGTACCCAAAACATCCGCTACCTCTCCTTTCCTTATAGCCGTCCTCAGCCAGCAGGCAGAGGTGTGAGGGTGGCTGAATTCACAGGTAACCTGCATCCCTGGCTGCTTCTCTTTTCTGGAAAGGTTCAGATGGTAAACTGTTTCAGGCTTGTGGGCCAAAAGGCAAAATCAAGAATATTATGAAAGTACATATATGACAAGAAAAAGAGAACACAAGTATTTTATTAGTTGAATTCAGAACTATAGTGATGAACACTGAAATTTGAAATTCATATAATTTTTACTTAACAGGAAATATTCTTTAAAAATTTTTTTTTCAGCCATTTAAAAGTGTAACAACCATTCTTAGCTCAGGGGCCATACCAAAAGATGCATCAGAGAGATACACCTGGGGGTCATCAACTGCTGACCCCTGTCTTAGGGAAACATAAAATGGGCCCTTCTTTGAAGGGGTGGGATTCTCCTGTGTTTTATAAATTAGCAGAATTCTCCAAAGTTGGCTAAATTTTACTAAAATAACTTCACCAAATTTACTGATTGGATGTTTCCCATTTAATACCTATTACTTAAATAGAATTCTTAGAATTATTGAAACTGGCTATTGTGCTCATAAAAGCTATTATTATTATTTTTATTTATTTATTTTTTTTGCGGTACGCGGGCCTCTCACTGTTGTGGCCTCTCCCGTTGCAGAGCACAGGCTCCAGACGCACAGGCTCAGCGGCTATGGCTCACGGGCCTAGCCGCTCTGCGGCACGTGGGATCTTCCCGGACCGGGGCACGAACCCGCGTCCCCTGCATCGGCAGGCGGACTCTCAACCACTGCGCCACCAGGGAAGCCCCAAAGCTATTATTTTTTAAACGTGTATATAAAATGATTTTCTATTAGCATAAAGTGGCATATAATATATATGATATGCCATGTTCTCTAGTTTAATATTCCTAAATTTTTAAGACTTGGAATCACATTGGAAATTTGAATAAACTAAACATATAGGATTTGAGAGTTAAATCTTTGAAGAGTGAATATAATTATTCCTTACAATGAAACTTTATTTTTTTCTGATATATAAACATGCTTGATATAAAATCAAAGTCAGCCAGTGGAGAAAAGCATAAAAAAAAATTTAAAAGCACTCGAAACTCCAACACCCAAGATACTCACTATAGAACATTTTGGTAAGCATCCTTCTATAATTCTATCTATATCATCCTGATCTCTACCCTACCTGGACCTGATACAAACAAACAAAAAAAAAATCACAAACACACAGCAAGGTATTATACATAAACTCATAATACAGTCATTGTTCTTCAATATTTATAAATTGTCTAGTTCACTCAACCATACGTTGTGGACATATTTTAGTATCAACAGATATGAACCTAGTAATCATTTCATGACTTAATAATAGTCAATTATATGAAAGCCCCCTAGCTTATTTAGCAAAATCCTTATTAACAAATATTTAATGCTTCCAATATTTAATGAATATAAGCAAAGATATCTAATAATTTCTTTGGATTACTTGTGATTGATTTTTGCTCAAATAACCAATTACTCCCTTAGTATATATTCCTGGAAGCAAAATTTTTAGATAAAAAATTACGTATATTTAAATTTACCTTCAGATCAACAGTTGTGAGAAAGGTGATTTCTGAACGTTTTCAGCATCACTGGGCTATTCTGAGTTAACGTTTGAGTAGTCTACTATATGACAGGATAAAATCTATATACCACAGTTAATTCTCATCTGAGTCTGTTTGATTTTCAGTGAGGTTGAACATCTTTTCATATTTTTAGAGGCAACCATATTTCTTTCGAGGAAGTTTTTGTTTCTGCCGTTGCCCATTTTTTTCTGCTTTTTTTTTCTTAAAACGAATTTGAAGAACACCGTATAACACGAATATCACCCATTGTTTCATATTTGCTGCCAATAATTTTTCCTAAAGTTTCACATTTATCATTTAGTTTTTAGATATACTTGTCTTCAAATTTTTGTATTCTGATTCATCAAACCAGCTCAATCTTCCACAGAAACATTAGAAAAATGATTCACCAAGTAATTTAAAATCTAAAACTTTCATAGTTTAATTTTTTCAATTTCAAGCCAAATGGCTAATAGTTATTTTGATAATAAAGATATTTATCTTTGTGTAGGTTAAGACAGAGACACATTTCAAATTGTTTTCAAATGGCCATGCTCCTGCGCCAGCACCTTCTTTTCCAATTTTGTTGTACTAGTCATTTACCCCTAAACTAGAGAGTTTGGACACTTAATTCTGTTTCATCGATCTAGTCATCTATTCCTATGTCACACTCTTCTAAGTAGTATTATTTTATGTTAAAAAGAACTATAATACAGACAAAAGCAAACAAAACAAAAGAACAGCAAGCATAGGGTGTATAATAGATTAATTTTTAAAACTCTTCCTGGTACAAGCAGCTGGTGCTATTTATGTTGCTTGAGTGATAGAGAACACGAAAGCCTCACAGTCACTTCTTGAGATGAATGTCAATATCACAAGCTACGGTAGCAAAAAATAACCACACAGCAGCCTCAGCTGAACACTAATGTACAAACACGTTATAAATAACATACAGCGGGATAGTAAAAGAATACTACACCTTACAAAGTAGGACTTATCCCAGAGGTGGGGTTGTTTAACATTTGGAAAATGCATTTACATTATTCACCAGATTAATAGGTCAAAGCATCCTTTCAATAGATGCCCTAAAACACATCTCACTCACGCTTTCAATAAAAATCATAAGATCCTAGGAAAACACATATAGGACATATGAAGACAACATAAAACTCTCCTTTTCCATGCTTCATTTCCTCTCTGTAAAGAGGAGAATGTTGGTACCTCCCACATACAAGTGTTGCCCTGAGTGAAGCCATTTGGTGCAGGTAAGACTCTTAGAACAGTGCCTGCAACCAAGTAAGTGGGCAAGAAATATTAGCCATTATTGATTTTATTACTAGTGAGGGGTATCGAAGAAGACTTGACTTGGGCAGATAGGGGTGTTCTTGAAAAGAAGACGGTACTTTAGAAATGTCAGTTCTGGGCTTCCCTGGTGGCGCAGTGGTTGAGAGTCCGCCTGCCGACGCAGGGGACGCGGGTTCGTGCCCCGGTCCGGGAGGATCCCACATGCCGCGGAGCGGCTGGGCCCGTGAGCCATGGCCGCTGAGCCTGCGCGTCGGGAGGCTGTGCTCCGCAGCAGGAGAGGCCACAACAGTGAGAGGCCCGCGTACCGGAAAAAAAAAAAAAAGAAAGAAAGAAATGTCATTTCTACATGAGTTAATCTAGACGTGGAATGAAATCTTAGTCCCAATGAATTTTTTTTTCTTTCAAATGTGCTCAACTGGTTCTAAATTTCATTCGGTGAGGAGAAACAGTGGGTAACCTAGAAATCTGTGAAGGAAAAGTGAGACTTGTTTTATCAGTTATTCTTAAGTTTTAAAGAATTATAATAATAATCAGGATTAGACTGAGATAGTCCTCCGTGGGTATCTGGGCACAATTATTTGCATCCACCTTCTCTCCAAATCTGAAGCCTTTACGCACCAGGACAAGGTCAGGGAATGGCTGGAGGGGCTCTAGGGGAGGACGTAGAGGGAGGTGTAGCATCCTTCAGGCAGCCCCCTGATGTCCCCCGCAGCTAACCAGGCTGTGACGTGCAGAGCACTGTCTCTCTTCGCTCTCCCCTTGTCCGCCCGTGTTAGGACACCCCTTCTCTAGATGTCTGGGTGCTCCCTGCTGGATTGCAGGCTCCACACACTCCTCCAAGCTCCTTTGCCTTTGGGGCTCCCTTGGTGTTGTAAGTAGAGAGGTCCTGCCTGGACAACCCTCCTAGAACCCAGGAGCACTGGGGAAGGTGAGCGACTTCTGTGGGTGGAGTGTGGTGATGGTTGCCCTACTATGTGAATGTATCTAATGCCACAGAACTGTACACTTCAAATTCATTAAATGGTAAATGTTATGTTTTATGTATTTTACCACAGTTAAAACGAAACAAAACAAGACCATGGGGAGGGCAAGGTCCGGGTCTCTAAACAGCCTTTGTTGTATCAGGAGTGGGTTAGGTTCAGCCCTGCCCTGAGCAGAAACCCTTTCCCTGTCTCTCCTTCACCCACCCCCCAGTGCCCGTGTCCAGAGGTTAGAGCTCTCAGCCAGGTGGAAGGTAGAGGAACAGACACTCAGATTTTGCTGCAAAGGTTTCCATTGATCTCTCCCTGGAACTGCACTGCCTGGCGCCAACCTGGAGGAGGACTGTGCAGATAGGAGAGTCCCCACCCTTCCTCCTTCCGCCTTCCACTTTCCAAGCAACTCCTTCTTCCCGTTTTGGATGGATCTAGTGACTTAAGTTGAGTGGAAGCTTGCAAGTCACCTGCCCAAGCCTCTCCCAAGTTCTAGGACCCCACTTTTCAGTAACCAGAAGGTGGGCAGGAGATGCAGCTGGAATCTGTCCTCTGAGGGGGACCTTAGCTCAGAAGGATGGTTGGAAACCAGGAGGGGGGCTGAGGGAAGACAGAGGAAGGAACGGCTCTCGGGGACAGAAGGACCAGCTGTTGTTTTCTTAGTTAGCGTTTCAGGCACCAAAGCATCAAGAGGATCTCTGGTTCCAGACCAGATCGTAAGCACAAATTAAAGGGAAGTCCTGAAAAAACGGCCAAATATTTTAACTCACTTTTTTTAAAATTCAAAGCAGCTGATTCCCCTCCTCCCACCTCCCACCCCCTCCTGAACTTCCAGACAACCTTCTCAGGACAATTTGGTCACATTTTTGGAAAAATAGTATTGAACAGGATATTTGAAGTTTTTCTGATGTCCCACATTCCAAACACATTTCGTCAAGTATAAACCTGTGTACATATTAGTTCTAGCTGTGAAGTTTTTGTTTTGTTTTTTAGAAGGAAGTAGAGAGTGGGAGAAAGAACCCTATTTCAGATTTAAATATAGATGTCTTAAAGTACCTAAGTTTTCAGGAGAATATTTAAAGGGAAAATACATGTATAAGGTGAGAACTTGAAGAAATGAGAAGAAATGAGATTTCTGAAAAATGCTCCCTAGAAGGCATGTGCACAGTGAAGGAGGGAAAGGCAACGTCCCGGACGTGGTTTAGGTATCTGGAGGGGACATGACATAGGTACCCAATGGCTGCCCTGCACTCTTGACGGAGCTGTCCTGACCCACACACAGCTTTTATAAAGGAGACAGGGACAGCCTGGGGAGGAGCAGATGCCAGCTTCTCAGACAGGCTCTGCTCAAACTGCAGCCCCATCCTCACTGTGTGATACTGAAAGTCACTTAACCTCTTAAAAACCTAAGAGATGAGGCTCACAATTTTCCTCCTCTCAGAGTGCTGTTGTGAGGATTAAATGGCATAACATGCAAAGAGATCAGCACCGTGACAGCACAGAGTAAGTTCTCAGTAAGTGGACGTTCCCATCCTTCTTGTTGCCGTCGTGGGCCAGACGCACGCTGTGCACGCCTCACATCCTCTGAAAGGAAGGCATCACGGCTGTTTTGCTACTCGTGACTCTGCTGTGGTCCTCTCCCATCCCTGTTTCTCTAAGATTAGCTATTTCAAGGTCAAAAGGATGAAACTCAGATTTAATGATTTCTGGTAGCCACCGATTAAAAATCAAACCTAGAGTTAAAAAATGAAAAAAAAATCAAAACAAACCAAAAAAACACAAACAAACCTAGATAAAATCCACCCTTTTCATATCATAGTACCTTGGAACCTTCAGTTTACCATTGGTCTTTGACAACACAAAGCATCTTTTTGTGCTTTATGGCTAATGGATCTGATTTTGTGAGAAACACTCCCTCATTTCCCTGGGAGAGACCAGCCGGACGCGCAGGTTTCCATGCATTTCTGTTTATTTCTCACACCGCGTCTATAGCTTCTACTCCACCCCACCTTGGGGTAGCAACCTCGGAAAGGGAAAACCATGCTGATGAGAAAGGTGAGTGAGTGTAGGAGCTGGAACAGCAGGAGGACTCTTCTTCCCTCTGAGTTCTCTCGCCTGGATATGAAGTCTCCACTCTCTGATCTAAAGTCCTCTTCTTTCCTCCTTCGATTATCCTTTCCCAGATCATGACGGCAGTGACGCAGAAGTCCCCACCATCATGTTCAACACACACTCTCCAACGGGGTCACTTCAGGAAGGACAACGGACACAAGAAATAATCCCGATGAAGAACTTACACAGAGGAGGGAAGCCAGCCCACTTGGGCTATCAAAGAAATAGGACCCAAGAAGAACAACTGGGCGGGGGCAGAAGGGTGGTTTTGAGGCCCAAACTGCTCTTTCACGCAGTAGATGAGGACTTCGAATCTGGGGAGGAGAGTGAGGAAGAGGCCTCAGCCATTGGGTCCCGATGGTCAGCTGAGCACAGACCCGGCAGGGACCTCCAGGGATCCCATAGCCCTTTGCTCCAAAGCAAGTAATGTTACGGTCCACAGGATTGTGTTGGGTTTTTCCAGAGTCCATGTTCCGATTACTGTGAAAGAAGGATGTTCAGAGTTCTGAAGAGAGCAGTTGAGTTTTGTTCTTGTTTATTTTTATTTTTTTGATGTGGACCATTTTTAAAGTCTTTATTGAATTTGTTACAATATTGCTTCTGTTTTTTTTTGTTTGTTTGTTTTTTATAGTTTGGTTTTTTGGCCACATGTGGGATCTTAGCTCCCCGACCAGGGATCAAACCCACACCCCCTACATTGGAAGGCAAAGTCTTAACCACTGGACTGCCAGGGAAGTCCCTTGAGTTTTGTGTTTGTTCCTGGTTTTGGGAAGCTATTGTGACTCTCTAAGAGGCAAGGAGATTCTTCAGAGGACTGGGAACCGACTCGCAGTCTCTTCCACATTCTTAGCTGTGCTTAGCTGTGCTTTGTAGACGAATTCCCTGTGAGAGACAGACGTCAGTCACCCCAGGGGTTATTCACTAAATGTGTCATTCATGTAATTTATTGAGATACAAACATGATTGGTCAATAATTCCCCTTGAGGGCTTCCCTGGTGGCGCAGTGGTTGAGAGTCTGCCTGCCGATGCAGGGGACACGGGTTCGTGCCCCGGTCCGGGAAGATCCCACATGCCGCGGAGCGGCTGGGCCCGTGAGCCATGGCCGCTGAGCCTGCGCGTCCGGAGCCTGTGCTCCGCAACGGGAGAGGCCACAACAGTGAGAGGCCCGCGTACCGGAAAAAAAAAAAAAAAATCGGACACACATAACAAACTTATGGTTGCCAAAGAGGAATGTGGTGGGAGGGGATAAATTAGGAGTTTGGGATTAACATATACACACGACTATATATAAAATAGATAACCAGCAAGGACCTACAGTATAGCACAGGGAACTCTACTCAATACTCTGTAATAACCTATATGGAAAAGAATCTGAAAAAGAATAGATACACGTATATGAATAACTGAATCACTGAGCTGTACACCTGAAACTAACACAACATTGTAAATCAAATATACTCTAACGTAAAATTAAATTAAATTTCAAAAAGAGGAAAATGTTAAAAAAAAATCCTACAGCTCAAAAAAAAAAAATCGGACAAACCTATTTCTATTGCTTGCCTGAATGGTCTTGGATTTCAGTGAATTCTGAAGTTGGGTAAAGAGGCATTTCCTTGTATTCATCCTATGCAGAGGCTTTCCACCTTAAAAGGGATTCCACATGTTTTCTGGTGTTTGGGATGTGGTAAATATCCTTATTTATCCTCCCCAAACCTGATGTGATGCCATGGGAGCGCTTCTGTCTTTATTCAACCTGGTAAACGAGAAACGTAGGCTGTAGAAGGGAGTCCGCCATGACAAAGTGCAGATCAGATTCTAGATACTTTACTGTTCTCCCTTCATGCTTTTCTCTCTCTCATATCAGCCATATACTTCCGTGCTTCTCTTCTTGGAAGAAAATACAGGGTCACAGGCGTTAGAGCTGTAACGACCACCTGAGTTCAGTGATTAGAATGACCCTTCCTACATAGGGGGTGAGTGCTGTGACAGGTGTGTGGCAAAGCTCAGGTCTTCAGCCTGCAGGGAGGCTTGCAGAATACTCTTCACCTACTCGGGTGCCTGCCACTCAAATGATTTGGCCTTTTAAATCAATATAGTTAGTTCAGAGCTCTGGCTCTGAAGCCAGACCACTTTTAGCTGTGGGACCCTGGGCAACTTAATTATCTTCCCTAAGCTGAAATTTGCCAATTGATAAAATAAGGTAATAATTTTATCTACCTCCCAGAATGATCATGAGGATTAAATAAGATAATATCTGTAAAATGCTTAGCTCAGTGCTTGATCATAACGGCTATAATTATTTAGGCTAAAATATATGTGTTCATGAGAGAGGACATACATTGGTTTAATCACATGAAGAGTGATGACAGACATCTGAGACCTTTCTGAGAGGCAGTTTGATGGACATAACAAAGGATACTTCGGGGCACTGGGAAGAAGATGTGACAGAATTAGAGAGCATTGAAAACCATCATCACAACTCGACCCGGTCGAGTCTCCAGCCATCCGTCAACCAACAGCACAACCAGAAATAAGGTCTGGGTATGGATTCATGTTTTTCAAGCAAAGCTCATTTATGTTTGTGTCATTACCTCAAAATTACTGCATTTCCTTGCTTTGGAGTTACCCTGGTGTCCAATTCTAATCATCGTTGATTCTCAGAAGTCAGTGAGTTGAGAAGCCCTGTCTCTGCATATTACGATAGGCACCCAGTGAGTAAGGGAAAACTCCTCTTTTTTGGGGAAACATCAATGGGCTTTCATTCTTCAACTTGGAATCTTTCCTATACGGGAATCTGTCCTCCAGAAAAGTGATTCCCTTAACTTATAAATATTAACTAGAGAGATAGGTGTTTAAGAATTTTAAGCACGGGGAAAAAAATACCTTCTAGTCATAACTTTCTAAAATTAGGAAAGGTTCGTTTTTAATAAATAAAATCAGTGAACGTATTGATGTTGTCTAAAGTTTTTGCAAGTATATTTTATCCAAGAATAATGCGGGTGGTTTCTTGTAGTTTTTAATTGTTCTTTCCTGACTAAACTCTGTCAAGTATCTTATTTCTAACTCTTCCTGAGAAAACCCAGCCATGCAGACAGAAAGCTCCCCTGTTAGAACATCAGTCACTGTTAATTGTTAATTGGGCCATAAGCCAAGGGGAATAAAAGAGATGCCTGCCTCAGTACTAGCTACTCCTCTAATTAGCAAGGGATATGTTGTTTCATCTGGCCACAGTATTTGATTTAATAAATTCTTTTTCTTTCTGAGACTCTAACCAGCTTCCAAGCCAGGGATGCTCAAGAAGTATGACAGGTGAGAAGTCACAATTTCCACCCCCCAGGCTTCTTACTCAACAAGGTAACTGGAACCATGTTGTAAAATGAACGAAGGGGGTCACTACTCTGTTTCCAGGCAGAGTAATACAGATCGCGAATCAAAATGGTTGGTCCTAAAATCAAGGTACATACTTCGTGTGCTAAGAAATCAGGCTTGACTAGAACAGTCATAATAGGCAGCATTTACAGAGTGCTTACTACATGTCGGGCACTATTCCAAATGCTTTTTATATGTAAATGCAGCATCACCCCATCTTTGCTGTGTTGCTGTTGTTTGTTTGTTTTTTGGGCACACCGCGTGGCTGGCGGGATCTGAACCTGTGCCCCCTGCAGTGGAAGCTTGGAATCCTAACCACTGGACCCCCAGGGAATTCCCAGCATCAGCCCATCTTAAGTGAAAGGATACAGGTTTAGAGAGATGCAGTAATTTGTCCAAGGTGTCCCTGCTTCCAAGGAAGACCTTGGAAACCAGGTCTGTCTGATTTATAGTCATTGACGTAAACTTTTTCCCTGAGAAGAATTGATAAGTGTCTCAAATCCACACATCATTCTATTTCTCACTTGGGAAGGATCCAATGGGAAGAAACAGAAACTCCACCCTGCCAGAAAAGAACTTTGCTTTAAAATGGAAATAAATACAGTGGAAGATGATGTGATTTTGAAAATCTGTCTTTACAAACTTAATAGATGATCTAAAAATCAGATGACAAGCAAGATTGATCATTTGTGTCGTTAAGATTATTTTCTGAAGACAAATAAAATGTTTTTGAGTGATTTTAAACGGAGTCTCTTTTGAATATCAATTGTATGTTGTTTCCAAAGACCTTTGTTCTTGGTTCCCAAATGAGGTCCCCAACCAGACAATCTCCACAGCCCTGGGCGGCTCTGAACCACTGCACTATGCTATTCACTTACGATGGAAATATAATCCGACAACCCACTGAAAGGATGGAAGACGGCAGGGAGAATGACTTTGACTGTATAATATTTAAAGAGGAACATATTCTTGGTAACTGTACCATTTATGGAAAGCGTACTTTGTGCCCTGCTTTTCACTAAGAACAGTACCTACACATTGTTAAACATTGAATTCTTAAAACAATCTTTAGAAGTGGTTATTATGATTGTTATCCCCACTTTGCAGAGAAGACACTCAGTCTCAGCTTTCACCGAGACACGAAGCTGGTCCAAGTTTTCATGGAAGACACACAAATGGCGGTATATCTACGTTGAGAGCTGTCTGCCTCCAGAGCCCCTCCCTCCATCCACTAAGCTGTAGTAACGGCCTCCTAGCTGTTGCAAAGGATACATTGAGTAACCTGAAAAGATGAATATGCCTTCTGCCACCACCATATGAATTCTTAAGATCACTTCACGAAATCAAGTAAGAGTTTTGGTCTTGTTTATGGACTGGACTACTGCCACTTCCCCAAGGTTCCTTTCTGTCTTACATGACGCTGAGGTTCTAACTGAAACTGACAGTGGCTATAGCCAAATTATTGATTCGGGAGTCTGCATCTTGGATTCAGCACAGTGAAGTGGAAACGTGAAATATCCTTTAAGCAATTTTTTATTTCAATATTTTTATTCCTATTGGCATATTATCTTTGAACTAATGGAAACACTAGAAATAGAGCCAGTTAGAAACTTTAAAAATAAGGGGTCACCTAGCACCATGGCCCTGAACCAGTTTAAAAGGAAGGAAGGCCTCACAGGGTTTCATTTATTTTGTTTCCTCACAGGAATTTTTCTGCGTAACTAAGAGCAAGTGAAACTCGGATTCTGGGTTTCGCTGGTATACTGTTTCACGGGTGAAGGCTGCCCTTGTTCTGAGTTTGTGCTTGTCCTGGACCTGGTTCAGGAAGCAGCCCTGTTATCTTACTATGCTATCTTCAAAAGGGGCTGTGTGTATGGGGAGGGGAACGTCGCCAGAGTTATAAATGCAGAAGTTAAAAAAACCCACAACGAATCAGAAAGAGGAAAGGAGGGGAAAATTCTGTCCTCCAAAAAGGGGATATTCTTAAAACAAGAGGACAAAAGGACAGGTCCTCAGCCAGGGACCCACCCACGGGAAAGTCACACAGAGCAGGGCAGTACAAGCCAGCAGTCTTAAGAGCATGGGGTTTAGCAAACAATGCTTGCTGTTCTCCACCCACACCCCCGGAGCTGAATTTCAAGTTCTGAATGTAGACAATACCGCTGGAATTCCTGCAGTCTCACTGCACCACACACACGGGGCTTCAGGCAGCTCTCTGTTAGAAATATCTGGAAAGATTAGGGAGTTTGGGATTGACATGTACACACTGCTATATTTAAAATGGATAACCAACAAGGACCTACCATATAGCACAGGAAACTCTGCTCAATATTATGTAACAACCTAAGGGGAAAAGAATTTTAAAAAAAGACTGATTAGGTTGGTGAATAACAACATGTCAAACTTGAAAACACTGGAAATAAAGTCTAGAAAGAATATTCATTACATTTCATTCATTACAAGAATGAAAATGAATATTTTCAAAGTAAAATACATCTATGGTGAATTGAGGTAATTCTTCCAGGTAGAGTGAGAGAAAATAAGCGCTTTGAAGAGGACCTCACAGACAGGGGTTAGGCATCTCATAATGACTTGAGGAAGGAGGATGAATTTGTTGGAGGAGAAAATGTGTAATTGGGATTACATCTCATTAGAGTCTTCCTAGTGCTTAGGGTAGACTCAGGAAAACTTCATACCCAGAAAGAGAGTTTTACATTTGATAAATTATTTTCAAGGCCAGGGATGCTGCCCACTGTCTGCTTTTAGGTTATAAACTCTTTGAATGCCAGATATAAAGAAAGCCCTGGGGAAATGTTCCTGCATTAATGTCCTAATAAGTCCTAAGATCTTTATCCATTCCACTGTTGATGGACACTTAGGTTGCTTCCATGTCCCGACTATTGTAAATAGTGCTGCAATGAACATTGTGGTACATGACTCTTTTTGAATTATGGTTTTCTCAGGGTATATATATGCCCAGGAGTGGGATTGTAGGATGATATGGTAGTTCTAGTTTTAGTTTTTTAAGGAATCTCCATACTGTTCTCCATAGTGGCTGCACCAATTTACATTCCCACCAACAGTGTACGAAGGTCCCTTTTCTCCACACCCTCTCCAGCATTTATTATTTTGTAGACTTTCTGATGATGGCCATTCTGATCCATGTGAGGTGGTACCTCATTGTAGTTTTGATTTGCATTTCTCTGATAATTAATGATACTGAGCATCTTTTCATGGCCAAGACATGGAAGCCATCTAAATGTCCATCAAGAGAGGAATGGATAAAGATGTGGTATATACATACAACGGGCTATTACTCTGTCATAAAAAAGGCTGAAATAATGCAATTTGCAGCAACATGGATGGACCTAGAGATTATCATATTAAGTGAAGTAAGTCAGACAGAGAAAGACAAATACCATATGATATCACTTATATGTGGAATCTAAAAAATGATACAAATGAACTTATTTACAGAATAGGAATAGACTCACAGACATTGAAAACAAACTTCTGGTTACCAAAGGAGATAAGGGGGGAGATAAATTAGGAGTTTGGGATTAACATATACACACTACTCTATATAAAATAGATAACCAACAAGGACCTACTGTATAGCACAGGGAACTCTACTCAATATCTTATAATAACCTATAATGGAAAAGAACCTGAATATATATATATGTGTGTGTATACATACATATCTGAATCACTTTGCTGTACACTTGAAACTAATACAACATTGTAAATCAGTTATACTTTAAAATTATACTTTAATTTAAAAAAAGGAAAAAAAAATAGTCCTAAGATCTAAGTGTCTTAGAGAAGTGGTCCAAGCTTGGCATAGCACTCCATGGTCAGTTTTTGCAGAGCTTCGGAACTCTCTCCAGGATGTCATTGAGTGTGGGCACCCGGCGGTAAACCCCTCCTCCCTGGCCTGTCTGGGGGTGACCCCACAGCCTTCTTTTCCAATGGAACAGCATGGAAGAGTTCAGAATCAGAAGGTCCGGGTTGGAGAAGTAGCTTCATCACTTGGAGTTTGTGAGATGTTGACCGAGTGCTTGAACCTCACGAGTTACTCCATGTAAGTAAATTGAGGGTGATGACATCTACTCTCCCTACGCTCCGAAGGGCTTGTGACTTTGGAATGAGGCCAAGAGATTAGCAAACTCTGAAGTATAGAGCCTGCATCAGTCTCGAGCTAGCAGAAAATTTCTGTGGTTATGAAAGTACTTCAGGAATAAATATAACACAGCGGTTAACAGCTGGGGCCCAGGAGTAAAGCAAACCTGAATTTGAATCCTTTTTTGTGGCTTCGTATAACTTTACTTGGGCAACTTGTTTTAACGTCTTCAAGCTTTTAGCAGAGCTATTGTGATCTACTCAGTGCACAGTAGACTTTGCCTATTACCACAGTGAAGGTGTTAGTATATTTTTGCAATTAGGGGTGGGCAAATGGAGTCAAACTGCTAGACCCTGTGAAAGGGTAAGGTTTTTTTTTTTTAAGGTAAAATCATGACTCTCAGAAAAAAAGAAGAATTTGTTAAAGATTATATCTAACTTGTTAATTAATGAGGGAACCAATACGGTGTATCAAAAGAAAATTCAAAACCCTCCTCATTTATAAGCAATCAGAAATGCTGAAAAGAAATGACTGATAGATGCAAAATAAGCTTTCAGCACAGAGGAAGAGAAACCAATTGTCTCTCCCCCTGACGGAATCCACTTGCCTGTCTATGGGCAAAGAATACTTGCAATGCTATTA
Organism: Pseudorca crassidens; assembly: GCF_039906515.1. Taxonomy (NCBI): domain Eukaryota; kingdom Metazoa; phylum Chordata; class Mammalia; order Artiodactyla; family Delphinidae; genus Pseudorca; species Pseudorca crassidens. Next base: position 5,011,661 of record NC_090309.1, on the reverse strand, counting down.
GTTTTCTACAATTTAGCGTTGTAATTAGCCGAAAGACTAAAACAACAGCGCTTATTAGCTGATTAAAGTTAATCTAGAAATAAGAGAAAGTGACCTTTTTGTACTCTAATGTTGTGAATTTAAATTCCCATTTGCTAAAAACCGATGGGAAATACTATAACCCAGAAAGTTCCTGTTTCTCTGGCAAAGGGGATAAACATCATTCAGATTACAACTATCTCTTGCTTTTAGAAAGTTTAAGCCATTTTGCTTTTATGAAAGACCTGTTTTATTAGGTCCTGTTTTAAACAGTCCTGTTTTATTAGGACCTGTTTTCGCTAACCGGAAGAAATCTGAAGAGGATTTTTGCTTTTATGAAAAAGCCATTAAGTGAAAACAGCTTTCAGCGTTGGTTTTGCAGCGATCCCATTACAGAGGCAGCGTGCACCCAGAGCCCCTCGGAAACACCAAGTTCCTTCCCCAAGAACCACATTCGGCGTCTCAGCATCAAGCCCCCATGGCTTTGAACTGTATCTGATCATCTGTGCTTTATCTCACTTTATTTTAAGCATCCATTAGCAAGAAGTGTCCTAAGGTAATTGCTTCTTTGCTTTACACCATTTCGGCTTAGGAAAATTTCGTACTGAAGGCTCTATTTTCAGATACCAGGGGAAACCGGTATTGCCTACTCTTCAAATTTGCAACTAATTCAAATTTGACTCCTTTGTCTTTTCAGCAGACTTGACACTGTGATTTCAATAGATTTGATACTTAAAGAATCGATGTAGGACTTCCCTGCTGACGCAGTGGTTAAGAATCCTCCTGCCAATGCAGGGGACACGGATTCAATCCCTGGTCGGGGAAGATCCCACATGCTGCGGAGCAGCTAAGCCCGTGCACCACAGCTACTGAGCCCTCGCGCCACAACTACTGAAGCCCGTGCGCCTAGAGCCTGTGCTCCGCAACAAGAGAAGCCACTGCAATGAAAAGCCCGCGCACTGCAAAGAAGAGTAGCCCCCACTTGACACAACTAGAGAAAGCTCGCACGCAGCAACGAAGACCCAATGCAGCCAAAAATAAATAAGTAAATAAATAAATAAATTTATAAAATAAAAAAAAAGAATCCATGTAGTGCACTGATCCAGCTGACCCTCAGATTAGCAGTGCCTTCGTTTGATTGTTGCTGACTTTGTCAGCAAACACCCTAGGATGCACTTCATTTTAGTTGTCTGTTTAAAACTCTTCCTTATCCCAGGAATTGTGTTTACGTTTGTTTTTAAGCTACTCCCAACTTTCACAAAGCTGTCCTAAAAATGCAAAGTTTTCTCTTATTCCACTATTCAGATCGTTCATTTCATTTGATGTATTGGGTGCAGCAGTGGTTTGGGGTGTAATTGATGTGGTATCAAATTACAGCTGTGTAACCTTCAAACTGTGGGAACTTAGACCAGTTACCATAACACTTTGAACCTTGTTTATTGATATATAAAATGAGAACAATACTATTACCACTAATGTGAGAAATAAATGAATTCATGCATGTAAAACCCCAGGTAAGGTATCTATCAGGCCCTAACTGAAAACAAACAAACAAACAAAAGTTACACTTATCCTCTATCCAGGAAGAATATGTGTGTGTGTTTGTGTGTTTGAGAGAGAAAGGGAGAGAGACAGAGAAGAAGAGAGAGAAACTAAGGTACTAACGATATTTTCTTTGTGTAACTGGTTTTGGGCACTCTGAGCTCTTCCTTGGACAAGATTTCTGTGCACGCCCATTTGCCCTATATGGACAATTTTCCCCACACTTCCTAAAGAGAGAGAGCTATTTAATTATTGACAGCACTGATAAAACCGAATCAGTATTTTTCAATTTGTTTTTGTTAACTTTCAAAAATAAAATATTTTGGTATAAGGCACCATATGACAACACTTAAATGGAGCCACTGGCCTGGTGATGTTTGCCTGTGTATACTTTTCTTCTTGTGGTCACACGAGCTCCCAGCATCATTTACTTAGATGATTTTTTTTTCTTTATGATTGGTTATAATTTTTTGTGTGGGTGCTGGGATTAAAAGAAAAAAGTCAAATATCATAAATTGTAATGTATATAAGAGTAGCTAGAAGATTCTGATTATCCCTCATGTGCCCATCACCAGCTTCAACAAATACTAATTCATGGCCAAGCTTATTTCACTCTACCCATACATTGACACCACATCCACATCCATCTGATGGAAATTCTCACACATCAACTTATCTGTAAATATTTCAATATTTATCGCTAAAAAATAGTAACGGCAGTATTGTGAAAACAAAACTCTGTTAGCATTTTCTACAAAGATTAACTAGGATTTTATCAGAGTTAAGAAAATGTTAAAGATTAAAATAATAATTCTTATTTTTACTGTATAATAATGGATACATTAAAAATATCTGTAGCTCAATGTAAATTATTAAGCAAAACAGTAAAATAAATATAGATGAACCAACAACTCACTTGAAGAGCTAGAACAATCCTGATGTCATTGCATGTGTTCTTTCTTTATCCCAATCCCTGCCTCTCCACTCTGTCCTGTGGTGACCAATGTTCTAAATTTTACATTTATTTTTCTGTTTGTGGTTTTACCCCAGACGTTTGCCCTGCTGACACCTTGGTTTTAGCCTCGTAAGACGTATTTCAGACATATCACCTCAAGTGTTATAAGAGAATAAATTTGTGTTGCTTGAAGTCACTACTTGTGAGATACTTTGTTGCAGCAGCAATAGTAATGTAATTGTTCATTTTTAAACCATAAAGTTGTGGCATAGCATATTATACTCTTTTGAAACTGATATTTGTTAACTATTAGATTTCTGAGTCCTCTAAATTATTGTAGCCAGCTACATTCATTGTTACTGATGCATAATTTTCCATTGTGAAAATATACTATGGTACGCCCACTATATATAAAACCTATCAAACATTCTCTAGGAAAAGCTCCTAAAAATACAATTGTTAAATCACAGAGTACGTTAACGGTAAAATTTAAAGATGTTGCCAAATAGTGTACCAATTTACACCACCACCAAAAGTGTTTTAAATGTTATTTTGTATTTATACCATTCTTTGGTATTATTGAACATTTTTTTCCTCTAAAAAAATAGTGTACAGACTATTTTGGAGAAAACTGTAAAATTTTTTGAGGTGATATTAATGAGGACCCAGTTCAAGTGAGAGAATGGATTGGAAGACTCAACATAATAAATATATTAATTCTCCCTGAATGTGTCTGTATATTTAATGAAATCTAAATAGAAATATGAACATGTTTAACACAGAATTTGTCAATATTTAAAAATTTTAAGAGTAAAAGGAGACTTTAAAATTTATATGAAAGTGCAAAGTCTCAAGAATAGGCAAGGTGCAGAAGAAGAAGGAGGAAGCGGGGGAGGGAGAAGAGGGGGAAAGGAGGAGGGAAAACAGGGGAAAGGGAAGAGGAAGAAGATTTGGAGGACTAGTTAAATTAGATCTCAAGTCTTTTTATAAATCTACAGTAATTAAGACAGCACAGTCTTGGTGAAGGGGTAAATACATTGACAAATAGAACAATGCTGAAGACTCTAGAAATGGACTCACCCATCTATGTAAACATATTATCAGTTAATGTTCCTGAGAAAACTGGCTTCCATCAGAAAAAAAAATTGAATTGCCATCTTTCATCCTACATAAAAATCAATTCCTAATTATTTAATACTTAAATATGGTAATATGGCAGACTTTTCATTATAAATAAGACCTTTAGGTCTTGTAAAGCCCAATATTAATGTGGTAGGTAGCATTCTAAGGTGGCTCCTGTGCTAGGCTGGCTGGATTGTGACCCCTAAAAGATGTTTATATGCTAATTCTAGGAACCTGTAAATGTGTTACCTTATAGGAAAAATGGGATTTTGCAGGTACATTAGCTTAAGGATTTGGAGATGTAGAGGTGATCCTGGGTGACCTGGGTGGGTCCAATGTAATCGCAAGAGTCATTATAAAAGGAGGCAGCAGGGTGGAAGGGAGAGGAGAAGATGCTGTGATGAACGATGTAGAGATTAGAGTGATATGGTCCTGAGCTAAGGAATGCCAGAGACCTCTAGAAGGCAGAAAAGACAAGGAACAGAGTCTCCCCTGGAGCCTCCGGAAGGAGCCAGCCTTGCTGACACCTTGACTTTAGCCTCATAAGACATATTTCAGATTTATCACCTCACGTATTGATACTATAAGAGAATAAATTCGTGTTGTTTTAAGTCACTACATGTGAGATACTTTGTCACAGCAGCAATAGTAAAGCAATTCAATCCCTAAGATTTCCTACTAGTGTAATACCCTGAATAATCCATGGGACTGTGAATAGGCTAGATTTTACTTCTGGGATTTGGTTATGTTATATGACACAATTGACTTTAGGAGATTATCTGGGTGGGGCTTATCTAATCATCTTTGAAAGCAGAGTTTTCTCAGCCTGGTCACAGAAAGGATGCAAGAGAGAGGCATTCAACTAGGGTGAAATTCTCCATTGCTGCCTTGATGATGAAGGGGCCGTGGGATGAAGAAAACGTTGAGGTCCAGAAGCTGAGAGTGGCCCCTGGCTGACAGCTAGCAGGGGAACATGAACCTCTTTCTTACAATGGCAAGGAGCTGGATTCTGAAAAATAATAATAATAAAAAATGATAATAGTGGGCTTGAATGCAAATTTTTCGCCAGAGTCTCTAGATGAGAATTCAACTTAGCATGTGTATATATATATATATATTTTTTTTTCCATCCGCAAACTGGACACCCAGGAAAGCCAATGGTACAGTTCCAGTCTGAGTCCAAAGGCCTAAGAACCAGGAATGCTGATGATGTAAGTCTCAGTCCAAGGGCAAAAGAAAATCAATATCTCAGCTCAAGCTGTCAGACAAAGAGAGAGAATTCAACTTTTCTCTGCCTTTCAGTTCTGTTCAAGCCATCAATGGATTGGATGATGTCCATCCACAGTGGAGAGGGCCATCTGTTTTACTCAGTCCACCAATTCAAATGCGAATGTCTTTCAGAAACAACACCACAAACACACCCAGAAATAATGTTTAGCCAGATATCTGGATATCCTATGGTCCAGTCAAGATGATACATAAAATTAACTATCATACTTCTGACCTCAAAAACTGTGAGATAATAAACTTGTGTTGTTTTAAGTTGCTATAATTGTGGTAATTTATTATACAGAAGTTGAAAACTGATACACTCTATGTTCCAGTTCTATTTGATGGTTGAGTGCTGTTTGGCTTGGTGGTTCAGGTAAAACCCCATTTATGATGCGCAACTCAGACAGCGTGGCCACCTGGTGTCCCATAAACAGGCACTCTCAAAAGAAATGCAGTTACTTGCTTAAAAGTTATTTGCATGGCTTAACTCCAAACTCTTAGGGGGTTCTCCTATGATTTTTCTACTAGGACTTGCCACAGGCTCTAAAGGGCTCTGATCTTTCATAATATTTTAAGCATCATTGAATCTGTGATAGCATAAGAGTCAAGAAGAAGAGCTGCTTGTTTTATAACCTTAATTATCTGAAGAGCCTTCTGTTTCTCTGTGCCTCACTCAAATTTGGCAGTTTTGTGACTCACCAGGTAAATATATCAGACAAGCACTTAAAAATGCAGCATATGTTACCTCCACCTCCCAGGGTAAATATTATGATGAAGTCCTGGGCCAGCCTGATTGTAGTGTTGCAGAGTTGAAAATCCAGTTAAATGCTCAACCCTATAAGGTCACTTATGCTAAGAACAGAACAAGTGTAGAAACCTGAGGCCTGAGATGGAAACTCTGGGTAGGCAAAAATGAATCTGAGAACTTGAAGCTGCAGAGCATCTTCTGCATCCATTAATAACAGAAGCAGTCTCTGTATTCTCACTACAAAGAGCCAGCTTTCCCCTGTATAAAAATATGTTAATAACTTTACCAATGTTTATGGTAAACAGAAAAGTGAGGCAGCCACAGCCTTAGAAGGGCATGGTGAGTAGTAACTCAAAGCCATCAGGGATGTGGTATGAGCCATCCCACCAGAAAAGCCATCTAGATGAGCAGAAATGATAGATGACAGTGAGGGGAATCCAGAATGAATAAGGCAGGAGGAAGGTGAGGGTATTAATTACAGCCCCAAGACCAGCTAGAGGGTTGGGGGCCACAGTTCATCCTACTAACCTTCTTCTTTTAAGATTCCCTTGGAATCCTGAATTCGCTGTCCCCAGATAGGGGCAACTTATTTTACAAGGCAAGTGGATTCAAGTGGTGTTAAGGGTGAACTATACTGGATCCTGTATTAAACTGCCCAGATCCCCCTTCAAAATTTTGTACTCATACTGCCAGCTTTCAGGGGTGTTGCTCATTGATGGCTGAGTCATTCCCCAGAAACTATCCTCAGGTGAAGAGAGCTGCCTTGTGAAAATTTTCTCCCCCTCCATAGGGGCTGACTGCATCCAATGACTCATCTGTATGGAGATAAAAATGCCATCCCTCCTACATAATTCAGGACATTTCTGAATTTTTCAGCATCTGAACACCCTGTGACATCAGCTGAAACTTTGTTGCAACTACATTGAATTTAACTTCTCTCTGTGCCCCAAATGGCCTCCACCTGTTTCTCCAGACACCGCTCTCCAAAAAATTTTCTGCACACAAAGCTCCGTCTCAGAGATTGTTTCCTGAGGAACCTGACATAAGAAAATGGATCTGGGAAAGTAACAGTGGATTATTTCAGGCTTAATCGTGTTGTGTCTTAAATTGCAGCTGCTGTTCCGGATCTGGTAGATTTACCGGAAGAAATTAACAGAAGCCCTGATATTTAGTATGCAGTTATGTAATTCAAAAATGCCTTTCTTCTCTATTCCAATAAATAGGGAACACCAGTGGCAGCTTTCTTTTACTTGGAAGGGGTAGTAGTATACTTTCACCATTTTGTTTTAGGTTATAACAACTTCAGTTCTATTCCATAAATTAGACTGTAAGGACTTTGGTTATTTTACCATCCCAGAGGACATGCTTGTCCACCACATTGATGACATTCTGATAAGGTTTGGTGACCAGGAAATAGCAAGGAGTAGTAATGTCTTGCTAAGACATATATGTAAGAAAATGGGTACTTCACTCAGTAAAAAAGCTAAAGGTCATCCAAGTAAGTCACAAGACAGTGATAGTTATAAAAAAGCAGGGTAGGTACACCAAAATAAATAGGCTTAATTTATTTGCTTATTTATGTAATTATTGTTTGTTTCTTCTGTCTATAGTGTAAGTTTCATGAGTCCTAGGAGTATCATGTTCATGAATGTATCTTCTAGCCCTGGCTAGGACAGAGTCTAAACCATAATAAATACTCAGGAAATAGTTATTAAATGATTTAAGAAATAAATGAATAAATACCATCTAGCTGGGCTTCTTGATATATGGCCTGCTATGATGCACACCAATGAGTTCAAGGTTTACTACCGTTTTTTCTAGAGTCTAAAATTAGTGTTTGAAATATAGCAGGTACTCAATTAATGGTAATTATTCTTTTGAAGTAGAACAAATACTATCATTTTACTTTTAGGAAAATAACTTATCTGAGACTACCCAGTTAGTGAAAACATGTGATATTGGTGATAAAAATACAGATTCTGTAGTCAGAATATTTTTAATTGAAAATATATTTTCATCTCCTCCAGCAGGGTGACCCTGAGCAAGTTACTCTACTTTTCTGTGGCTCATTTTCCTTATCTATAAAATAGGGGTAATAATAGTTAATATCTACTTTCTAAGATTGTGGAGAGTTTTTCAAATTCCACTTAAAGATCCTAAAACAATGTCTGCCACATGGTAGACATTCAACTGCTTTCTTTTTTTTTTTTTTTTACAAATGACCAATTCATTTGATCATATATGGAGATGTGGTTCCTGCAGTCATAGGGTCTCAGTCTGGAAGTCAGACTGGGTTTTCTTCTTTAGCCTTTCTCTCACCCCACACAGGAGTCTACTAACCAGTCTGCCACTGAATCATTCATTAGCTGCTTGAGGGCAATTACCAGGTTTTCTTTATCTTTATTTCTTCAAAGCCTAGTATGGTACCTAACACATATAGCAAAATGATTTTCACCTCTACATTACACAAACTCAGATAAAGGAGTCACACATACCAAGTTCTTACTTCAGCAGTGTTGTTTAAATATAACACTTTTGTAAGTTTTCTGAAAGAGTGTTTGGTTTGGTATGAGATAAGGAAATGAGCATGAGTTTCCCTGAAACCCTGAAATCTCATACAAAGGACAATATGGAAACCAAGAAATAAAAATGGTAAATATGACTCAGAAAGAGAGGTAAGGAATCATACTCAGAAAATGTAGCAATTCATCCCTGCACATACTGGTAACAAGGAAAACAGGTTGAGCACAGGGTGGGGAAATGTTTGTCAAAGGAGGTTGGAAAAAAACGAGACTGGTGCTTTTGATATGAAAGTGATATTTAGAGCACTTGTGTCTCGGTATTTTGCCAATAATCCAATCACACACAACCTTTGTAGAATACAAATGGAGAGGACATTTGGTAGAATTTTATGAAAGCTTCCTCAAATACATATACCTCATGGCTGCTAAGGCTTATTTTAAAGTAGTATGCCGAGTGGGGAATGAAACAAGAATTGCAAAGATCAAATGTGGGGGAAAATGCCAAGAAAAGGAGGCGTCAAAATGTTCATTTTGGGGGAGTTGATACCAGTGGTTAATTAAGAGTGTAGCTCTGGAGCTTGAATACCTGGTTTTTTATATAAGCTTTTATATTGATTGGTTTTATGATGTTGGGCAAGTAATCTTTGTTTTTCTCATCTCAAAAATGATGATAGTGGTCATGTGAGTTGGGAAATGAATACACTTCTTGGAAAGCATTCAAGATATTCATCAATAGTAACTGCTCAATCCATGTTAATTGCTATGATTATTTTCAAACAAAATATGAACCTCTTTCAAACTTCCTTTGGCCTGTCAATAATACTGATAAACTAGCACATTGTCATTTTTTAAAGTACACTTTAATCTAAACTAGAATGCAATTGACCCCTTTTCTCCAGGAGAATTATAGAACCTCTTCCAGTGAAAGTTGTGGTATACTAAGCTAGGGAAGGCATCCTCTGTTGAATAAACTCAGAAAACCTTGGCTTTTCTTGCCTCCCTATCTTCCGTCCATTACATGTAAAGACACAGTTGCTTGTCACTAAAACATTTTCACACCTACAAATCTCCAGTGCTTGCAGTTTGGGTGCAGCTACCGAAAGTCTGTAGCTTTAAATTTTTAAGTCCAGCCATACAGATTCCACATTGACCTACCTGAACTTGAATAGATAAATCAAAAATCACTATGTATGTATGTGTGGGTCTGTACCTGGATCCTATAACGGAAAAGAATCTGAAAAAGAATACACACACACACACACACACACAAACATACAGTAAGTCCCTTACATACTAACATGTTCCATTCCGAGAGCGCGTCCGTAAGTCCAATTTATTCGTAATTCCAGCAAAGTTAGCCTAGGTACCCAACTAACACAATTGGATATATAGTACTGTACTATATAGGTTTATAATACTTTTCACACAAATAATACATAAAAAACAAACACAAAAAATAAAGAAAACATTTTTAATCTCACAGTACAGTGCCTTGAAAAGTACAATAGTACTTTTCATCCAGGGGCTGGCATCGACGGAACAGGCAAGAAGAGCTACTGATGGAAGGAGGGAGAGGAGGTGGGAGATGGTAGAGCTGAAGGATTGTCAGCAACAGGAGACGGAGGGCAAGCTGCCATTTCACTCACGCCCGACGCTGATGGCACAGGTTCTGGTTCCTTGCTGGATTCAAGTCTATCTACCCTCTTGAAAAATCAATCCAATGATGTCTGAGTAGTAGGTCATTCACATCTTTGAAAGTTCACAATTTGAAGTTTCGTATGTGGGGGACTTACTGTTTATGTAGAACTGAATCACTTTGCTGTACACCTGAAACTAACACAACATTGTAAATCAACTATACTTCAAAAAAAATGGCATGGAAAATTTGTTCATCTCTTAGCAAAGGAGCCCTCTAGTCTGTTGTCCATATATGTTCCAGTGAATGAGCCTGAAATAGCTCTCCAGCCAGGCTCTCAACGCTGCTCTCAACTTGATCTCAATGTTAACAGAACAACTGTGAAAACTGTGATCAAGTATTCAAACGAGTCATGAGAGGAGAGTCAAAATTCAAGCAGGTATTATTTGATATCAGTAAGAGAGAGGAAGTATTTGAAAAAAAAATGGAGATTCCATCAGGTCTAAAGAGCTTCAGGGTTAAATGAAAATGTATTATGTATCTTCAGATCCAATTAAAACTTTGCATTATGGTGCAACTTCTGAGGCTCTTTCCCAAATAGTTAGTCCTTATATAATTAATTGTAAGTCTGGGACTATCTGATTGCTTCCTTTGAATATTGGATTCATGGACCCAGCCACCACATGTAGGGTCAGGTATAATCCATTAGCATCAGGGACAAGGATTGGTCATGTCCTGAATGAAATCTCTGGTCATTAAGAAACTCGCCAAGTTGAGAAGGCACCCCCTAAAATTGTATAAGAAAGTGACCCCCAAATTGTGTGAAATGCCATAATTTTTTCCTTAATGGATTAATACCTTTCAATGGTGGGAAAGCTTAACACTAAATATAGAAAATATTTGTGAGATCTAATCTGTGATATTGATATCTTGAATTAAGGAAACTGTGCATGTTTGCGACTATATATTTGCATGGTTTGAGATTTTGAATTGATAGAGACAACAGTTTGGCCTTAAATTCCAATATAAAATGAATACTTGAGCACTTGAAACAGTCCCATGATTTTTAAATAGGCATCTTAGCAAGACTACAAATAGCAATGGAAAGTTTAAAAGGATTGAAGTTTCTCAGATTTCCCTGGTGGCTCAGTGGTTAAGAATCCGCCTGCCAATGCTAGGGGACACGGGTTCGAGCCCCGGTCCGGAAAGATCCCACATGCCGCGGAGCAACTAAGCCCATGCACCACAACTACTGAGACTGCGCTCTAGAGTCCGCAAGCCACAACTACTGAGCCCACGTGCCGCAACTACTGAACCCCGTGCGCCTAGAGCCGGTGCTCTACAACAAGAGAAGACACTGCAGTGAGAAGCCCGCGCACCGCAATGAAGAGTAGCCCCCGCTCGCCACAACTAGAGAAAGCCCGCGCGCAGCAACGAAGACCCAACGCAGCCAAAAATAAATAAAATTAAAAAAAAAAATCTAATGGGTTTAAAAAAAAAAGAGGATTGAAGTTTCTCAATAATTGTAAGTTTGATTCGTCAGATGAAGGGCAACCTTAAATGTTTAGAGAAATAACTGTTTGAATTTGAAATGTGTAACTTTAGTAAATTTATTATCCACTTTTGAAAAGCAAAGTAAACCTCCAAATAGCTTTTGCATGTACAATACTGCCCTGCAGGGCACCAAAGCCCACATATTTAATATGAACTAATCTCTTGCAATGCTTTCTGCCTGTTTGGCTTTCCATTCGGCTGCTCTGCAGATCCTCCTAGAAAATGCCTTCAGGCTTAAGGATGGCTGTGTGGAGCTGAGGACAGAACCCGGTGACACATCCCAAGACCTCGAAGACTTACCAGGGGTCACCTAACCTGTACCCTAACCCTAACCCTAACCCCTACCCTAACCCTAACCCTAACCCTAACCCCTACCCTAACCCCTACCCTAAACCCTACTCCTTACCAATAATTATTGTTGTGTGTGTGCATTTTAAAAAATATTTTTCTGGGGTTAAAAGAAATTAGCAGAACAACAAAATAAAACAGAAAGTAACCTGAGTGTCCCTCAAAAAGCTAAGTCTGAAATACTTGGTACTTCTGTTCTATGGACTGTTATGTAGCCTATAAAAAGTGTGAGAGCGAAATCTGTTTTCCTGCAGTGAGAAACATGATGTTCCAGATGTAAGAACATCTGGATAAAATGAGAAAGCTCCCCATTATGCTGGCCATTTCAGGGAGTGGGAAAGGATGGCAAGGGGTAAAATATTTTCTTTTCCTTTAATCTTTTTAAATTTCACTTGTTACAAAGAACTTGAATTATAATTGTGCTCAGCACTGCCAGGCTCTAAGCTGAAGAGAACCAGAGGAGGCTTTAGGAAACACTGGAAAGTTTTCAAGAGACTCCAGATGACCTCTGAGTTTTAGTTTGGAGAACACCAACGCGTATGCCTAAGTACGTGCTGTACTCTTCCACCAGAGGGACCCAGTGTTTGGTCTCGGTATCTTCCATGATAAGGGATTAAGGTTTCGAGTGTGTTTCTGAGATTACCTTTTGTTATTCCGTGCTTGTCGGGGTTTCGTCTTTCCCTGAGGGTGAATTCCCTGCATAATGGCCCACTCCCTTCTCTACGTGGATGCTTTCGCTGGCAAAAGAACTGAGGTTGAAACTTGAGATTGGCTTTATGGGTGAGGTTCCTGTTTGTTCAAAGCCACCTCCTATCTTTCCCCTCTGAAGCCACCAAAGAAAACTCCGAAGATCCTGAAGTGACCCTTAATTAGCTCAGCTTGGGGAGAAGGCCCAGAGGAGCTAAAAGAGAATGCCTTTCTTTTTGTGTATGGCAAATATAGTCTGGCTGAAAGGCTTTCAAGGATTAATCAGTTCTCCCCAGTTTGATCTATTATCTGGGTAAAGGGAAACAATCTTTCCTCTGTTCCTTTCAGACCAGGGGCCAGACTTGGAGTTAGTGGTTCCTTTAGCTCCGGTAGCTGTGCTTCTGGTAGTCCCAGACATCACCTTCAAATGGCTGGTCCCTTCCCTTTGGGGGAAAGAAGTGGAAACCAGCAGGGCTGGCCCCCGGGAAAATAAAGGGGGCGATTTTGTCTAAAGCGGTCCAGCCCGTTGTTTCTGTGCAGGTCCTTCCCTCCTCTGGGCTTCACCCTGCCCCCTTCACTTTATCTAAATATTCCCTTCTAGGGAAGGCTCTGAATGTGCACCTTCCATTTTGGTGTGTTAGATGTCTCAGAGCCCTAGCATTTGAGCCTCGCTTGAGAAAAATGAATTTCAGGCATCAAAGTGGTTGAGAACAGGTACATCCCTGGCAGTCCAGTGGTTAAGACTCCACGTTCCCAATTCAGGGGGCACAGGTCCGATCCCTGGTCAGGGAACTAAGATCCTGTGTGCCACGTGGCGTGGCTAAAAAAAAAAAAAAAAAATGGTTGAAAGGGGTTTTCGAGGGAAAGAGGGACTTCCTTCTCACTCTAAAAACAGCTTCTTAAAAAGAAATGTGATATGCTCAGATCTATGTACAAATGCAGACCAAAGCAGTGATCTGAATCAGGTCATTTGAACTGAACTGACTTGAAGTAACCACGTTAAACCCAATTTATTGCAATAAAAACTAGAAAGCACTTATGAGTCTCTTTAAGCTTAGTTGAAAAGAATATGAAAAGAAAAGAAAATGAAATTGTTTTGCCACACAATTTAAACTGCCTTTTTTTGTGGGGAGGTCTTTCAATAGAGCCAATTGGACAAGTTGAAAGTTTAAAGGTTATTTTCTGGACTTTGGACACAGGAAATATTTTCTTAAGAACAAGGGTAATTACATGTAAAAATAACGCTTGTCATACCAACATTTTATCTTAATGATTCTCAGACTTTATTGTGCATGAGAGTCACCTGGGGAATGTGTTCAAAGCACAGGTATCTGCACACTCTCCCTCCCATCTCCCCTGAAATGACTCATTAGGTCTGTGCTGGGGCCCAGGCATCTGCATTTTGAGAAATACACACAGTGTCGTCCCTTGGGCAAATCAGAGCGTGTCATTAACCTGCAGGCCATGGAGCCCACCCTTTTTCCTGGCCTTCGCTGTGTGTGGGAGTCCCACAGCCCTTCCTTCTCCACTTGCCTGCTCTGCCCATTGCCCTCGGTGACCAAGCTCCGTGCACCATGTATCGAATCCCTGGGCCTGGACCTTATAAGACTAAAATGGTACAGAAGTTTTCATATGAAGCAGAATAAATAGGTTAGCACCTGTTCATCTGGAAAGTCGAAAATTCCCCAGTAAGACCCCAGACTCAGAAGGGCAGAACCAGTTGGTACCATGGGGACGGCAGAGTGCTAGCCTCTTCCTTCAGAATCACTGAAAAAACATATGGGTAAAAGCAATACCACCTGGTCTTGACTCCTAAAGAAAACGTCCTACCGCAGTGTGAGAAAGATAGTTTTAGGAGGATAAATGTATTACCCGACAAATGATGGATTAAATATAGACAACTTATTATCAGCAAATAAATCACGTACAAGATTTTAAGAACATTCTGGAGACATTTATGCATGTTGCAAACATGACGAAATACTTAAGGAAAATTAAGTACGTTCAGACTCTTCTCTAACATTCGAGAGAGACCTGTATCATCTCTCCCAAGAGGATTTCTTTTTTCTGTACTTAAAAAAAAAAAATCCCTGGTTTGCTGGAAACAGACATTTCTTCTTCAACGAACAGGTGGAATGAAGCCTCAGCGCTCCTGTAAAGTAAATGTCAATCTTATAACAGGAAGCGTGGTGTGCAGCTCTCTGGAACATCCAGCATAGATGGGAGATCAAACACATTCATGAACAGAAAATAACCAGGCATGGCACAGCTAATAGCATGCGTTGTAGCTGGGGAGAAGGACCCAGCACTGTGAGAGGTAGAATCATCTACTTAGTCTCAGTGATAAAAATCAGGATCTAGAGGCACACTTCTTCATAGCTTTGCGCCTCAGTATCTTCGTCTATAACATAGAAATGATGTTGACAGTAGTCATACCTACTTCATAAGGTTATTCTAACATTTGATGAATGCACATAAAATGTATGACATCCAGTATAGAGCTTCATAAACAATAAGATCTTTATTGTCACTGTATCCTTCCTTATTTAATATTTGCTACCATTCCACACCTTCTCTTAACTTGACTAACTCTTACTAACTCTTCAAAACCCTGCTTAAATCACACCTCCCTCAGGAATCTGGCCCTGATTCCCCCATTTGATTTTGGAGTGCACTCCCATCTGCGCTGATCACCCCATCCTTGGTCTCCTCCACGAGACCCCATGCTCTTCGTGGACAGAGAGCAAGACTTTCTTGACTGTGTCCCCAGGGCCTAAGAGGATGTCCAACATGGAATAAGTACCAAGAAACTATTTCTTCACTAAACGAAATGGCTTTTCTTAAATAAGGAAGAGGTGGGATTTTATCCTAGATCTCAAAACCCAGGTAGAATCCTAAAGGACAGAAATGGGAGGGGGAGAAAGTCTCACGAGTGAAAGACTACTGGCTTACACGCACATTCAAAAATGTTGTAAGGGCTTCCCTGGTGGCGCAGTGGTGGAGAGTGCACCTGCCGATGCAGGGGACACGGGTTCGTGCCCCGGTCCGGGAAGATCCCACATGCCGCGGAGCGGCTGGGCCCGTGAGCCATGGCCGCTGAGCCTGCGCGTCCGGAGCCTGTGCTCCACAACGGGAGAGGCCACAGCAGTGAGAGGCCCACGTACCGCAAAAAAATAAAAATAAAAAAATAAAAAATGTTGTAATCCCCTCTTCCTGCTGGTCCTTACCCTCTGGTTGGAAATTTACTTACAAGAGTGCAATTTTAGTTTGAGTGTTGATTTCTACATTGTTACCCTTTTGCCAAACGACAGAGGCCTGACACAGAATTTCCAATTCATAAGTTTATTATTGTCAGTAAATCTAATAATAACTCTTCGGAAGCATAGCCACCCAATACCAGTGTGTTGCACTTCTATTAATCTAACACTTCTTTTCTGTCTTATGCTTTGGAATACGTGCCCCCGGAATGCAGGGATGGTGTCTTCCTCACCACTATAACGTACACCAGGAAGTGTCTGGTGTCTGGTGTCTGGTAGCTTCTCAATAGACGTTGGCTGATTGAATGAATGAGTGAATGACTGGGTAAGAAGGTATGAATGTTTTTCTCAACACAATGATTTATTTTCCCTTCCCCACCATGCCTTCTGCATTCGTGTATTTCTCCCTCTGCTTGATCGGCAGTCTATAGATGGGTAACCTACTTTACCCAGATATCTGCTTGCTGGTACTGTCCTTTTCAGTTTTATTTCAGATGCTCCCTTCTTCATTCTAAAGCCTTACTAAGGCTTTAGATTTTCAATGTAAATGATTGTCTCTCCATCTCAAGTCCTGTAATAATGATCCCCTCTGTTATAGCAAAGAGCACATGCCGCTTGGTTTTTCTCATCCTTATCCAGATCTTAAGCAACGCATCTTTGTACCTTGAGCTTGGAGTGGACTCATTCATGATCGTATATGTGAATGGCATGACCCTTTTTTATGTTGCTTCCCAGGTAATTTTTAAATTATGAAACTAATGGCTTTAACATATTCAGCATATCAATAATACCTTGCATGCAGACTTATAATTACTTACATAATGTATTGTTAGATATTTATATTGATTTATTTTCCAAATATCTTTATTTGTGAATATTTAAATAAATGTATACTCTTGTTCTATTTTCTGATTTTAATTTTTCCTCCTTCTCGACATACCCATGCGATCCAGACCACATCCTTTACCCACCTCTTTACCCCTACTGCCTGGCCATAGTGCCTGATTCCATCCAATACCTGGTTGTTGACTGACTGAGTGACTGCACTTTTCTATTGTTTTGGGAGCTGAAGAGACTGTTATTAGTAGTAGTGCCACAGTGACCTCTCTTGATGAAACCAGAAAGTGCAGTGAGAGAAACTCCAGAAAGGAGTCAAACTGAGGTTGAAATGTGAGCTATTTCCAATCTCAGACGGAAATGCTATCAGAGTTGAAGGAGCTTAAGGCAAAAGGGGAGACTGGCACTGTGCTCTGCAGCCCAGCCCAGCATTTTTCTTAACAGCTTGTCTGATCCTGTCTCTCCGTGGCCACGTTCCAGAGGCACGAGCTTAACTTCACTCTTTTAAATGATTTTGCTAGTTTTTCATCATTTAAAGAATTAAATATTTCATACCATGTGTTGGTTTTTTATGAGCTACCCAAGGTATTCTAGTTAAGGAAGATTAAAAACTCCATGCCACATTTTTTAAAAGTCACGGTGCTTTAGAGTAGTTTTAGAAAACTCTTCTTTTAATTTTTATTTGTTCTCGTTGTGTACTGATGCGTGGAGCCATGCATCCAATTCCACATCTCCGACTCCCCCTAACTTCCCACATATTCCTATTACTTGATGTCAACCAAGAGAAAATGGAAATGGAAGAGACAGTCTCCCATGACAGGGTCAAGGTGATAGCTTTTATAAGCCATTTAAGAAATTCAATACAAACCAAGACATGGAAACAACCTAAATGTCCATTGACAGATGAATGGATAAAGATGATGTGGTACATATATACACTGGAAAATTACTCAGCCATAAAAAGAAATGAAATAATGCCATTTGCAGCAACATAGATGGACCTAGAGATTACCATACTAAGTGAAGTAAGTCAGAAAGAGGACAAACATGATATCACTTATATGTGGAATCTGAAATACGACACAAATGAACTTATCTACGAAACAGAAACAGACTCACAGACATAGAGAACAGACTTGTGGTTGCCAAGGCGGGGAGGGGTGAGGCAGGAATGGATTGGGAGTTTGGGATTAGCAGATACAGACTATTATATATAGAATGGATAAACCACAAGGTCCTACTGCATAGCACAGGGATCTATATTCACTATCCTGTGATAAACCATAGTGGAAAAGAATATGAAAAAGAATGTATATATATGTATAACTGAATCACTTTGCTGTAAGGCAGAAATTAGCACATTATAAATCAACTATACTTCAATAAAATAAATAAATATTATTTATTTATTTATTTTTTGCGGTACACGGGCCTGTCACTGTCGTGGCCTCTCCCGTTGCGGAGCACAGGCTCTGGACGCGCAGGCTCAGCGGCCGTGGCGCACGGGCCCAGCCGCTCCGATGCATGTGGGATCTTCCCTGACTGGGGCACGAACCCGTGTCCCCTGAATCGGCAGGCGGACTCTCAACCACTGCTCCACCAGGGAAGCCCTATTTATTTATTTTTAATACATTTTTATTGGTGTATATAGTTGCTTCACAATACTGTGTTAGTTTCTGTTGTACAAACAAAGTGAATCAGCCATATGCATACATATATCCCCATATCCCCTCCCTCTTGCATCTCCCTCCCACCCTCCCTATCCCACCCCTCTAGGTGGTCACAAAGCACCGAGCTGATCTCCCTGTGTTATGCAGCTGCTTCCCACTAGCTATTTTACATTCGGCAGTGTATATATGTTGATGCTACTCTCACTTCGCCCCAGCTTCCCCTCCCTCTGCCGCCCTGTCCTCAAGTCCATTCTCTGTGTCTATGTCTTTATTCCTGCCCCGCCACTAGGTTCATCAGCACCTTTTTTTTTTTTTACATTCCATATATATAAATATTTTAAAAGAAATTAAATGTAAGACTTTTACTTTTACTTTAAGCCAGTGAAAGAAGTAAAAACGGGAATGCAAATTATAAACACTTTGCTGTGGGAGATCAGTCAGCCAAGAGTTAACTTGGACTCTGGCTCTAAACTAAGTGCTCCAATTTTAACCTTTGCACTGACTGAATCCCTTAATTTTCTGCCCAATTAACTCGACTTTCAGATGGGACTACACACAAAGCATCCCATATGGACAGCCATCCTGTTTCCCCGTCAACAAGGAGGTATAAAATGGCTTATCTGCATACTGGTAACTTAGAGGTTAAAGAAAGAAACAGGAGGTCAGGTATTTATTTGGCTGGAAACGTGATATTAATACAAATGTTATTTGAACAAAATGATGATTTTAGAGGTGGTAATGAAGGAAAGAGTCTACAAAACACCGGGTGAAAAATTCAAACATTTTATTTCCTGAATGGAGAATGGAAACACACTGGATCTTTACTCCATGGCCAACTTTGGGGCTTCAGCTGTGGGACCACCTTCAAAATGGACGAAGGTTGTCAACCTCCTCATAGCTATTCAGTAAATCTTTAGTCACAAAACCATTTTAGATGCAATTCAAAATAAAGAATTCCATGTCAAATTGTCAAACTATTTTTGTAATAAGACTGCAGGTTTAGTTTATTTTTCTTCACACACCCTGTCCCCACGACTTTTGAAGAGTGCTAAAAATGATACAAAAACTGAGAAAATAACAATAACAAAGTAGAAGCAACAGAAGAAAGGAAACTCAAGATGGGGTCAGAAAATGGAGCCAGAAAAGAAGCTAAAACTATGCATAAACATGGTACCCACGTGCTCTTACACTTGTATGGGCCACAAATGTGGCTCTAAGACTTCCAGCAGCCAGGGTGAAAACAGTAGACTGATCAAGGGCTCCTGTGCAGACCTTCTAAAATAAAAACAAATAGTTTCACAGAAGACAACCAAGGCTTCCTGGCATTAAGACCAGGAGAAAAAAAAAAACACAAACAAACAAACAAACAAACAAAAACCTTATGTTTGGTCTCTGTGAAAAAGAAGCTACACAGTAGAATAAACGATGTCCACAACAATATATTAATACAAAGTTTCATAGGACTTTTCCTTAAATTACTCCTCAGGGCCCAGTTTAACTTGAATTCCAGATAAACAATCGAGACATACTCTCACAAAACAATTATTCATTGTTTAACTGTGATACAAATTTAGCTGGCACCCAGTATATTATTTGTGAAATCTGGCAACCCTGGATAAAGGCCTCATATAGAAATGCAAATCCCTAGGTCTGTGCACGTTTACAGTATTGATCAAAATATAAAACAGCTTGCAGGAACTGGCAGCAGGAAGGTCAGTGCTATAGCTTAGTGATCTTGAGTATCCAGGGGAACAATATTCATACAAATTCAGAAATTAAAACACATGATAGGAAAGCACTTTTTGGGGTAGTTGAGAATTAGAAGAGGTTTTATTTTAAAATGCACATAAATCTACTATATGGGCAGGTCATTACTGCTGGCCTACAGTTTGTGGAATACCAGTGTTTTCGCTTGTTTATTTTTTCTGTTTCTGGTACCATATCAAATGATTGGACACCAATGTAGATTAATTTCTTAAAATAGAGCTTCCGATCAATCTAGTGGAGCATGGGAACTTACATAATGGAGCGCGAGAACCTAGTAAGATGTTCCAGATGTATTTTAAAGCATGAATTGCTAACAAAAAGGCATGTGACAAAAATGACATTGCACAAGTTTTTAAAGTATTTTTAACTTTGAATGCATTAGAACTGGCTACATGTAAAATAAAGCTCAAAAATATTTCTAAACACTATTAAACTATTTAGTACCACATTTTAAAACTAAATGTAGATGCTTAGGAAGAATATGCTGTCATCAAAGCCATTTGAGCTCCTCCCCTTTTTTTTCTAGATAGATTGCCCCTATCATGGTTAGTTGCTGTTATCAAGAAGGATCAATGTAGCTCCTTGATTCATTCGATAACTTATTCTATTAATTTTAGTCTGAAAAAATTCAAGCATTGCTTGTTCTCAATGTAACTACTTAAACACATAATCAAGATGGGGGATTGAATTTTCTCTTTCTTCACATTCAACTCACTAAATATGCTTAAATATAGTTTTAAATCTGCCTTCTAAAACTTTGTATATGTAATAACAAAATGTACTCTCAGTACTTTAGAATTCAAAATGAATCACTGATTTGAGAATCCAGAATTTTATTGAATTCACAAAACAAAATTTTGAGTATAAAATTTCTTGACGTTTGTTAATCTGTTGAGACACTGGTCCATGAAGGGGTCAATTCTTTCAGGTGGATTACTGGCAGGTTTCTTTACGAAGCTATGTGAACATCAGTTCATCAATATTGAGGGAATATTGAGTTTGTATTGATCTTTGGGAGAAAATAAATTTGCTCTCTCAGATCAGTCCTGTCTTGGGACAAAAAGGGGATTAGCAGTCTGATTAGGAATCTGCAAAGCCCATGAAAATTCTTGACCCACTTTCGCTGGTTCTGATGTTCCAATCACTTAACTTCTCTGAGTCCCAGTTTTGGACAGGAAACTCCAACGTGGAGTTTCCTGTCAATAAACATTATATAGGTTATAAATTTTAATTTGTATATGTAATGTGAAGTACTTATGGTTATTATGGATTTTGCAACAATCTAGCTTTGCTTAGAGAATTTGACTATTCTTCTTTTACCAATTACTGCAGGTATTGCCTTCAGTAAAAGATAAATGGTGGGTATTCAGCTTACAAACATATGCAATGTAAAATCCCTTTTATTTTTTAAAGTTAATTGAAAAAGTATTACAATATGTGTTTTAAAAACACTAAATAGCATTTACAATGAAAGGTTTCTTTCCTGCTCCAGACCTATTGTTCACTATCCAGAAGCAAAAGCGACTGAGAGTTTCTCGTGGATCCTTTAAGAAAATGTCCACGTATGTATACAAGCATAGATGTTATATATGCCTTTCTTTTATCCACTCTTTTGTCTTTAACATATTTACTCTAACACGTGTCCATAGTATACGTGATGTCTTACAACTTGCTTTTTTTAACACAAGAGGTTCTTCGGAGATCTTTCCATATCTACCAAGTTTTTAAAAGCTGTATATTGTTTCATTGTTTGGAGGTCCCATCTTTTGCCTGACAATGTTTCTCTTGATGAACACAATTTAAATTGCTTCCTCTGTCTTCTGCTGTATCAACAATGTTGCCAAGATCACCCTTGTAAGTCCATTTTGCAGGTATGTGTTAGGAGAGCTGTAGGTGAAGCCTTACAAAGTCAACTGTGATTCAAAGAGATAACACAGTTTTACATGTGTTAGACATTGCCACGCATCCTCTAAATAGATTAAATCCATTTACATGCCAACTCACAGAATAAGACACTACTTTCCAGCGCTCTTAGTAACTCACTATGGGTGTTGTGGCCTCTCCCGTTGCGGAGCAACAGGCTCCGGACGCGCAGGCTCAGCGGCCATGGCTCACGGGCCCAGCCGCTCCGCGGCACGCCGGATCTTCCCGGACCGGGGCACGAACCCGCGTCCCCTGCATCGGCAGGCGGACTCTCAACCACTGCGCCACCAGGGAAGCCCACTATGGATGTTTTAATCTTACGTGTCTTTTAGTCTTAATAGCTAAAAGAAATTACACCTCCATATTGAGTGGACTTGAAGTTCATCAGCTGTGGATGAAGTTGTAGTTGACGTTTGTCCATTTTGGGCCCGCTCAGCACCCCGCCCTCTTCGCCAGTCCTTTTTCACACGTCGCAGTCACTAAAGTGTCACTCTCTGGAGGACTGTGACTTCCTGTACCTTTGGCTTAGGGGATGGAGTCCAAATCTCTGGAACGTGTGGGGTCCAAATCATCCCTACTCCCCATTCATCAAAGCAGGGGGTCCCAGGTAGGGGACAGTCCCTTGGACAGTCGGACCTTCCGGTGGCCTCTGATGCCGGAGAGAATGACCCAAGGGCGAGGGCGCTGGATGAAGCCACAGTCACTCCAGTGGCCGCTGCTGTCTGTGTGCGTGTCCTGTGCCTGCACATGACTTTGGTTGTCGTTCTTGCCACACAGTGCTCTGTGGACGTTATCTGGTTTGGAACATACGCTGTTACTGTTCTGAGCCCCAGATACCTTCCCAATGCATTCACTTCCTCTGTGAGAAACTGAACATATTCCTTCTTTTGTAACCAGGGACACTGCCACAATTATATAGAGGTTCTGTATAATATTTCTCTAAATAGCAAGTCCTTTAAATAGAGTCTTTCCAGTGCATGAAAATGATTTGACGAATGATTTATACACAATTTCCTCAGAAATTCATCTATGGTGTTAAGCAAAGAAAGTGTAAATAATAAAGGAAGAATAATCAGGGCGAACCCATCTAGAGGGTAGTGATATCAACTCTCATTAAGGATTGGGGCATTTTAAACAAAACTGTTACACCATAGTATAAACTGGGGCAGATGTGCGTGCACACACACGCGTGCATACACACGCGTGCATACACACACACACAAGTGTTCAGGATTTAGAACATGGAACAGAGTGATGAGAACTAAAGTTTGTGGATCTCTGGGTTCAAAGATTAGTAAAAATAAGGACTTGGCCCTAATAGAAGTAGTTTCATTTCATTTCATTATTGGCTAGCGTAGAGCATCAGAAGGTACCATCCCCAGATATGCCCCTTTGCATATGGATTATTTTGAGCTGGCGGCAAAAGAGAATCAACAGATACAGAAAGAAGCTGTCCCAGAGCTTCTGTTATCTGAATAAAAGCAGCAACTTCTGAGAATGAGGACTGCCATCAGTCCCTCTCCCGGGGAAGCTTTGTGGCCGTAAAGAAGATAGCAAGCAGGCACCGATATGGACCTTACCAGCCAACCTCGCTCAGATGCCTTATCGCCCATTAGTTTCTCCTACATATTTACCTTCCTACAGTTTGCAGCCCCTAGAAACCTGAAAACCATTTTCTTTTGTCTTATCCCTTCCCTACACCTTTATTTCTCTTTGTTAAGATCCTGCATGGGTCCAAGTTCTAACCACCTCTGAGTTACTCATCACTGAGTTTCTTCCGCAGGTATGTGTGCTGCGCGTGTTAATAAGCTCTGTTGTTCTCTGGTTAATCTGCCTTTTGTCAGTCTAATTTTCAGGCCCCAGCTGGAGAACGTAGAAGGGCAGGGGGAAAAGTCTTTTTTTCCTTCCTTACACTAACAAGCAGAGCCAAGGTTGCACCAGATAAAAATGCCCAGTAAGAAGATGCAGCAGCTCAGGGTCTGGTGTCTGGTCAGGTGCAGAGCCCTGGAGAAGTCATTCAATTCGAGGAAACTTGAAGTCCTGAGAGTTCTACCTGTGCTCTGCCAGGCAGAGACGTGTCTGTCGACCTCAAGCCTCTCCCTGCCTCGTGCTACCTTGTACAGTTACGTCTTGTTGAGACAAAATTGTGTTCTACGTGTTGTTGTTTTTCTTCTTGAGGCAATAGGTCTTTGGAAGATCACGCCGTGGCTCCCTCAGGACCATTTGAAGCATTCGCTCATTTCACAAATACCACGTGTACTCTGTAAAAAGTACTGTTTCTTTTCGTTATGAAATTTTGTGCAGGGAGAGCACCTTCCCTTATCTTATGGTTCAACTTATGGTAACTATCACCTTGAAGTGTAGTTTTGAATTTCGATGATTTCTTTCTTTCTCCCTGTGTGACTGTGTGCGTTTCTCTGTCTCTGTCTCTCTCTCTTTCCCATCTATCTGTATGTTTTCCCTACCCTCTTTGGCCAGGACAAGCTTTATTGATGTAGGTATATAATTTAAATACAATAAATCATAGAACTTAAATATCGAGTCTAAAGAGTTTTGTCAATTGTATACACCCATTTAACCACCACCCACCAAAGATAGAAAACATTTCCAAAACCCCAGAAAATCCTCTCAAGCCCTTTTCTAGTCAGTTCTGTGCCCCTCCCCACCAAGAGAAAAACCACTACTTTAATTTCTATCACATAAATTCATTTTGCCTATATTGAACTTACATAAATTGAATCGTACTATTTATGGGTTTGTTTGTTTGTTTTTTTGCTTCATATAGTGTTTTTGAAATTGATCCAAATTGTTATGTGTGTCAGGGGTTCATTTCTTTTTACTGAGAAGCATTCCACTAGGAGTATACAATTTGCTTATCCATTCATCTGTTAATGGACGTGTGGGCTGTTTCCAGATTAAGGTAATTATGAATAAGGCTGCAATAAGCATTTTTCTCTAAGTCTTTTTGTGGACAGATAGTCTTTACTTCTGTTGAGTAATACCTAGGAGTGAAAGTTTTGGGTCCTGGGGTAAGTTTGTCTTTATGAGAAATGGCAAAGGAGCTCTCCAGTGTGGTCAGGCGTTTCTGTGCTCCTACCAGCAATAAATGAGTGTTCCAGTTTTTCACAGACTCCCCAACATTTGTTTTGTCAGGTTGTCCGGTTTTGGGGTAATAGCTGCACTAGTGTGTGTGAAGTAGTATCTCATTGTGGTTTTGATTTGCATTTCCCTGGTGGCTAATGAGCACCTTTTCATGTGCTGATTGGCCATTTGTATTCCTTCTTTTGTGAAATGTTCCTCCTAGCATGAGGTGGGTTTTGTGTTTTTTGTGTTTTGTTTTGTTTTTGCCATTTTAAATTGTTTGTCTTTTTATTTTTGCTTGCTCTGAGTTCTTTTTCTCTTCTCTCTCTCTCTCTCTTTTTTTTTTTTTTAATTTTGGCCATGCCTCACGGCTTGTGGGATCTTAGTTCCCCGACCAGGGATCGAATCTGTGCCCCCTGCAGTGGAAGCGTGGAGTCCTAACCAGGAAATTCTTGATATATTCTGGATTTAACTCTTTAACGGACATATGTATTGTAAATATTTTTTCTACAACTTCATTATTTTTTAATGAACAACGGCAAGTATATATCATAACCATTCTCTGGAATAGCTGTACCCAAACATTCAAGTGACAGACATATCAGGAAGTTACTGCTGCAAGAATTGGGTGTTAAAAAAACTACCCCAAAACTCAGTGGCTTAAATCCATAAGCCTTTATAGAGCAACAGTGGGTCCAAGTCAGCTGAGGTCAGCTGAGCTAGGCTGGGGTTAGCTGAAGCATCCTGGCTGGGGGACCTCTGCTCCATGGGTCTCTTATTCTCTTCTGGAATCAGTGGGTCTGCACAGCCGTATTCTCCTGGCTGAGGCCGAGGCACAAAAGGACCAGCAGAAACACTCAAGGCCGCTTGAGTCTTAGACGCAGAAGGACACAGCATCATCTTCACATCAATCTACTGACCAAAGCTCATGTTATTGTTGAAACCAAAGTCCAGAGGTAGGGAAATGTGCCCCACCCACAGTTAGAGACCTGTGCAAAATTATGTGACAAATGACACCGATACTGAGAGGAATGGAGAATGAGAATAAATGGAGTCTATCATAAACAAGTAAAAGTCATATGTTTATAATGCATTTTAAGAATTTATGATAGAACATAGACATTAAAAATAATTTATAGACTATTTTGTCCTCATGCATCACTTTACTGAGTGAATGATTTTCTTCCCTCACCCCAACTTATTTCCATTTAGTCTTCAGCCAGTCCTAAAATGATTTGCTTATCTATGAATTCATGAATTTATTTAAGAATTATTTGGAACATTCCCTCCATGCCAGGCGCTGTATGCCAGGTTCTAGAACCACAACAGTGAACAAGACAGGCAAGGTTTCTGAAATTCAGAAGTGGATACAGACAACTAAGTAGGAAGTTTCAATTCAGTAGGCTGCTACAGG
The DNA here is from genome assembly GCF_039906515.1 of Pseudorca crassidens. Classification (NCBI taxonomy): domain Eukaryota; kingdom Metazoa; phylum Chordata; class Mammalia; order Artiodactyla; family Delphinidae; genus Pseudorca; species Pseudorca crassidens. Next base: position 4,985,308 of record NC_090309.1, on the reverse strand, counting down.
AGCCCACTGGAAGGGCGGTTTACCCAGACTCACAGTGTGAAGGAATTTTTTACAAAGAAAATGACATCTTAGCTAAAGCCTAGCCAATAAGTGTGAGTTAAAAAGGCAAAGGTAGAGGGGAATGTGTTAGCATGTGCAAAGGTGATGGAGGACAGGATGACTTACAAGTTAAATTAGTTGGATGTAGCATAGTCGTTGAGTGGAAAGATCTCCATGGCCACAGAAGGGAGAGTAGATCTCAGACGTGGAAAGCCAGGAGGCCGGGAGGCTATTGCAATATGTAGGCTAGAGGTGATGGTGGAACAAGCAGGTGGATGTAACAGGGATGCAGGGATATGAAAGGATTGCAGTGATACTTGGAGTCACAGTGAGAAGTGGTGGAGTTTGATTCTGTGCAGGATTAAGGGGGAGTGAGAAATCAAGTAGAATGCCAAAATTACTTGAGCCATCAACACATGGTTTTGCGTTTAATGAAACAAAAGATTAGGGTCACATTGGACGGCTGGGAAGAAATGATAATAAATTTTATTCTAAAAATATTGGTACCTGTGTTAAAAGGTAAACTGAGGCATATTAAATATTTTAAGGGTTCATTTGAGCAAAAGTTGATTCGAATTAGGCAGCATGCCATCCAACAGAGAGAAAGGAGCTCTGAAGGGCTACAAAATGAAAGACTTGCACCCGCGGAGGGGGGACAAGGAAGTTACGCTGTTGAAGGCAAAACGAAAACAAAACAAAAACGGACTGGTCATGGCAAGATTACTTTCCTTTAAGAGACAGCAAGGGTCTATCAGGCAGATGACCTCCCTCGTGCTGGTGAGGTGCTTCCTGATTGACTGGTTTAAGATTCCATTTCTGGGAGAGCTGAAACTGTAATTAAGTTAAGTCTGGTTTTGGTGACTTGGGACTTAGATAAGTGACTCCATTTGGGGCTGTTTTCTTATCTTTAACAACTGTGAGATACCCTGGAGGCATTGTCCCACAGTAAATGTGAATTTGAGTTCTGTAGAGAATTTAGGGCTGGTGGTCGATTTACATATCACAAGTACTGGCAGATTTGAACACCAGGGGAGAAGGGGAAAACGTTCGTGGAAAATACAAGAATAAGAGGACGGAAGGATGAAGGATGTTGTTCAACAGCTCAATAAATAAGGGGCAGGTAGATGAGGGGATCTTGCCAGTGGGGGGCTAGGAATGTGCCTCCAAAGCCACAGAAGGAAAGCTGTGGAGGAAGAGGGGACCCCTGCTTGTACAGAGGGAGGGACTAACTAGCCAAATGTCAGGGAAACACCAGGATAATAACTTCCTGACAAGACCCAAGAGAATGAGATTGGAAGAACAAAATTTAGGTAGGCATTGAGGCCCCCATCAGTAGGGAAAGAGAAGAATACGGGTATGAAAGCAAATAGATGGTTAATCTGGTGTAGGTGAGAGAGTTCTTGCTTATGCTTCCTCTATCTTCTTTTTAAAGGAGGGCAGAGTGGTGAGGGGAGGAGGTGAATTACTATTCTTGAGAAAAGTAGAGCAGGTTTGAAAAGAATAAACACTACAAATTGGGTAAGAAAACCTAGCTGTTGTCCTGGCAACATGAAGGGTCCAGGAGTGGTGGGAGATTGTGAACTGATCATGTCCCAGACCTTAATACCTGTGATGTTTTCCACTGGTGTTTGCGTGTACGTACAGAGAAGCCAGATGTCTGGCTTAATCCAGGTAGGAGTTTGCCAAGTGCAGTGCCTGCCGGTAGGACAGTGCAGCACAGGATTCGAGGATGTTGGATTTGCTCAAAACTAACTTCTTGGGCTTCCCTGGTGGCGCAGTGGTTGAGAGTCCGCCTGCTGATGCAGGGGACGCGGGTTCGTGCCCGCGGAGCGGCTGGGCCCGTGAGCCATGGCCGCTGAGCCTGCGCGTCCGGAGCCTGTGCTCTGCAACGGGAGAGGCCACAACAGTGAGAGGCCCGCTTACCGCAAGATTAAAAAAAAAAAAAACTAACTTCTTATTTTTGTAAAGATTTTCTTAGAATTGATTGAAAAATTCAGAAGTTTAGTTACTTTTGATGCTTCTCAAAAATAATCAACTGTTTAGTCAATGGTAAAGAGATAAAAAATGGGTTTTCCCACAATAATGCATGCGTACTTGTTCAATCTCTTGTTGATATTCTTATATTTCTTTTCAGGTGACTTCAGTGGACACGATGAATTTGTTAGTTTTTCTTATTCTCTATGTCCAAATACCTCGGGACGAAGCCTATATAGTAATATGCTAATTTACCACGATACTTTCAAAATTTTTGAAAAACTTTACATGGATCAACATTTTACATGTTAATACATCTAACTAGGAAATATACCTTTAAATAGGCATCATTTCAACCACAGGCTTTCAGACCAAAGTACAACCATGCCTGATGAAGTATTTTCCCATTTCCAGGAGTATAAACACATCTCAGGATAGAAACACACTGAGATGTTGGTGGAAAACATGAGGATGCCATTACATTCAGAAATTGTGGTGAAGCGTCTTGTGATTAAGTCATGGGCTGCTTAAATGGGAACAATATATACAACAATTACAAAAGGTAGACTGCAGGTACTAGTAGGAGAATATAGGTCTATTTACAGAGACAACTACATAATCTAATAAAAAGATTGATAGAAATAGGTTGTTGTCTTCTTGTTACAGCCTAATAGAGGAACTGGTTTTACAGCTTTGTTTGATGTCTGTGAATTAAACAACTGGTCTTAAGAACAGGTTTATAACTGGTTCTTAAATACTAAGAACTGGATTGCACGGTAGGCATATTTTTCAAAAGTAAACTAACTCTTACCTTGAGTTGAATATACACAAGGTGGGTGAGCCAAATATCCCATATATTTTGGTTGTGTTCATAATCTATGACTCAGGCCGCGAGCCACACCGTTTGTTAAAAAGGACTCAAACGTAAGCCAAATAGTTTGTTCTTGTGAATACGGCCTAACCACTATTTTTAGGTTAATGGACATATTCTTTTCTTTTTTTCCTTGAAGTTTAATTTCCAGGTTTTCCTGGTCATTTTACAAGCCTGAATTCTAGAGACCTTCTCTCTGAGACCATAGCAAATGATATTAATGAAATGAAGAAGCTGAGAGTAATCATAGATCACTCTCTGACCAGCTGAAATATAGTAAAACCCTGGAAAAGGTTAGATTTAGACTGGATTATGAAGAAAAGGAAGCATGCTTCCTTGTTTAGATGTGGAAAAGTTATGGGGGTGGAGATAGATAGATACATAGTTACATAGATAGATGGATAGATAGATGGATGGATACATAGGTAGATAGATAGATAAATAGATAGATAGATAGAGCAAGCTGGATGTTAACATATTGTCATCAGAGGAAATCATTTAATTCTCTATACATGGCTTCAAACTGAAGTATGTAAGTATGTATATATAGCGTATGTGTATGTGTGAAAGGAAAGCGAGGTAGAAGGAAGAGGAAAAGGAGAAGGGGGAGGATGGGGGAGCAATGTACAGGCAAACCATGAGTAAAACGTGTGAAAAGGGCTTCCCTGGTGGCGCAGTGGTTGAGAGTCCGCCTGCTGATTCAGGGGACACGGGTTCGTGCCCCGGTCCAGGAAGATCTCACATGCCGCGGAGCGGCTGGGCCCGTGAGCCATGGCCACTGAGCCTGCGCGTCCGGAGCCTGTGCTCTGCAACGGGAGAGGCCACAGCAGTGAGAGGCTCGCGTACCGCAAAAAAAAAAAAAGTGTGAAAAGCACAGGGCACAGTCCCTGCCCACCCTAAGGGATAATTTTAGTTTCCCTACCCTATTTTGTGAAAATACAAAGGGAAAGACAAAACACATAAACATACAGAAGTGATTTAAAAAATAAATAAATTTAAGAGTGTGTGATATGCATTTAAATGCAATTCATAATATGGACCATACACAGAATGAGAGAGTCATAGAGGAATGGGGAGTGACTGCCTTTGTTGGGGTTATATTGGAGATCAGTTCTTCATCAGAAAAACTACATGGAAAAGAGAACTAATTATACAGGTAATTTTTTGGGGGGGGGGGAAGTGTGTTAATTGGCATAACCATTTTTTTCTTTTACTTCATTCGTCCAGATAATTAAAATTTTTTCCACTTGTCAATAGACTGGAAGTTTGAAAAATAGTAAGGACATCATTAAGTGGGTAAGTACAGAGTGCGGGGAAAACTGGGTTGAGATTTCTTTTCTAATTTTGTTTCTTCCTCATCCACAGCTATGGAGATTCTTATCACAGCTGACCTTTGTCCCAAGCTTTACCACATGGGAACTGTTCTGCTTAGTCACCAAAGGCTCCTCTCTGCAGCTGTTTCCCTAAGAGAGGCAGGCAAAGTTGTGGGCGTCTAGAAAATAGGGCACGAAAGGCAGCAGGTGCTGGTGTCAGTAAAGCCCTGCTTGACTTTCCTGCTGAGAATCCAGGCCACCACCGAGCTAGGGGTGTGTGTGTGTGTGTGTGTGTATGTGTTGCCGTATAAAGTTTCTTGAGTTTAGCTTGATTTGGTTTCAACTCCTGAGTGAGCTGTATTTTCATGGAAAATTAACAAGAACTTTCTACAATTCTTTCTTTTCTATAGGTCAGGAGGATGGACTAGGCTATTCTGCATACTGGGGAATCAGAAAATCATTTGCGTTTCTCTTCTCCTAAATCTTATTTACTCTGATAAACTCTTAGCTAATTCTTTCTTCCTAAATCTCATTTTCCTTGATAAACATATAATATTTCAAAATGATAATCTAGTAGTGTGGAATCTCGTTGTCTGTACAACTTCCATGATTATGCTCTATTCATATTCAAGTGGAACATTTTCCAGCCAATTCCAGATAGATTCCTGGAAATGTTTAAGGTTCATTAACCTTCTTGGACCATCAACTATAAGGATTATTAAACTGAATGGCAAGAGACCAAGCTACGGAGTCAGGAGGTCAGAATTTCCTACTGGGATGTGGCGCTGATCTTGGATTAAGTCAGTGCATCTTTTAGGACCTTATTCATTCTCTTTGCCTGTAAATGCAAGTGTTGGAATGGAAAAGATTGTTCGTTTGTGTGTGTGCACGTGTGTAAGTGCTCCCCCGTAAGAGGAAGACCCAGCTCTTATTTTTTTTCAGCTTCTTCTTTTTCAGTTGCTTGGAGATTAATTTATGAGAGGAGAGGCGTTGAACACGCTATTCCTTAGAACTGGTTTATGGACATTTTGCTTCCTTGTTTCTTCTACTGTTTCGTATTGTGGAGACTGTCACACTCCTCTGTAAGTGCTGAAGAAAAGGATTCTGAGCCCTTTCGGCTTCAGTGATTCATTGGGTGCTAGTTTATAAGCCTGGATTATCTGGTCCCTGCCTGTGATGTAATCAACAAAGCATGAACATCTGGGAAAACAGGGTTCCAGGCCCAGTGTAACTCTTCACTGGTGGCCCCCCTGATGGCTATAGCTCATATATTCTTAACAAATAGTTGTTGGAAGTCCTTTCTGATAGCCTTTAACGTCAGGGACTACACAGGGTTCCCGGATAATTGAACCATGAACTCCTTAGATTAGTAACTAGGTCAGAGTTTTCAAGTAGTTGGACATGAATCCAAATAAACATGAATTTAATCTAGAACTCAAAGCCTGAATTTAAACCTAAATAGACCTGAAATGAAGTCTAGTAGAACTAAAGTTAATTTTTTATTTGTATAGCCAATAGGGTTTAGCCATTCTTGATGTACAGTGTACCTACAGACTCAAAGGCAAATGGTGGGTTGAGTACATGATAAAGACTGGCGCTTTGGCCAATTATACCCTCCACCTTCATTATTTTTATTTCCATCTGATTGTTTCCATAGTGCTTACATAATTTAAAAAAATAGAAATAAATTACAAGTTAATTTTGAACCATTGACAATGTAAGTCCCTTGGATCCATAAAGGCAAAGAATTACATTTCCTAGTCACACTTGTGAAGGAGGTATATTTCTACCAGTGCAGACCGGCATCCCCTGAGTAAGTGAAATGAGACCTAGTCTGAAAATATATTCTTATGATTTTCTGGGATTCATAGAGGACCCAAGTGTTATTGACCAGTATGGATGGTCACTAGGCATTGCATCATGTGGCACAGAGAATCTTGGGGCTGGCAGGGACCTCCAGGGGCCATGTAGGATAGACAGCCATATTCATTTAGTGTGTACTCTTTGCAGATCTGGGCCAGGTGCTTGTACATACATTTTCACAGTCAATCCTGACAGCAGCTCTCTACAGTAGACATTATTACTTCAATTTCATAAATGAAGAAATACAGAAATTGAGACCTGGGAAGCTGCAGAAATGTGCCCACCTAAGGATGCACGTAAGTATCGTGCACCTTCATGATAACTACCATGTCTTCCTTACCATTCATTCATCTGTACCTGTGTATCATTTTTTTCTCAACTAATTCTAGGATAAGAAAGATATTCACACTTATAAAGAACAATTCAAGACAAAAATATAATAAGTATAAGTATAAAATTTAAGTTGAATCATCAAAGGGACCGTAACAATAATATGCACTAATAAGTCTAATATTTGCTCGATTATTCCAGAAAAGGGAATATTCACAGAAGGGTCACTTTACTTCCTCAATAGAATTCTCAGAGAGCCTCACTGTATGATGTGAAATTTCATTCCTAGGGCCAGTGTTTGGGCATATTTGAGTGATTTACGTTGAAGATGCCATATTGCCCCTTATAAAGGAATCCTCTTTGAATGTTTATAGCCTGTTTATTTTATTGGACATATAATTTTAAAATACAATAAGAGGGTAATATTATCATTCATATCATCATATTATCATCATTATTTCTAATACAGCAAACTAAATTATACTTATCAAAGCTACTGTAGTATTTTTCATAAAATTAAACCTGTATTCTAACCTAGAAGAACTTGAATATATTAAATGCATATCATAAAACATGCATTTATAAGTAGTTTTAGGGAGTAAAACTTACTTGATATTTGCTTTTACAGCCAGAAGTTTCTTTGAGCTTGAGTTACCATGTAAGATTTATACTAACCCATGAGAAAATGAGTTCCATTAATGAAAACACTTTCTGCTGTGCAATTATAAGCAGCTATTGCAAAGTCTTAAAAAATTCAGTTGAATAATCATGTGTTGAATGAATATGAATATTGAATGAACAAATTTCAAAAATTATTTACATTAACCTTTTGTAGCCCTTCTCTCATAAACCAAAGTATATATTAAAATAAATTCAGAAATAAATAAATTCAAACTGTAAGCATTCCACTCTCTATTCCTCCTCTTTTTTTTTTTTTTTTTTTTTTTTGCGGTATGCGAGCCTCTCACTGTTGTGGCCTCTCGTGTTGCGGAGCACAGGCTCCGGACGCGCAGGCTCAACGGCCCTGGCTCACGGGCCCAGCCGCTCCGCGGCATGTGGGATCTTCCCGGACCGGAGCACGAACCCGTGTTCCCTGCATCGGCAGGTGGACTCTCAACCACTGCGCCACCAGGGAAGCCCTCACACGAATGGTTTTTAACAGTGACCTTTGGACAGATAAATGGAAACTCAGAAAGCTTTAAGGAATTACTCATGATTCAAGGGAATGGGAAGTGGACAGAGATGCTTAGATGAAGATCAGTGTTTTAAACTCTGCTCCTTTTTATCCAGGTTTGGGTTTGGTCATATCTCTGTCTGTTTCCACTATGGTAGACATTGATTAAATTCTAGAACACTAATCAAAATATACATTTGCAAAGATATTCCTCATCTCCAACTCCTGTTTCTAGAAACATCTTTGCCATGATCCCGAAGGGTAGCAGAATATGCCGCCCCCAAATCTGCCACCTTGGTATATTGATGATTTTGAGCTGCAGTCACTTGAAAAACAGCCAGTGCAGGGGGAGGCTTTCTCTGAACTTCCCTTCGCTGCCCAAGGACAGATCCTCTGAAAGGAACTCAACTGTCATAAATCTTCTCCCTGGACATTTCCTCAACCAGGAAAGATTGGTCACAGGAGAGGAGACTAGAAGTTGACATCAGACAAACTGTGTCACCAACTGTCATATCTCCCATCTCTTCTTCTAAGGGCCCATTCATTTTTCCTAAAAATAATTTATTCTCCTCTAAAAGGCTGCATCCGCACTTCCCTTTCCCTACAAAGATGGTGTTTCATCCTGAATCTCACCCTGGAGAGAGATCATTTCTCCCTGGATATCTCTCATGTATACATGAGATACACATGTTAATAAACTTCTGTTTGTTTTTCCCTTGTTAACCTTTAGGGGTCTCAGCTAAACACTCAGAAGGGTAGAGGGAAAATTATGTTTCCTCCCCCATAATCCTCTGAAGCGCTCTTACTTACTGGGCTTCCAAAGGTACCAAGAGACTTTTAGTTGCAGGTGCCCAGCAACTGCAGGGACTCTACAAATATATGTTGAATTGATGAATGAGTGTGCCTTAGGTGGAACAGTGGGATACTACTCAGACGGTCCTATGGGTTGTCTTTTTGCTTTCTGGCTGCGTTGCACATCAGAGTTCAGACACAACGTGGCAAAGCTTAAAGGATAGGGCATCTCTCCTCCCACAGGTGACACCAAGGTGCTTGAGGAGGGTGAGGAAGGATTTAGGTGTGTGTCCTCTTCACACAGATGTGTTGGATTCAAATTTTAGATCTGTAAAGTCTTTTATAAGGAAAGAAAGTTTCCTATTCCAAGTCTCTCATTTTGTGAAGGAAAACTGAGCCTCTGAAAAACTTCCTGGTTGAATATCTGAAAACAGAATCTCATCTTAAATAGACTAGGAGATTTTGATGTCAAAAGTACCACTCATTTATAACCTTGAATTTGCAGAAAGTAGCTTTTCAGATAGTAAAACATTTCTCTGCTGAAATGAAACAAATACCTCTGGCTAAAACGAAAGAGAGAAAAGCATTTAATTCCACGAACAGCAATAAAAACCACCAATAAAAACCAATAAAATACCACTGCATGCTCCTCGATAGGGCTGCTCTCTAAGAAGAGGGCTCCAGCTTTTTGCTGAGGACTAAGTCTTAAAAAAAAAAAAAAAAGGAAGCTAGTTGAGACTTTAAGACCTCAAATATAACCCCAAAAAATCAACAGTACTACAAGCGTCAACTTTTTACAGGCAAAGATTTTTGAATTGAAATATTATTATGAAACCAAGGGTTCGTGGTTGTGCAATGCAGATTTCAAAGAAGGGGGAGTTAAGGTATGAATATTATAAAAATCTGTAAAGAATAAATAGTGTGGAATATCAGTTCTCACTACCGCTAGGTACTCTCCTGACTATTATACTAGTACCCGACAATGGAGGCTTTCCCTGTCTCCTGGTCTCCTGATCAAGCTCACACACAGGGCTGGACGCTCTGGGGGCCGCTGACCCGCGGAGAGGGTGCTGGCGCCACGCAGTGGTGCAGGGGGGTCACTGCCACTTAGGAAGCCACTAACGATTTTAACTTAGTAGAGACGGGATCTTTCAGTCATGGGGCCCTTTGAAGAAACGTCTCAGCCAAGTCCTTGTCAGCAAGCGGGTGCAATTTAACTCTTTCTTATTTGCTTTAGGGGAGAAATGAAAAAAGTGTTTTTTAAACCAAGTTGTTCATCTTCCACGGATAAGAATAAATAAAAGAGCATTTTTCCAAGTGTAAGAAAAGGTTGATAACCTTTAACTGCACTAGCCTAGATTCATAAAGTTAAAGTGATACTGGAGTCTGTAGTCACTATAGCTACCATGGGCAGGAAGGTCCCAGAAACGTCGATTTGTCATTCATCTTCCTGGTTCTGAGGCACAATTATTCTTAAAAGTATTATGTGACCCAAACTTCTAGAAATTATTGTCTGAATGTGCCCTTGTCCTACCATTATTTCACTCGATGTGTAGAACTGGCCTGAGTCACTTACTGGAAATAAGGCTTTATTCTGCTATGGCTTTTGTGGATAATTCCTAAAATTTTCTCCACTATTCTATTTGAAAGCACCTGAGAAACTGACCTGCTGTTTTGGGGTAAATAGTCACAGGGTGGAGGGTGGGATGGAAGGAGTGTTACATGGACAGTGTTACAAGCCCAGTGTTACCTGGGCTTGAATTCCTTTTGGACCATTATTTGATCTGTAAACTTGGGTAAGTCTGTTTGCTTTTCTGATGGTTTTCAAACCTTTCTGCATCTATAATTCTTCACTTATATAATGGGTACAAGAATGTCTATCTCTTTGGCTTTTATGATTAACAACAACAACAACAAGAAAAATACAAGCAAAACACCTTGCATAGAGCTTCCCATGTAGAGATGCACATTTTTTTTTAAAGCAGTTGTCATTTGCTGCTCCTTCCTTATGAGGAATGTGACTCTCACCTTTAATACAAATTTCCAGCAGAAAGTTTCCAATAGAGAAGAGGAGGCAGATTTTTGCATGGCGCCATGTTTTTTTTTTTTTTTTTTAAGAGGATAGAACATCCTTACATTCTGTTCTGTTGCACTTTTGAAACAGTTATGCTTTATAAAGTATTACGTGAAGTGTCTGTGCCAGCTCCTAGAATCCTCCCATTTTTATTCTGGACTTGTCTCTGCATTACTTTCAAGGTCCGAAGATGGCTGTTCCTTATATGGTTCTGTTTAGGTGGAGGATTACTAATTATTATTATTATTTTTTCTTGTACCTTCTGCTGACATTTCACGGATTCCTGTGTTAGAACTTTGAAAAGAAAATCTGCTTTGAATGTTGAACTGCAGGGTGTGTAATAGCAGGAGCCATGTTTGGACACATTTTAAAAAATGAGAAAAGAGAAGGATTTTATTTCCTAAATATCGAAGGGAAAATGGTTTCAGTTAGTTGAGTGACAACTGGTCAGCTTTTAGGGTCCCTTCAGTTCCTGGTGATAAAGATGCTGGGACAGCAGATTGCAGGCAGGTCTAAGACGCCTTGTGCGAACCAGGAGGACGGGCTGCGCTGGCGGATGAGGCTCTTTCGGGTGCAGAAGAAACACCACGTTTCCTCCCCTCCCCTGCCCTGCCCTCAGACCGTCCTGTAATTAGCGGAGCCGGTCAATCTGAGCTCGGCAAATCACGGGCTTTCCACGAAATAATGGTGGTTCTGCTGCTCGCGGACATGGACACCTCGAAGCCTGAAAACAGAGAGAATGTTTTTCTTTTTCGTGACGGGGGCGGGGAGGAGAAAAGTGGAAGCGACAGGGGCCCGATGAGTGACACCCGTACACGGTGGAAAAGAAAGGGCTTCGATGGGAGCGTGGGAACCGGAGTTCTGCACGGGGAGCTTCAGCGCCCCGAGAGCGTGCCCTGTGCGCGACCTGATTAAGCCCAGGAAGGGGAACGACAGGAGGCTTTTCTGAACCTTCCCTACGGGGCACGGAGCTCTGCGGGGCGCGGGCTGGGCCGGCGTCTCCTCCCGGCTCCGCGCCCCGGGTCCCCTGCGCGCGCCGCCTGGGTCGCGACGGCCCCTTCCCTGGATGGACTCCCGCCGCGGCCTCCGGGGCGGGGACAGCTCCGGCCACCGCGCGGCCCCTCCGCCCAGAGCTCGCAGGCTCCGAGGCTGGCGGGTTTCGGCGCGCGTCGTGGGGCCCCTGCGAGCGCGGCAGCCGCCCCCGCGGCTCCGGGCCCCGCGTCGCCCAAGGGCTCGGCCGGTGCGTCGCGCGCCCGCCCCGGGCCCGTCCTCCCGCCCCGCGGCCCCGGCGCCGCGCCCGCCCCGCCCCGCCCCCGCCCGCGGGCCGCGGCGGGCGGCGGACGGGACATGGGCCGGCGGCTGGCGGCGGAGGGCGGCTGAGGGCGCCGAGGCTCCGCGCCGTGGCCTCGCGTCCCGTGCGCCCCCGGGGACCAGGCGCCGCGCCCGCTCGCGGCGGGGACCCGGCCGGTGCGCTGCAGACCTCCGGCCCCGCGGCGGCGGCTCTCGCTGCCCGCTCCGTGCCGGGCCCGGCGGGCGGCCCTGCCCGCTCCGGGGCGATGCGCTGAGCGCGCCGAGGGCCGAGCTCGGGGACGACGGCAGCGGGGGGAGCCGAGCCCATGGAGCCGGCGGGTACCCGGCGGAGCCGGCGGACGCCGCCGCCGCCGCCGCCTCAGCCGCTGCTGCTGCTGCTGCTGCTGTTGCTCCTGCAGGTGGCGGGACCGGCGGGCGCCCTGGCCGAGACCCTGCTGGACGCGCCGCGGGTCATGGGCACCAGCTCCAGCCCGCCCAGCCCCGCGAGCGTGGTGGCTCCGGGCACGACGCCGTTCGAGGAGAGCCGACTGCCCGTGTTCACCCTGGATTACCCCCACGTGCAGATCCCCTTCGAGATCACCCTGTGGATCCTGCTGGCCTCCCTGGCCAAGATCGGTGAGCGAGCTGGACCCGCGGGGTGCGGCGGGGACCAAGGCCGGGAGGGTGCCCGGATCGGCGAGTTGACCTCTGGGTCGTGGCCGCCTCCCCGTGGACCAGGGCAGGGACGACAGAGCAGCTTCAATGAAAGGGACCCTGGGAGGGGCAGTTTCATGCTTTGGCTCTTGAGTGGACCTTGGCCTGGAAATAGCCCCGGAGTTTTAACCCGTACAAATTTAGCGATTTGCGGCTTGCTCTGCCTGGAACGCCGAGTGTGAGAGCCCTCTGCTGAGGCTGAGACCTCTTTACTGAGGAAGGAGGGCAGTGGGCTGAAGTTCATGGGTCTCATCTACTGGGAGAGGGGCGGCAGCAGCACCCAGGCTAGAACGGTGGAAGCCCTGGATGCTTGGGAGAGAGACGTGCCTTGGCAGGGACGCAGACGCTGCCGTGCACCTGACTAGTGAGGTGCCTGGAAGGGGACCAGGGACACCTGAGTGCCTGCAGCACGACGGGGACGCCCTGTCTCCTCCCTTCCTCTGGGCTGAGGCTGTCACTCTCCAGGAAGCATTTTCGTGGTGACTGAGGCCAGTGAAGCTAGATGCATGTTTGAACGTAATTAACCCACGTTTCCAAACTACATTTTAGTCTCCTTTGGAAAGCAGGAGCCTCCGAATGGATCTTCTCATCTTCATTTATTTTCACCCCACATAAACTTGTGTTAGGAGTGGAGCTTGTCCTTTATATTTTAAATACTTTTTAGTTTAAAATACGGCAACTACTGTTGTTGTAATGATTTCAAAAAGTGATCAGGTCGACAGAATTTATGCATTATTGCGTCTGTTTTATACGTCTGCTCCTTGAGAGGTCCCATGCTCTAAGGTCTCCATAAAGGATGAAAAGAAACATTGCTGCACCCCCAAGCCTAGAGATTGGTGGGAGAGATGGCATACGCCACAGCACTCGTAATCCAGGGAAGTGCTGGGTGGGATAAGACATTCAGAAAAGGTGATACATAGTGTAGGGAGAAGGGAAGCACTTCCTCATGCCGAGGATGCCTTTAAACTAGGTTTTCAAGGATGAGCAGAAGGTGGTCAATTGGAGATGAAATGGAACAACATTCCAGAGAGGAATAAGCAAAGGCCTAAATTGAGAGGGAAGCGCAAAGCAGGGATGGTTTATAGAAAGTGCAGGGTGCAGGAGGTAAGCCCGAAACAAACCTTCGATGTCAGATTAAGTTAACTAGCTTCTGTTCATGGTGACCAAAGGAGACATGTGCTATTTAAAGGCTTTGCAGCCGGTAATTGCCTGGTTTTGACATGGCTCTACTAGTTGAGTGTTTTAATTTCACCTGGGAAATGGAATAAGGGGGAAAGGATGTCCCTGTCTATTATGCACATTTGCATAAACTCATTGCCTGTCATAGTAAACGCAAGTGCTATCTCATGCGGTCCTCACAGCAGCCCTGCCAAGTAGGAAGGGCAGATATTAATACCCACTCGGTAGAGGTGGAAACTGAAACTCAGAGAGTTTGCCCGAGTTGCCCACGGACGCACAAAGCGCGGAGCCAAGCGCAGGCGCTGTCTACTCTTTCTCTCTCTGAGCCTCTGTCACCAAAGGGGTGCTTTCATGCCCTGTTTCCATGACTACTTCTCTGCTGCCATTTCTATTCAATTATAGCTCGCTCTTCTGTTCCTCACTCCTGATTATTTTAATCTGATCAATCACACTAATAACAGCCGCTAGTAGCCACTTAAGTTCATTATCTCTAATTTTCACAACCACCCGGGACAGGTATGATGACCGCGTTTCAGATAGGAGGAAACTGAGAGTTGGGGAAGTTACCTTGCTGCCTGATGGTGAGCCAGAATTCCAGCCAGCTCTGCCCGATGTCTCATCTTCCTGTCTACCCTGGAGGCTTGTTTGGTGTCAGGGTTAAATGAGAAGAGATCTGTATACCCTTCTTAGGACAGTGCTGGGCCTGCAGTGAGCGCTGAATATTGTCACCATCAGGAGTGGTGGAAGAGTAGCAGGGCTTACTCCACCAGTTTTCTGGCACTGCGGTTCCTTTTCCCCTGGACTGGGCTGCCTCTTGCATTTTCCTGCTTCTGTTTTAGGCTCTGCCTTTTCCAAGCGTTCTTATTCTGAGCATTGCCTTTTTACACTTGCTTTTTTCCATCACAATCTATTCGTCTTACGTGACGTTATCGTGTTAATTGTATGGTATTTTATTAGAAGGCGTTCTTGCTTGTGTGAACTCCTAGGTGTATTCATCTGCCTGTGGGCAGTTTTCTCATCCAGATGTGTTTCTGTTCCCTGGCATTTGCTGTCCTGCCTGTCTCTTTGCCTGTACCAAAAGTGGAGCTTCTCTGACTACTGTTTCCTCTTTCCTCCCTGCACCTGAGGTGGTGCCAAGATGGAAACAGACAGACGTTCGTATCTCCCAGCCAGAACGGTCTGAGTGGAGTGGAGACCGCTGTGGTGGGGTGAAGGCTACGGTTCTCAGAGAAATAAGTGTAGGCTTCTAGTACCAAAAGTTAGTGCTTGAGGGTCTTTTCTAGGTGCTGCCTTGATATAATCCAGCCCTGTCCTCCTGCTGCTGCGCTGTTCCTAGAGGAGCTGGGAAATGCCCAGGAATCCCCCCTCTACCTCCCCTAGGCCCTCAACTTTCTCTTTGGCTTTGGAGAAGACTGTGCTGGTACCAAGGGCACTTTTACAGCCCATTAAACTGTGGTCTGGCCATTAAATTCCATTTTAACTCTTGCACTGGAAAAACTGTTGCTTTGGCAGGACTCATATGACTTAATTGGCTCACGTTTGGGTAGGGTGATGAATTGAGCAGTGCAGGGGGATGTGAGGCTATGGGGTAACAGGAGTGTTAACACATGCAAAATGCCATGGTTTCTATTTGGGGTACTTTTATGCTGTGTACCTAATGGGCCTGAGCTTACCTGCCCCAGAGAACATGGAGAAACGTTGCTAGTGATTAAGCTGAACGGGGATCACAGATTGCCTGCAACGGAGGCTCCTGATAGCATTTGTAGGAGGTTGAAATCATGCCCGAGGGTGAATTCAGAATCGTTTTCGAGATTGCTGCACAATATAAACTTAGAAATAACTACAGTCAGAAGTGAGAATATGCATTTTTGGCAGTGTATTGAATGATTCAGCTTTTCATTGTTTTACTTGATTATCAGGGGTAATCGACTTTCTAATTTGTTTGGTCAAAAAGAAAGTTCTGTAGAGAAGAAAGTTTCCTAAAATGATGACGATGGTGATGTTGTGTATGTGTGTGTGAAGTAGGTTAAATAAATAGAAGAACATAGCAAATTCAGCCCTCCTTTGAAAAGTTTTTTAAAAAAAATTTTGGCAAGAAACGTCTCCCAATTTGTTTTTCACTTAGATCCTCATGCATGTGAACTCTTATTGTTCTTTCATTTTGAATGTTTATATTTCGAATGAACTGTTGATTTTTTTTTTTTTTTTTTTTTGCGGTACGCGGGCCTCTCACTGTTGTGGCCTCTCCCGTTGCGGAGCACAGGCTCCGGACGCGCAGGCTCAGCGGCCATGGCTCACGGGCCCAGCCGCTCCGCGGCACGTGGGATCTTCCCGGACCGGGGCACGAACCCGTGTCCCCTGCATCAGCAGGCGGACTCTCAACCACTGCGCCACCAGGGAAGCCCTGAACTGTTGATTTTTTTAAGTTATAAATGCTCACTTTGCTTGGTAAATCCTGTATACAGGGATGGAGTTCTACAGCTTGGAATAATAGGTAGCCAAAGAATGAAGAAGAGAAAATTTTCCTAGAGTGTTCTAAGATTGTGTCCTCTGATTTCCTTGCCCATGACGTGGGTCAGTGGGATTTGTCCTAAACTGGGTAAACTTGGGCATGCATTCTACCTCTGTTCAGGGTGCTGGGACAAAGCAGTGGGTCCCCCTGCTGCTGAAAGTAACAAAGCCCCCTTCTGTGTCCTCAGTGGTTCCCCCAGACACTCCCTCATTTATCTTGCAGTCTTGGGAAGCTGGCCTGTTTGCCTCTTCCAGGTGTCAGCTCTCACCTGCCCTTTTCACTTCCTTTACCCTTGAACTTGGGCTTAGGATGCAGCATTCTCCACTTCTCTTCGTCCTGTTGTCTTGAAATTAAATAACTTGTGTTATTATTTTAAGGGAAAGACAAAGCAATTTGGTCCTCTGGGCTCCAGACTCTGCTGAATTTAAAATAGAAACCAGACTTTCTTTGGTTAATATCCACCTGGTTACTGAGATCCTGATCTCTGGAAAAACCTATCCTTGCCTTTGATCTGTTTCTTTTCGTCATATTTTGTTTTCCTGAAGCATATTTACTGGCTGGTTGGTCAGTGGATGAAGCTCATGGTCTTCACGTACTATTTGAACCACATCTCGCTTTGAACATACGTCTAAAGCCAGGTCCTCCTGATGGCCTGTGTTTGTTCCTAATAGAGCTCAAAGAAGACTTCTAATTTCTTACTGCCTCAAAACCTCCAACTCTTCCTATTGGGCCAACCATACATTTCCTGTTTTCTGTCCAAAGGATGACTTCAGTGGGTCTCTTTCTAAAGACTGTTTCAGGCGCCTTCTAGAATTATCACTGCACTCTACCAAAGACATATTTTGGTACCTTTAAAAATAATAGCAGGTGATTTTCTACCCAAAATATTAGTCTTTGTATCAACTTTAAGAATGAGAATAATATTTATCATTGATAAGATGCTTTATTTTTTACAGAATTCTTTCCTATAGCTTGAAGCCCTAAAGAGGTATGCAAAGAACCTTTTGTGTAAACTTATTTGTTCCTTGTAGGGTTTTAAAAACTCACTATAAAACCAAGTGAATTGGATGGTTTGTATATGGGTAGATTTTCACCAATGATTTAATTGCTTTAAAGTTTATAGTTCTGTTTGGCTTATCTATGTCCTCTTAGGTCAGTTTTGGAATCTGTATTTTTATTTTTCTAGAAAGACATTATTTCATTTGTGTTTTTAAATTTATGGGAAGAAATTTAATTTTTATGATTTAAAAAATCTCCACTTTGTTTCTATTTAAGTTCTACTTTATTATTCCTAATATTGTTATTTTTATCTTTCTTTACTTTGATCAAAATTCATAGAAGTTTATGAATTTTTCTGGTTGGCTTCTTTTTCAAAGAATTAGATTCTGGTTGGCTTCTAATTTATCAATTTCTGAACTTTATTATTTAGTTACTGCTACTTTATTTGGGTGTATTTTTAAATTTTTTTATTTTTATTCTTTTTGCCGTACGTGGGCCTCTCACTGTTGTGGCCTCTCCCGTTGTGGGCACAGGCTCCGGACGCGCAGGCTCAGCGGCCATGGCTCACGGGCCCAGCCGCTCCGCGGCATGTGGGATCTTCCTGGACCAGGGCATGAACCCGTGTCCCCTGCATCGGCAGGCGGACTCTCAACCACTGCGCCACCAGGGAAGCCTGTATTTTGTTATTTTTTTAAAAAATTGTTGAATTGCAAGCTTAGCTCATTAATTATTGAATTTACTTGCTTTCCAATATGTTGACCCCCACCTTACAAGGGTAATTAATCCCTGAAAAAACACTTACAGTTGAAAACATATTTAACATTGCTTTCAGTATTTTCAATGATAAATATTTTTATGAACTCATAAGCTCCACAGTTGGCATGGCTAAATGACATTAGTCTTATTAAAATGGACAAAGTTATTTCAGTAGTTTACTTTAGTTGTTATAACTTCTAATAAGCCATTTTCCCTTAATACATTTTTTCAAAATATGACTACTTGTTCTCATTAAATTCAAAGCAATGAAAAACTGACACTTGACTATGTTACAAACAAAACGTATTCATGATACTCTAAGTTATGTAAATTTATCTTTATTGCAAATTATAATAATAACAATAAACAACATGGCAAAGACTAAAGAATTCAGGGAGATGATGCAACCGTCTGTATTCTGAGGAGAACTTAACACAACATATTAGTGATAAAACTGAAAAGATGACTGCGTGATGTATCAGCCACCAATTTAAAGTCTATAAAATCCAATTTGGTCTTTATGAAGTCAAATAAATGCTTTATGAGATGAAATGAAACTCTTCTTACATATGAATTCTCATGACCCAAATGGGTATAACTTAGAGGAATGGCAATATATGTATTTAAGGCTAGAAGTATATCCTTCTGATCCTGTTTTAGTTGCATTGCATAGATTTGATATAAAGAGTTTTCACTGTTCAGTTTTCAGTATTTTTAAATTTTCTTGAGATTTTTTTTATTGTAGCCCGGTAATTATTTAGAATTGTAGTAGTTCATTAATAAACACATAGAGATGTGTGGTTATTTTTCATTTTATTCATATGTTAGTCCATTTTGGTTATATAGACCTGATTGATTTTTGATACTGATGGAGATATCCTCTGTGACTTAATAGGTGGCCATTTAAAAATACATGTCAAGGCTTGCTTGAAAGATTGTGTACATATACAGACACACATATATACATACCCACAGAGGACTAGATGAAATTTCAAATTACGGTGTTCAACTTTTTAATAGCGTTACTAATTTTGGGGCTACTTTATATTTTAGGTTCTGGGGTACATTAAAATCAACCTCTAAGACTGTGATGTCAGTTGCTGTTGTAATTTTCTCATTTTTTGCTTTCTATAGCAGTATTTTGACGCTATGTTATTAGGTAAATACTAGCTCAATATTGTTATATCTTCTGAGTGAATTCTTCCTTTACTTTTTAAGTTACGTATTAACTTCTCTATTTTAAATAATTTTCTTCTGGCTCAGAGTCTATTTTTTGTTATATTCCTACTGTTGTTCAAAATAAACTTCATTCTGCAAATGTATTTTTTTCTGTATCTATGTTTTTCACATCTATATTTTCCAGACATATCTTTTCCCTTACCATAACTATCAAATCAACTGGATAATTTTCCTTTAACTGTAGCTTATTAAACCACTTGTAGCTGATTTTGTATCTTTAATTTAAATTTTCAAATATCTGTAGTTTAAGGAGACATATAATTACATATATCGTGCGTACTGATATGTTTGGACTTTGCTCTCTGTTTACTGTGCTTTTCCTTGGTGTCTTCAGTTTTCTTTTCTTGCCATGTTTTGGCTTAGTCAAATTTTTCCTTCATTTTTTTATACATTATCATACATTGTTTCTATTCCTTTTGTGGTTACACTTCAGTTTTAATATGATTACCTGCTTTAGCAGGAGCCAGGCCAGACTGCCTTGGCTCACATCCCAGGTACGTTTTCCTACATATTTTGCAGGTGTATGATTGTTGGTGCATAACTTAAATTCTGAGATGTTTTCTGGGATGTTTACTTGGTAGTGGTCTGTTTTCCTCATGTTGCGAAAGGTTCTTACAAATTGGTTTTGCGTGTTCTTGCTGGGACCCAGGGTTTCAGAGATTGGTTTTTAGTGTTAGCTTGATTTTAGCTTGGTTCTCAGTTTGACTTTCCTTTATGACTCAAGAATTTGGTTTTCCTGAATGACTCTAGGTAAACAGATCTTATATATATCTTATAAGGTGGGGTAGACCTTGAATTTTATACCTCACAGCTGAATTTTCCCTCTGCCCAAGGCCATAAAAAGTTGACATGTTTCCTACCATTTTTCCTGACTATAGGCAACTTTTACTATTTATTTTTCTATTTAGGACAGAGTAGCTCTTGAACTCAGGAATTTATACGTGAGTCCTTCCCTTACTGGTGTGAAGTCACGTTTCTTGTCCTCATGTAGGTATTCAAACGCCAGACCCTAGCACAAAGGGCAGGTATTTTGTCTGGAGTCCCCCTGGTTCACTGTGGCTTGAAATCCTACTGACATCTCTCGTTTTGATTTCTGTCCTTATTCCTTGATTTCTGTCCTTATGTCCTGGCTTCCTACACATTTTCCTTTATTTTGAGTGTGGCTAGATATCAATATTATATGTTTGTAGTGAGAGGAGGCTCTGTGTCCACATTGTTGGATTACTCAGTGACATTTTACATGGTACTTTTAAAAAAAGTGCTTTCTATGTAATAGTTAAAGTCCATGGATATGTCCTGCTTATGGACTATCATAATGGGTTCTCTTTAATGTAAGGTGAAAATAGTATGCACTTTCCTAGTTTTTCAGTATGAAGGATTTGATTATTCTGCCTTTGTTTTATCTGCTGTATTTCCATACTTGGATAGAAGAGCAATAGCTCAGCAGTTGAAGAAGTGTTGGACCTACATTTTGGAAAAGATATCTCCAGATTAGAAGTAGGAAGACCCTGTTCAGCTCCACTTCTGCCATCAGCTTTGTGTTGTGATCCTGGCAAGTCTTCCCTACCTGGTTCTTGCATTTAATTAGTAGAAGTAGGGATCTGTATCTGTGTCATCTGTTTAATATTTCCATGGGGATAATATGAGATACTCTGTAGGGAAGGAAAACATTTACAACTAAGATTTTACTTCTATAGCAAAAGAAACTTAGGCCAAGAGAAACATGTGTTCATTACATTAAAGTGTTGTGTGAACAATGGTGTCTTGTCATGCTAAATGAGACACGCACAGTTATAGTTACTCTCTTGCAGTTACATCTCTTAAATGTAATGAATCATAATTGACGTACTTCCTGCAACAATCCTGCACATTGTTCATACTGTCCAAGGGCTTTCTTCATCTTGACTTTTATAGTTTACTCCTGTTTGAAGATGTGTGTATTCCTCTCCCTCTTCAGTAGTTCCAGGGGAGGGCACAGGAATCTCTCTGAAGGCCTTCTTTGTGGTTGTGACAAAATCATATGTTTTAATTTCTTTTAATTTAATTTTTCGATTGGAGTCGAGTTGATTTCCAGTGTTGCGTTAGTTCCAGGTGTACAGGAAAGTGACTCAGTTATTCACATACATATATATGTGTGTGTGTGTATATATATATATCCTTCTTCAGATTCTTTTCCCTTATAGCTTATTATAAAATCTTGAGTATAATTCTCTGTGCTATACAGTTGGTGTAGCCACTGTGGAGGTTCCTTAAAAAACTAAATATAGAGCTACCATATCATCCTGCAATCCCAGTCCTGGGCATACATCCGGAGAAAACTGTAATTCAAAAATATACACGTACCCCAGTGTTCATTGCAGCACTATTTACGATAACCAAGACATGGAAGAAACCTAAATGTCCATCAACAGAGGGATGGATAAAGAATATGTGATATATATATATACCACTCCCCCTCCCCTCTTCCTTCATATATATACATATATATGCGTGTATATGTATATGTATATATGTGTATATCACACACACACACACACACACACACACACACTGGAATATTACTCAGCCATGAAAAAGAATGAAATAATGCCATTTGGAGCAACATGGATGGACCTAGAGATGATCATACTAAGTGAAGTAAACTGGACAAAGGCAAATACCATATGATATTGCTTATATGTGGACTCTAAAAACAAATGATACAAATGAACTTATATACGAAACATAAGCAGACTCACAGACATAGAAAACAAACTTATGGTTACCAAAGGGGAAATCGGGGGAGGGATAAATTAGGAGTTTGGGGTTAACAGATACACACTACTATATATGAAATGGATAACCAGCAAGGACAAAGTCGTATTTTAAAGGTGAATTTCATGTCGTTCCGCAGTGTTGGCATACAAAGGCTCACGTGTTGAAAGACAGAAAAATCAAATTCACCATTACGTTTAGCAATCTCAACTGAAAATGAAAGAGTACACACGCCCACCCTGCATTGGAGGAACTCCTCTAAGGCAGCCTAAAGGTTTTGTTCACCGTTGGATGCCCCTTACGGAGGCACAGGGCCGTGAAACACCCCGTTGCCATATTTCTGTGACTCTGCCACTGCCGTTTCTGCTGCTCCCGATTCCTGAGCTTGTTTCCTGTGATGCAAGGGCTGGGAAACCTGAGCGGTGCAATGCGCCCCAGCACAGTCTTCTACTGTGGCATGCAGGGTGGAGATGGGTGAGGCTGGGTGATCCCTCTATGGTGGCTTCTTTCGTAGAATAACAATAGCAGACAAGGGTGGAGCCTTACTCCACGCCAGGTGTTTGAGTCACGCGCGTTACACCCATTATCTTATTTAATCCTCACAGCAACTCCGGGAGGCAGGCACCATTAGGACCTCCAGTTTTAAAAATTAGGTGAGGAAACAGGTTCAGAGAGCCTAGGTGTCACAGCTGTTAAGTGGAAGGGGTGGGTCCGCGGCAGGTGTACTCGGTCACTCCGCTGTGCCTCACCCTGTCACCCCGCCTTCCGGGGAGACGAATATGAAGTTCTAGACCTCCGTCCGTGGTCTCCAGAGCGCCTCGATGTGCCTCGTCTCGCTCGCCCTTAACCTGGACCCGGGGGCCTGCGCTTCAGTTTCCTGCTGGAGCCGTATTACGTCGTTTGGACCGTCTCAGATTTTCATTGTAAAGTGGGACAAAAATAACGTCCTGCCCGCTTCGTAGGGTCATTGTGTGGACCAACTGAAATAACATGTGAAAGCAAGCTGCAAAGTTAAGGTGAGTGTGATCTCACGGTGACTGTGCACCGCGTAGGACAGAAAACGCTACAAGAAGGCAAAGTAACCTAAGTAGTATCAGAGCTAGAACGTGCATCTAGAATGCCTGAATCTTGGTCTGGCCTCTCCACCTCCCTAACTTAGGGAAGGTAGAATTCTAACGCTTTTGAAATATGTTTTTAGCATATTGAGGATTCATAGGTTAGAGGTTCAACCCATTATAACTTGAGCTACCATGTAAATTTTAATAGGACAAAGTTCTATTTCAACAGATTTACAGGAGAAAAGATGTTAAATCTGTTTCACTGTTGCACATGCATACACACTTAATGAACTGTGCACACACACACTCACGTGCACATAGACACATATGCACACTTTAGGACGTAAGCTCCATGAAGGAAGGGAATTTATCTGTTTGACCCACTGTCTAGAACAGTGCCTGGCACGTAGTAGGTACTCAATAAACAATCATTGTGTAAATAAATAACTAGATAATGTTTAAAGATACTTTTTGTTTCATCTCACTTAAATCAGGTGGTAGCGAAGGTTACCATCCATCCTGGTTTGTCCATGGTGTTCATGGTTTACATTTCTTGTCCTAGCACATATCTTAGTACTGTGCCCTTTCCCTCTGAAATATACTAACTTGTATGGTAATTCACTCTGTCCCTTATCATGCATCTGCGTTTATTGCACATGCTTGGAGTGGTGACTTAGGCTCTGTTGCCCAAAAATCTGAGCTCACCCACTTACTAGCTGTGGATCCGGGGGTGAGATAATAAACCTCTATGACCTCAGTTATTTCATCTGTAGGATAACGCCAGTCGCTTCCTGATAGGGCTGTTGGGAGGATACAGTTAATCCACTTAGAAAACTTGCTGCCTTACAGCCTTGGAGATTTGGTTAGCCCTTGCATGAGAACAGATGTCCTGCTTCCTCCTCCAAAGCCTCAGAGCATTATGCCCCCCAAAGTCTCTCCTGTCCAGTGGTTCTGTAGCAAGTCGTCAGATTGTCTAGGTGCTCCTGTCTCCTGCTGTTATGCAAAGGTTTCTCTCTAAATCATACATATTTCAGTTTCTGATGTTGCACACATTTAAAAATCCTCATTCTGCTTTTGTAAGCTAATTTGCAATGGAAAAGAAAATGCTTCGTTTTATCCCAGGTTCCTGTCTTGAAACAGAAGACTCAGAGTCAGGTGAGCCCTTCTCTGCAGGGGCAGCCTCTCTTCCAGACCCTCATCCTGACACCCCCGAGCTGCTGAGTCTACTCAGTGTCATTGGGGTCCCCAGACATGTCCACTCACACACAGGCAGGGGAAATGCGCTTTTCAGTAGACTTCCAAGTCCCTTTGTGTACAAACGGGGCTCCTTTAGGAATCTGGATGGGAAAGAGTTTTAAAACAAATGCTACCCAAAGTCATTATTGCTATTTTAAAACTGTCCACCGACCCTCTCTATCACCAGTATCCTAAAGCAGAATTACATGTTGGCTGACTGTACATTTTCTTTAACAAAACACTGGAATGGTGAAGAGGAGGGATGATGAGAAATCGCAGCCCCCCCTTTCCTATCTGATGGAAGTTTCCCTTCTGCAGGGTTGGGAGTGATACACTGTTGGTGTCAGCTGGTCTCCTTAGGAGAATGTGCATCATTCTTTGTGCCTTCTCTGGTGAACTGTCTGGAAGGCCAGGAAGATGCCGCCTCTAGCTTGAGCTCACATTTTTAGGGGAATTAGAAAATACATATGCCAGCCTGCAACAGCTCCAGCCCCAGTCTCTCTGTGCCCTGTAGTCCCAGCCGGGTTTCTGTAGAGCTTTTATCACTATCTGACATGTGGTTGTTTGTTTATTATCCACTCTGTCCCTCCCTCCTCCTGTAGAGGTTTCCGGGATTGATACGTTGTATCTTTTGTGTTTGTCTTCCTCCCTGGAGCTTGGAACGCTGGGTGGTAAAACTACCACGTCTACATTCTCAATACTGTGTTATATTTTCAGTTGTCTGACATCTAGCATCAGTGTTACTTCTCACAGGAGTCTTTATTTTACTTTACCTCATCCTTAACCCGGCTTTTAAGTGCTAATGGTTTTGCCAAAGGCATTGGTTGATTCGATAGCTGATGTATGTATTTAACGACTTTACTCTCTGCAGTGATTTTTGTTTGTTTGTTTTGTATGTTGTTTTCTTTTCATTTGGTCTTCCTGTTTTCAATTTTGTGTTTTGAAGTCACGTGACATCAGGGGGGTTGTTACTTACTGATCCTAAATCTTTGGACAGATGTGCATCATTGGCAGGACTCCGGTCCTCCGTTTTTCCACTAAGTGCGTTAGTAAGTTTGACTATTATCTTGATGAAGCAATACTAAGTCTGATGAAGGTGGAGCCGTTAAGAATCTACATAACGATCCTTAAGATTCATACATTCTGATGTTCCTTGAAACCCTGGTGGTCTTTGCAGTGAAAGGCAAATGGTACGACACGTGGGTGTATGAAGACCACGGAGCTGGTGATCAGAAGCCAGAGAGGAAGCAAAGTGGACAAAAATGTTATGATTCTAGGACGTTTGGAAAAGAGTGTCAATTTGCCAAATAGGGCGCATTCTTAGTTTAGCCCGGGGCCCCAGTATGCCCATAGGTCCCCACCATGTAAATCACTGCTGACTAGAGTTGAGTGCAAGCAACCACTTGATTGAAAAATAAAATCAGGTAGCAATTACCGGCAATTGTGGGTTCTTTTCCTATACTTTGATCTGCTTATTTTAAGCAAGTGGTCAATTTGTTTGGAAGGCAGGCTCTTCAAGGACTGAAAACCAAACAGAAAATAAAACTCTGGCACAAGGTGGTTGGGTGGATGGGGTAGGCTCCCTGGATAGCCTCGTACAACTTCACGATGACAGAGGGCAAACAGCAAAACCCAAATTGCCATAACTCATTTACCAACGCATGGGCTGAATGACAAATCCCAGGATTTAACATCTAACCCGGGGCAATAAAAGAAAAATTGCTTTCAACTGTTGCCCTGCATGGAGAATTTTGAATCTAGGTTACAGTTTTATCACCACTCCCCAGCTCAGAGCTTCCTCCCTCCCTCCCTCCCCGCCCCCCGTCTGCCAGCAGGCTCTGCAAAGGGTCTGTTCTGAAACAGTCACCAGAACTTGACTACTCCCTGGATTCTGTAATTCCCCCTAAACAATGCCTATACGCTGGAAAGTTTTTACCCTCTGAACGATCTCTTCCAAACCTAATCCTTTCTTGGTCAAACCCCTTCTGTCACTAAAATGGAAAATGAAGAAAAAAAAAGGGGGGGCTGTCTAGAGCCACAAGGAGATGAAACCCAGTAAAATTAAGGATGCTGAGGGCTGCAGGATTCGCTTCATAGTCGTACAATCTAAACCTGCAGTCCGGACGGATGCAGAACAAGTTCTGCGACAGTTCTGAGCTGCAACTTACGTGAAACACAAGCTGGAGACTTTTCTAAATAAGAATACTCAGCGTGGCCAGGGCCGGCGCTCAGCATTTTTCCAGCAAGGATCTTGTTTCCCACCTGGCTGTGTGAGAAACTCCCCCAGATCACTTTACTCCTCCAGATGAGATATGTGTTGGGAGGCACGTCTTTCACGCCCAGGTGTCATATATGCAGAAATACTTTGACAGCTGTCCAGGGTCATTGTTATTTCCTGCGGCAGAGTTGCTGCCTTGGTGAGCTTCGGGGGTGAGTTTTGCCAGGCTGTCTGTCTGGATGGTGTGGGATGTGTATCCCACCTCGGCTGCACTGTGCTCACGGAACATTTTGCAAAATTGATACGATACAAACCTCACGTCGTTCCTCTGTTGGCTGCCCTAGAATCTGAGTGTGCTGATAGCAAGAACTGAACATCCTGGGAACCCATCCCCCTGTCCCCTTGCTCCTGTGGCTTCAGGAAGGAGAGTATGACCCGTTACCCGAGTAATCCAAGATGGTCTGTTTGGCAGGAAGTAGCCAAGGCGGTAAAGTACATAACTGGTTTTGGTTTTCTGAAAGCCAGCTAGTGGTAAACAACTGAATAGAAAATTCAAAACCATGAATACCTCTAAGGAAGACGTGAGAAATACGATTACAGAAGAGTACAGTGTGTTTGTTTACTTATTTACTGTTTCTTCACTGGTGTCCCTCAGACTTCAAGCACAGTTTCTTATCTTGGAAAGGAAGAGATTGATTTGCTTTTTACAAGATCGTTATGCAAAATAATTATCATACGTATACTTACATTGATGCTGACTAGCCAGCCCGTCTCTTGCATGTCAATCTCTTGGAAAATCCCTGGACAAATAGCGACCTTGTGGACCACGGACATAGCCTGCTAGTGAATGGGGCCTGTC
This sequence comes from Pseudorca crassidens, assembly GCF_039906515.1. Lineage (NCBI taxonomy): Eukaryota > Metazoa > Chordata > Mammalia > Artiodactyla > Delphinidae > Pseudorca > Pseudorca crassidens. The sequence goes on along the minus strand of NC_090309.1, from coordinate 4,958,064 downwards.
CTTGTCCTTCCACTGGGATAGATTTTAAAGAGATATCGGAGGGTTCTAGAAATTCCGTGAGGCACAAGGTGGGGGGCTGTATCAATGGGTTGTTTATCTTGCCATGTGTTCACTGGGCTCGCCGCCCTGGTTCAGCCTCTTTAACAGCCAGGAGAACTTTGCTCGTGACTGGCCTGCCCCGGATTGATCGGGGCAGCAGAAGCCTGGGAGGCCCCTGGGCCTGTCTGCTGGGCCCCAGGACCCCGTGGACCGAGGGATCCAGTGCCAGGAGCATCTTCCCAGCCACCCTAGTCCTACTCAGAGCCTGGTTCCTCCCAAACACCTCCATGGGTGGGACCAAAGAACTCTGTCATTTGAAGGGAGAGCTTGTTATTTTTTCGATTTGTGACTTTTCTTGAAATCCAGAGAGATATAGTCTCCCCCCTCCATGTGTGTGTGTGTGTGTGTGTGTGTGTGTGTGTGTGTGTGTGTCCTTGTCTGCGTGTGTTATGCACACCGCCACACAGGCACACGCACACACACAACTTTTAAGTCTGTCATGAGGCTGCCAGTTAAAAACTAAATATGAAATTTCTAGCTATGGATGTTTGCAGAGTCTACTCAGCAAAAATACTTTTCCTGCTCGTTAGATACAGGCTAATTCTTTGCGCCCAACTTCTTATACAGAGGAATATATAATACTGGGAATTGATCTCATCTGACTGATGTCCCAGGAATAGAAATGATGAGTCTGAGATTGAAGGATGGGTTTAGTGCAGGTGGTGATGAGACCAGGGCGTGAGTCAAATCCGTGCCCAGCCCTGGCTCCAGGATTGGATCAGGATCTGACCTGCCTCCGGTGGACAGGAAACTCCCGGGCCAGTGGCAGTGTACCCTCAGATGTTACGTCCGCCTGCAGAAGTGAACGTCACCACCTCCATGCGCTGGCCGGCACGTGTCAGAGAACTCAGCCCATTGGCAGAAACCAGCCCAGCAGGGACAGGGAGGCCTCTGGCCCCTCACTCACTTGCTTAAGAGATGGGAAGCCACATGTTTAATTCAGGGAATCTCAGTTCCTGAGCTGGGATCTCATTGGCACAGCTGAGACTTGAAGTCAGGAGTCTAAAAAGACTAGTGAGGAGAAATAGAATGGAAGGTTCCCCAGTCTCCACTACAGTCTTAGTAGCACCTGAAGATTGGCTTTTGGACTTGAGGTCTAGACAGGTAGCACACGGAGTGGGCCTAGTGGTGCGTGAGCAGGTCCCATGAGATGCTTGTAGCGGGGCCAGGGTCGGGGAAGCAGGCAGGAGAGCTGGAGGACCAACCCTTGTCCTGGCTAAAGCTGGTTGCCCCCCTACACACATTGATATGGAGCGGGGGACAGAGGGCCCAATCTGCTGATTTTTTCAAGATAAACCAGACAAGAGAATTTGTATGTGCAAACTCTGTTTCCATATATTAGCTCAATATTTAAAAACACCAGATGAACACAACAAAACAGGCCTGCTGGCCATGACGGCCTGTGACCTGCCAGTTTGCTAACTCTGGTCCAGACTTTTTTTTTTTTTTTTGCGGTACGCGGGCCTCTCACTGTTGTGGCCTCTCCCGTTGCGGAGCACAGGCTCCGGATGCGCAGGTGCAGCGGCCATGGCTCATGGGCCCAGATGCTCCGTGGCATGTGGGATCCTCCCGGACCGGGGCACGAACCCGTGTCCCCTGCATCGGCAGGCGGACTCCCAACCACTGCGCCACCAGGGAAGCCCTCTGGTCCGGACATTTTCATGTTATTTGAAATTTTGCTTCTCGGATTTATACCTGGTTATACTGAAGGCAGCAGAGTCTATTGTTTGGGACACTTACGCACTCAGGATCACTTGGAATTTGTTACATAGTCCACTTAATAATAATCAAAATAAGTGCCATTCTCAGAGTGGGATCATGTTACGAAAAGAGAAATAAGTACATACAAATGGTGACATACTCTTACCGTTGATAAAAATGCGAAGGCTGTTATGGAATATCTAAGTGAGAGGCTTTCACGTTTTACACCTTGAATAAGGATCCCAGGTGTGGAAACAGCACTGGGATGGCTGTTAGGAGGCTGGCGGGTCCTTCTCACGTTGCCTCTGATGTTCAGTTGAATCACACAGCAGCTTCATCATCTGTGAAAGGTAAATTCTGTGGGTAAATCAAATGTCACCCTGATAGTTATTCGTACCCTAAGTGAAAGTGTCACTTACCCTTGAGAAAACTTCCTTGTTTTGTCAGTTTAAATAAGAATATCTGTCACTTACATGTGGAATCTAAAATACGACACAAACGAACATAACTGTGAAAACAGAAACAGACTCACGGACATAGAGGACAGACTTGTGGTTGCTGAGGGGGAGGGGGAGGGGGAGGGATGGAGTGGGAGTTTGGGGTTAGCAGATGCAAACTATTATATATGGGATGGGTAAACAAGATCCCTGTAGCACAGGGAACTATATTCAATATCCTGTGATAAACCGTAAAGGAAAAGAATATGAAAAAGAATGTGTATATGTATAACTGAATCACTTTGCTATACAGCAGTAATTAACACAACATTGTAAATTAACTATACAGCAATAAAATTAAAAAAAAAAAGAATATCTGGTCTTAGAGTCTCAGTAGATTCTTAGGTCCCATGTAAGCACTTTCCTTTAAAATATTTCGATGAATAAAATAAGTGAATTTAACAGTTTTTAAATATAATTAAAACAATATTGTAACTCTTCTTGTGCCCTTGTTCACTGACCATTATTTTGAATAAACCCATGGAAATATTGATATAATAAACATACGTGCAGCAGTAGATTGTTATATCATGTTAATATGTTATAATTTCCTCACCCATTTCCCTTTTTCTGACGTCTTACTGTCATCATTTTTGTAAAAATTACTTTTTTTACCCTTTGAATTGCAGAAAAATTCTTTTTTGCTTCTTATTTTTGAACAGCTCAGACTTTGCACATTTTATATCACTGCTCCTAGAGTTGCCTTTCAAAGGCCCAGTTCAGAGGCTGGGGATCAGCTGACCAGTTAATATTTGGGGTGATATGCATGGCGACAGTGCCTATCAGCAGACATCAATTTTAGCAACATCATCTCTTCATGCTTATTTGTGTAGCAGTGCTTATGCAGTTCTGTCAATATTTCATTTTACGTTGCCATAATTATTTAATAAAAATGAGTAGGAAAGTGAAAAATGAAAGTGAAGATTTTTTTCCATGGCAGTAAAATATATATAACATAAAACTGACCATTTTAAGTGTGCAATTCAGCAATATTAAGTACATTCACAGTGTTGTGCAACCATCACCACTATCAATTTCCAGAACTTTTGCATCTGCTCAAGCAGAAACTCTGCCCATTAAACAGTAAGTCCCCACACCCCTCCTGCCAATCCCAGGTAACCTCTACTCTACTTTCTATCTCCGTGAATTTGACTGCTTTAGGTATTTGATAGAAGTAGAATCATGCAATATTTGTTCCTTTGTGTTTGGTTAAAGTGAATATTTTACTTTTATAGTGTAGTTCTTACAGCCTTATCAAAATTGAGACAAAGGTGCAAATTGCGGGCTCCCCTGGTGGCGCAGTGGTTGGGGGTCCGCCTGCCAGTGCAGGGGACACGGGTTCGTGCCCCGGTCTGGGAGGATTCCCACATGCCGTGGAGCAGCTGGGCCCGTGAGCCACGGCTGCTGGGACGCAAAAAAAAAAAAAAAAAAAAAAAAGGTGCAAATTGCGAGCAGTGATAAAAGCATAAACCTTTAGTGTAATCTGATATAAACCAGTTGGCTATGCATTCCATTGGGAAACAAAAGAACAAACTTAGAGATTAAAGAAGACAGCTAGAAAAGTTGGAAGTAGGAAAGCGAGGGACTATGATAAAGGGTGAGGCACACAGTTTTTAGCTTTCAGGAACTGGAACCTCCACAGAGAACACATGCAGCTCATCCCTTTTCCCTGTGTGTCTCTCCGTAGATGTGGAGTAAGATCCCCGGAAAAGAGCCAGATCAAAGGCAGGGTCAAGTGCTCTAGTGCAAGAAACCTCTTCTCAAGACTGTGGCACAGTGTGACCGAGGGCAGAGAGCCCCGTGGGCCAACACTGTCCTCTCAAAACACTTTGTCAATGTCTTGATGGAAAAGTGTACCTGTTTCTTCATATCCTTGACCATGTCGGGTGTTACTACTTCCCACTAGTTCGGGGGTAAATCCAGGCTGTGGACGACAAGGCCAGGACTGGTCATTCTCACCCTCTCTCTTGGGTTTCTGGCAGCACCTCCTATGGACCACAGTCATGTCCACTCCAGAGAGTTTTGCATGTGCTGTTCCTGCTGCCGTGGGAGACCCTTCCACCCCTCTTGGCTTGGACAATTCCTATTCCTCTTCATTTCTCAGGTGAAACTTTGTTTCCTTAAGGAGCCCCTCCCCCATGGGGCAGACAAGATAAGGGGCCCCAGGGACTTTCCCAAAGTGACCTCATTAACATAACAAAAGACACTTAGGAAATACCAAGGGTTTTAGGAACTCTGTGCCAGGAACTGAGGGTCAAAGACCAAAAACGTATTTCTTATTTTAAAATACAATGTTTGCGGGGCTTCCCTGCTGGTGCAGTGGTGGAGAGTCTGCCTGCCGATGCAGGGGACATGGGTTCGTGCCCCGGTCCGGGAAGATCCCACATGCCGCGGAGTGGCTGGGCCCGTGAGCCGTGGCCGCTGAGCCTGCGCGTCTGGAGCCTGTGCTCCGCAACGGGAGAGGCCACAACAGTGAGAGGCCTGCGTACCGCAAAAAAAAATAATAATAATTTAAAAAAATAAATAAAATACAGTGTTTGCAATACTCAGAAAGGATATTGGTCTCTGGCTTTCCTTTTTGTCCTGTCTTTGGTTTTGATATCAGGGTAGTACTAGCTTCATAAGATGAATTGGGAAATCTTTCCTCCTCTGTTTTTTGGAAGAGATCCTGTAGAATTGGTGTTGTTTTGTAGAATTCACTAGTGAAACCATCTGAGCCAGGAGATTTTTTTTTCTTTTGATAGTTTTAAGTTACAAATTCAATTTATTTTACAGGGCTGTTCAACTGATCTTCATTTTGGGTGAGTTGTGGTTGTTTGTGTTTTGTAGGGAATTGGTCCATTTCATCTAAGGTGTCATATGCGTGTGTAGAGTTGTCCATAGTATTCCTTTGCCATCCTTTTGATGTCCGCCCGCTCTGTAGTGGTACCCTTTTAAATTCCCAATGTTGACAATTTTTGTCTTCTCTTATCTTGGTAGTCTTTCTGGAGGTTTGTCGATTTTATCACCCTTTGAGAAGATCCAGCTTTTTATGCCACTGATTTCTTTTTTTTCTATTTTTCTGTTTTCGATTTCACTGATATCTGCTCTTATCTTTAGTTTCCTTCTTTCGGATTCTTTTGGGTTTGTTTTGCTCTTCTTTTTCTAGGTTCCTGAAGTGGAAGATTAGATTATTGATGTGAGACTTTTCCTCTTGTCTAATGAATGCATTAGTGCTATCCATTTCTCTCTCAGTGCTATTTTAGCTGTGTCCCACCTTTTGCTATGTTGCGTTTTCATTTTCATCCGGTTCAATTTTTTGATTTCCCTTGAGACTTCCTCTTTGACCCATGGATTTTTTTGAATAGTATGATTGAGATGTAATTTACATAGCATGTATTTCACCCATTTAAAATGTACAACCTGATGGTCTTCAGTATATTCACAGACGTGCAACCATCACTACAATCAAATTTAGAATATTTTCACCACTCCCAAAAGAAATTCCATATATTTTAGCTATGCCTGGGCCATTCCCCCATCCTGCCCCAGCCCTAGGAAGTCCCTAACCTACCTTGTCTCTGTAGATTTGCCTATTCTGGACATGTCCTATAAATGGAATCATACAGTATGTGGTTTTGTTGTGACTCTGTCTTTCACTTAGCACATTTTCAGGGTTCATCCTTGAGGTAGCATGTGACAGTATGCCAGCCTTTTTATGGCCAAATCAGCTTCCATTGTACGGTTTTACCACATTTTTTTTATCCATTTGTCAGTTGATGGGCGTTTGGGTTGTTTTCGCCTTTTGGCTATTAGGAATAATGCTGCAATGGATGTCTGTGTACAGGTTTTTATGTGGCCAGGTTTTCATTTCTTTGGGATATATACCTAATAGTGAATTTCCTAGGTCAAGTGATAAGTCTTTAACTTTTTGAGGAGCTGCCAGACTGTTTTCCAAAATGGCTGCACGCTTCATATTCTCACCAGCCCATGAGGGTTCCGATTTCTCCACATCCACAAAAACATTCGTTATTATCTGTCTTTTTGATTACAGCCATCCTAGTGGGTGTGAAGACCCATAGATTATCTAGAAGTTGAGAGATTTTCCTGTTTTCTGTATGTGAACTGATTTCCAGTTTGACTCCGTTGAGATCAGAGAATGTACTCTGTATGATTTCAGTTCTTTGAACTTTGTTGAGATTTTTTTTTATGGCCGAGGAAATGTTCTATCTTGGTATATAATCTGTGGCTTCTTGGAAAGAATGTGTATTCTGCTGTTGTTGGTTGGAGTCTTCTGTAGAATTAGATCCTGTTCGTTGCTGATCTACTTATTTATTTTACCAATTATTGAGAGAGGAGGTGTTGAAGTTTTTAACTGTAATTATGTATTTGCCTATTTCTCCTTTCAATTCTATCAGGTTTTTTTTCATATACTTTATAGTTCTGTTATTTGGCACATACACATTTGGGCTTGCCATATTTTCTTGGTGGATTTGCCCTTTTATAATTATTTAAGGTCCCTCCCTGTCTCTGGTAATTTTCTTTGCTCTGAAGCTTACTTTATTGGATATTAATATAGCCAATCACACTTTCTTTTGATTAATATTTTAATGATGTGACTTTTTCCATTCTTTAATTTTCAACCTGCCTATATCATTGTATAGAGGTGACATTTTTTTAGACAACATATAGTTGGGTCATGCTTTGTAATCCATTCTACTAACAGCTGTCTTTTAATTGATGCATTTAGACACTTTACATTTTTTGTAACTATTGGTGTGTTTGCGGTGTTCGGGTTTAAATCTGCCACTTTTTCTTTTGTTTTCTGTTTTCTCCCTGTTTTTCATTTCTCTGTTTTCCTTTCCTGTGGGTTACTTGAACACTTTTCAGAACTCCATTTTCATTTATCAGTAGTGTTTTTGAGGGTATCTCTTTGTATAGCAGTTTTTATTGTTTCCTCCAAGTATTACATCATCAGTATGTGTATATGTATGTGTGTGTGTGTATATATATATATATATACCCTCATGTGCTAGTTACATATATATATATATATATATATATATGTAACTAATGGCAGTTTACTCATGTGGTCATTTACCAGTATGAGTGAAGTAAAGAAACCTTTCCTCCCTTTATGTTTTTTTACCTTCTCCCACTTATAATATGGTCGTCTTAAAAACATTTTCTCTATGTACATTGAGAACCACATCAAACAGCGTTGTAATTTTGGCTTCAGTGGCCAAGCTTAATTTAGAAAATTCAAGGGAAGAAAGAAAATGTATTGAATTTCTTGTATTTTTACTTTTTTTCTTAATTCCTCCTGTTCCAAGATTCCATTGCTTTCCATACTGAGAATTTCCTTTAGCCATTATTTTGGGGCAGGTCTGCTGGCAACAAATTTTCTTAGTTTTCCTTCAAATGAGAATGTTTTGATTTCTTCTTCATTACTGAAGGCTGTTTTTGCTGGGTATAGAATTCTGGGTTGGCAGTTCTTTTTTTTCCTGCGTGTGAACAATGTTGTGCCACTTCCTTATAGCCCCCATGATTGTCGAAGAGAAATCTGCTAAAATTCTATTTTCTCGTCTATAGATAAGGTGTCCTTTCTCTATCTGCTATCAAGATTTTTTTCTTTTTCTGTATTTTCAAAAGTTTGAGTATAGCTCGTCTTGATGTGGATTTCTTTGCACTTATCCTTTTTGGGGCTCATTCATATTCTTCATTCTGTAGGTTTATATTTTTTGCAAAATTTTGGAAGTTTTGAGCCATTATTTCTTGAGTACTTTTCCAGCCCCACCCTCTTTCTTTTCTCTTTCTGGGACTCTGATGACATGAATGTTAGATCTTTCACTATAATTTTACAGGTCCCTCACGTTCTAAGCCTGTTTTGTCTCTGTCATTCAGATTGGTTAATTTCTACCATTCTGTCTTCTAATTTAGTAATTCTTTCCTGTTTACTAATTCATACTTCCAGTTTACTAATATTCTGCTGTTGAGCCAATACAATTGAATTTTTTAAAAAATAAATTTATTTATTTATTTTTGGCTGTGTTGGATCTTCATTGCTGTGCACAGGCTTTCTCTAGTTGCAGTGAGCAGGGGCTACTCTTCATTGTGGTGCATGGGCTTCTCATTGTGGTGGCTTCTCTTGTCACAGAGCACGGGCTCTAGGCGCACGGGCTTCAGTAGTTGTGATGTGCGGGCTCAGTAGTTGTGACTTGCAGGCTCTAGAGAACCAGCTCAGTAGTTGTGGTGCATGGGCTTAGTTGCTCCATGGCACGTGGGATCTTTCCGGACCAGGGCTTGAACCCGTGTTCCCTGCATTGGCCGGTGGATTCTTAACCACCGCGCCACCAGGGAAGCCCTACAATTGAATTTTTAATTTCAGTTGTTGTATTCTTCAGTCCTAAAACTTCCATAGGGTTTTTCTTTGTAGCTTCTGTTTCTTTACTCAGGTTTTAAATTTCTTTGCTCAGGCTTCCTATTTTTTTATTTGTTTCAAGTATGCTGGTAATTGCTCATGAAACATTTTTATCATGGCAGTGTTAAAATTTCTGTTAGATAAATCTAACATCTCTGTCATCATGATGGTGATATCTATTGTGTTTTTATCATTCAGTTTGACATCTTCTTGATTCCTGGTAGGATGAGTGGTTTTCTATTGGAACATGGACATTTGGGGTATTATGTTATGAGACCATGGGTCTTATTTATACCTTCTGTTTTAGGTGACTTCTTATGATACCACTCTGGGGGGGTGGTGGGAAGAGCTGCCATATCATTACTTACAGTGGGATAGATTTTCAAGTTCTCCACTTTGTCTCCCTTGCCCACCGAGGGTCTGCTCGTTACTGCTATATGGCGATGGCCGTCCCTGGTCCTTACTAGGTCTGCACTGACACCTTGGCTGAGATGGGGTAGGAGTGCCTCCTTGCTGCTCTCCTGGTGGCCTCCACTGACAGCCAGGGGAGTGGTGTCCTCATTACCATCCGGTGGAAGAGGATGTCCTGACTTGCCACCAGGCCACCTCTGGTCCACCTCAGTGAGGAGGATGTGGGGTACCTCATCAATGCAAATTCCAGGTCCCCCACGTAGTGTTCACAGGCACTGTGGGGGAGGGGGTGCTCATTTCTACCCGGTGGTGGAAAAAGTCCCACCGCCCTACTTTTTCCTTTCTGACACACCCTAGTAGGGAGGCTGGGGTGTTCCTTACAGTCTAGGAAGGGTGGGATCTAGAATCTCTGCTCGGTCTTTGCTCTGTGGGTTTGGCTGGAATAGAGCAGTTATTATCGAGAAGTATTACGTGTTGTGAGGCTGCCTCTTTCCTGGTCCGTTGTCTGGATGGAGTGGGCTTTGTTGGGGCTCTTGTTCTCAGCACCCATGGGCATTTCCAGGTCGCTGGCTTCTTCAGCTCCAAGTCTGGGATATTGGAGGCAAAAAGGAAGCACAGGGAACTCCCTGCTGTATTGTTCTTCAGATCTCGAGGTCCCTAGCCGTCCTCCTTCGTCTCTCCATCTTTCAGAGTCTCCTTGTGCTTGTTTTGTACATGATACCTAGGCTTTTTAAGGGTCCTAAGTGGGAGGAATAGAGAAGAATACATACTCCATCTTCCCAGAAGCAACAGTTGGATTTTTGTTTTTTTAATCTTCATTTTCTTACTTTTTTTTTGGCAGACTTTACAAAGGTGAATTCAGGCATACCTGGCTTTTATCTTAAAATTCTTTACTTTTTGGCCACTGATTATAATATATCACTTCTTTGTAAGTGAGATGATTGCAGCATAGGATTTTTCTTGTTTTCATAGATTTTTAAAATTTTAAAGTCTTTGATCTATATGGAATTTTCTACAGCTGTAGAAGCAAAAAAGAAACGTGTGTGTACGGGTGTGTGTATTTATGTGTGTGTGTGATTTCTCTTTATTTATGACCTCTGATACCTCTGATTAAATTACGCTTTCTTTCCCCATTGTTGTACCACTGTTTGACATTATTTGGACTTGCTGTTTCACCCCGTTGTCCATTATGGGCTTAATAAGAACACAGGGCAGTATTTTTGACAGTGGGGTGTTATTCAATTAAAATAACATTGAGTATTGTTTTTTATTGTTTTTAATGAAAGTAGTATATGTATGGTATTAAAAAAATTTTTAAGTTATCCTAAAGAGCTTATAACAAATAACAGTTCCGCCAGTTCCTTAAGCCTAGACCTGCTTTTCAGAGGTAAGTGCTTTTAATTTCCTGACGAGTTTTTTGTTGCTGTATCAGTTTTAGCCGATATCTCTCAGTTCCCATTTTCAAAAATGAGTATATTAAGAACTTTCTCTCTTCCATCCAGTTTTGACCAGATATACCTTTATTTTTATATTTTCAAGGTTGGTAAGATTTACATTCTGGCCTGTAACCATAGTTAACGTCTTTCATCTCTAAGCTGATACTGAAAGTTGAAAACTAATAAAGAGCATTTACAACGTTTTTTTTTAAAAAAAAGAAGTAGCAGCTCATTGCTCATCTATGATGTTCTATAGAAATCGTCTGCCATTTCTTCTAGCTAGATCTTGCTGTCAACTTGTTAAGCTCCCTTGGGTGTCTTCCAAGGAGATTCTGATTGGCATTTGCAATCTCAATTTTTCTCCCCTGAAATCTCCTCTCTCCCTGTTCTCATCTCAGTAAATAACCCCGCTCTGTACCCAGATGTTTGAGCCGAAAGCCTTGGATTCACCTTTGATGCAGCTGTCTCAACGAAAGAAAACACACTCCCTGTTTTTCTCTCTTCACTCACAGAAGGCTTCTGGGCACCAAAACGTGTGTGGGTTTTCCACACCACGTAGTTCTCATCCTCTGTGGACTGTAGCTGGGTGTCCTGCAGTTCAGTTCAGTTCTGATATTATCCCCCTGGACTTGGCATCAGATCCCACTCATCCCGGGCTCAGTCTCACAACACCGCCCCCATTGCTGCTGCCATCTGTGAGTCCCAGGTGGTCACCTGTGCTCCTTACTGGCTGACTATAAACTGGGGTTCTCACGATGCCTTCCATGGGCTCAATAAGTTGCTAGCACAGCTCACAGAACTCAGGGAAACCGTTATGTTGACTGGGTTATTGTATAAGAAAGGATACGGATGAACAGCTAGATAGAGAGATACATGGAGTAAGGTCTGGAAGGGTCTTGAGTTCAGGAGCTTCTGTCCCTGTGCAGTTGGCATGTACCATCTTCCCAGTGGGTAGATTTGTTCATCAACCCAGGAGCTCTCTGAACCCCGTAGTTGAGGGGCTTTTATTGAGGCTCCATCACATGGGCCAGATCGATTAGTAAGGCCACCGCCAGTGGTGGGGGAGGGGTGGAGCGGAACATTCCAAGCTTCTACTCATAGTTGGTCCTTCTGGTAACGTATCCAGGAGCCTACCAAGATTACAGCAAAAGATGCTCCTATCACCCAGAAAATTCCAAGGAAGTTAAGAACTCTGTGTTGAGACTTGAAGGCAAAGACCAAATAGTAGAACAAAAGAGGCTCTTAGCACCATTATCACTGAGGGAGTTAGCAAGGTTTTAGGAGCTCTGTCCAGGAGCTGGGGATGAAGAACAAAATAGCTTTTTTTTTTTATTATTATATCACAGTATCACACTCACATCCCTCATCCAGGCCAGCAACACATTCTGTTGGAGCAACTCTCAAAATATATCCAGCATCCAACCTCTCCTCACTCTCCCCACCACGTTCATGAAAGCCACCATCATCTCTTTCCCATGTTGCTGGAAGATTCTTGACTAGTCTTCCTGCTTCTCTTCTTCCGCAGCAGCCAGAATGACCCTGTAAAACCGTGAATCTGATCGTGACACTCGTCTGTTCAGAAACCTTTGGTGGCCCCCTGTTGGTCTCAGAGAATGTCCAGAGTCTTTCCCGTGGTGACAGGCTTGGCACGCTCTAGCATTTTGCTGCCTCTCTTTCATCATTTCCTACCATGTTCTCCTTACTTCCCGTGCTCCAGCCGCAGTAGCCACCTCGCTCAGGGTGCTCCCAACTCAGGGCCCTTGTTCCTCTCTGTTTTAGAAAGTTCCTCCACCATGTCCCACACCCTCACTTCATGTAGGATTTTGTTCAGATGTCATCCATCAAAGAGGCTTTCCCTTCCCACACTGATGTCAGATTCTACCCCGTCCTGCCCTCCTGGATACTCTCACCCTTCTCTGCCTTTCTTTGTAGTGTTCATCAGCACCTGTCAACTGTGTATTTATTGTTTGATTTATATATTTTATTGCCCATCACTGAAGCCTTCCAGTGAAAAAAACTTCCTTTTATTCACCACTACATCCCTAGTGCTTTGATATGGTACCCAGCGCATAGTGGGGTCTCCATAAATGTCTATTGTATGAAAAAAAAGATTGAATGAGTTGGATACTTTTTATTGCTTGCTTTTTCCCTGTCATATATAATGCTGCAATGTAGTTTTTTCTTTTGTTATATGTAACTGGTTTTTTCTTTTTTTCATTGCTAGATAGTAGGATTCTGTCATTAACCCCTCCTTGTGCTGAGTGGCGCTCCTTACAGACAGGACTTTATGAGATCATGTATAGATCCCTTTGGAGTTTGGGCTGTTCTTACACTTTTCAGTCGCATGTTTGCATCAACTTTTTATTTATTTCTACCGATGGTTAATCACATACATCTGGTTTAAAACTCTAACTGGACGGCCTTGACCCTCTCATTTCCAAAGTCTGGTCTCTGGTTTCTTGGGAAGAGCTTGTCTGCTCCATGTGTGGAAGACAAGGATGGTTTGAGACACCCTCACTGGCTCCCCCTCCCCTTGCCCACAGAACAAAGGCGGGTTTTGAAGGATCAGCTCTCCAGGCCTTCTACAGTGTGGCTGCTGCCTGTTTGATGGCCCCTCTCCGTTGACCTGCCCTATACGCTTCATGTTCAGGCCAGCCCTGCCACCCTGTGCTCAGGATGCCCAGCCTTTCCTGCTGTCTTCCTTGTGCTTCATCCCCTCCGAATGGAAATATCCACATCCAGCTATCTCAATGCCACCTGTTCCAGTTCCTTCTTGAATTTCCTCATCTGAATTAATTTCCCTCCTCTCCTTACTTCCCTGGTACTTATTATACCTCTTCTTTTATAGCATGTATCACTTTCTATTTTGTACTATAATTACTTACAGTCTTATCTTATGTGCCAATATAAGCTCACTGAAGACATGGCCCATTTGTGATCCATCTTTGGGCCCCTCAGAGTCTTATACAGGGAAGGTACTCAACAAATACCCTCTTAAGGGTTTAACTCTGCTTGTTCCTTCTCAGGTTCTTCATGGAAAGACTAAACACGTATTGGTTTTCTCTTTTTTGTAAGTGGTCAAGTCATTTGGAAAAATTAAATACCATCTAAGTTCTGCTTTGGGATAATCCCAACAAAATTTTCATGTTTCCTTTATAATTTCATATTTTTCAATTAATCTATTATTATAAGTCCTTTGCAGATCTAATAAGTGGAGCATTTTTAAGACCTCTATCTTCACAGTTGTGCTACTTTTTGATGGAGAGAAATTAGATGTATGTTTCAATCCCAGCATGTGACTAAGTGTTGTGAGAAATCCATATTCACAGGTTAATGTTACTGACATAGAGCAGTTAATTCTGCTCTATTTACTGACTTCTATTCTTTTTATGTATTTATTTGCTTAGCTTTTTATTAGTTGCTTGTATTGTTTATTTACTCAATTTGATTCTACTTATTTTTAGAGTTAAATTTTCTTACTTGGTCTTTGTTGACTAGAGTTATCATGCAGTGATAGTTTGTTTTTATGTATCTGATCAGAGTGGTATTTCTTACTATTTTCTCTCTGCCTCTGTCAATTGCATGTTGCAATTCAATTTTTTTTTTTTTTTTTGCAGTACGTGGGCCTCTCACTGTTGTGGCCTCTGTATATTTGATTACTATGTGAATTGGGATACATAAAGTCAGCATTTTTAGACTTGAACACACTTGCTTATTTCTCTTAAAAACAAGTTTAATGTATTCCATAAATATTTACCTTTTGTTCTCCAACCAAATAGGCATAACTTTCTGAATATTCTTTAATTTAAATCCACAGTTTCCCAGAGTTGCTTCAAGAAGCACCAGCCGGGGAAGCTAGTTCTGGGTCTCACAGCCACAATGGCTGCCCTCACTGACCTTGTCCCCAGGGGTACTTGTTCCCTACTTAACACGGGCTTGGCAAACATTTGTGGATCTAATAAATATCATTATTTTTTTAGGCTCTCTTAAAACATGGAGCATGAGTTAGAACATGTGTGTCTGTATTCACCTCCAGTGAGGAGTTTCTCAACTGAAGGTGTTTCTCTCTTCTTACCTCTGCAGGTTTCCATTGCCCTTGCTGTCGTGCTGCTGGTTAATCAGAACTGTATTTTTTGGGAAACATTTTGTATTTTGTTGTTGTTGTTGTTGGTGGTGGAGGGGTGGTTTTCTCTGATGCAGATTTTTACATTGTTGCTCTTTTATAGATCCTACTGTCTGGAAGCTTCCTGTGTTATTGTTCACTTTGCTTTCTTTCCAGAATTTAACACATGGATTATTTTATGTGTAATGAGAAACTATAGTGAATTAATTGCATTGCACTCAGTTATACCTAGATCTTTAGTTTTTAAGTTCAGTTCATTCCAACACTTATATGCAAAGAGAAATGAAGATAGAGCCACTCGACTATGTATTTGGTGTGAGATCCTAATTCTGTTCCCTTTCCCACGAAGTGAATTTCTGTTGCAATTAAAATAAAATAAATTTTAAAGCATCTATCCTCACAGACCTTTATGTTCCAGAAATAAAAAGTGAATGACACAAGTACAATGCCCCAGACAGTCTAAATAGAAGTTAGCAGGAAATACAAGGTCCAAACTGAACCAGGGTAGTAAACCACAGCCCAGGGGCCAGAGAGGGCCCCCAGCATGGTTCTGTATGGTCTGTGGGTCAAGAATGGCTTTGACATTTTTAAATGGTTAAACAAAATCAAAACAAGAATGATATTTGGTGACATATAAAATCGTACTCTAGTTTCAATGCCCATAAATAAACTTTGATTGGAATACACCCACACCGATGCATTTAGATATTAACTCTGGCTACTTTTGTACTATAATAGCGAAGTATGGCCTGCAAGCTGAAAGCATTTACTATCAGGCCCTTTACAGAAAAGAAGTTAACTGACCCCTGGACTAAATAGTAGATTGTACCTTCAGTAGCTCATGTTCAGCCCTGTAAAAATCATCAAAAAGTTTTCTCCCGATAACTGATGTATTTGTCAATACTATTAGGTAGGATAATGACCCTGGTCTATCCAAGTTCATTTTCTCTTCAAGAAATACTTGGCTGTGGCCAGGGGAGCCATAAATATATGCACATGTGTAAATGCTGATTTATTTGTTTTATTCTGTGAACAGTGAAATTTAAGAAGCCTTTATTTTGTTTTGTTTTGCCTAACTGCTTTGCTAGGAGGTTTGACTCCTGCGGTTGGTGCAAGAATAGACACTTCCGCACGGAACCGTTTTTGCCAGGAGGGAGGGTTATAAAATTCAGCGTCTCTGATTATGTTCCCCAGAAAGCACCGGACTCAGATCTCTTGTGACTACGCTTCATCTCATCCCTTCTTGCCTGTGGAACAACTGGGCAGATTCAGTAACTGCTGTCCTATTTCAAGCAAGGGTCACGCAGAGCGGTGCCGAATGGCCTAAGCATTCGGAAAAGAAAGGCGAACAGCCTTTTCTAAATATAAACACCTGTTTTCTTAAACAAGTGCGCTTGGCCTGTTGCCGTTCTTCTCTGATTTTGGCGACCACGGGATTTTCCCTGCTCCCTCCCCTTCCTCCAGGCCTCCTTTAGCCCTCCATCCTGGTTTCCCGCTCACCTGGGATCCTGGTCAGTATCAGTCACGTGGCAAGCACGGCGGCCGTTGGTCCCTCCCCGTGATGCATTTAAGCAGGCAGGGTTTCTTCCTTTCTCCCACCTACCTGGTCTCCCACGCTCCGTTCTTAGGAGTAAGGATCTCCTTTCAACACAGTGAAGGACGGCACCCCCGTGTGAGAGCACAGGGTACCAAGGCTGGGTGGCAGAACAGGAAAGAAAAAGGCAGAAGAGGAAGCAGGAGCCCACCAAAGCAGGCTTTTTCCAGTTTCCAGTTGGTCTGCAGAGATCCTGTTCCTTGCTTCTGGGCATTTCTTGAGAACCGTTTTCTCTTGCTTTATCAAGTAGAAGAGAGACAGAAAACAAAATGTCCGGGCATACGTGACATTGCAGGCCAGTGGTTAGTTACTGTTACCACTCTTTATGGGAAAGGTGTGTGTGTCCCCATTTCACAGCTGAGCACACCTGGCCTGGGCCTGGTGGGAACGCCTCCGAGGCCACACGCAGGGAGGCGGGGAGCTGGATTCCAAGCCAGGGGGCAGCTGTTATGGCCCAGGGCACACAGCGTGCCCTCAGATTGGCCCTTTGTGCTCTGCATTCCACGAAGGAACAGATTGCACTGGACCCCAGGGGGCCGGGGAGGCTGTACCAGGACATCCTTATCTTACAGGGTAAGTTGGTATAGAAGCAGGAATCAGCCTGCGGAGGGGTTGCAAAGATGTGCTTTTCAGTGGACATATTTTTTTTTTTGCGGTACGCGGGCCTCTCACTGTTGTGGCCTCTCTCGTTGCGAAGCACAGGCTCCGGACGCGCAGGCTCAGCGGCCATGGCTCACGGGCCCAGCCGCTCCACGGCATGTGGGATCTTCCCGGACCGGGGCACGAACCCGCGTCCCCTGCATCGGCAGGCGGACTCTCAACCACTGCGCCACCAGGGAAGCCCTGTGGGCATATTTTTTTAACTTCTTTGTTTAACACAGAGAGGTCAACAGGCCAGAGGGTCAGGGGTCTGGCGTGGCTGCATCAGCTGAATGCGTTTATTCCCCAATGATGATTGGAGTCTGCTGTAACATGAGTAAGAAAATAATCCAAGCTAGAGGGATGAGTTGAATACCCAATATAAAGATGTTCGCTTCATTACTTAGAAATTAATTCTTAAAGAAATTTAAAATTTCTTCAAATTGTTACATTTTGGGGGGCCACACATATTTCATGCTATGACTTCAGTATGGTTTGTAGGCTTCTAAGGGTTTACTTGTTAAACCTGCGGTGATTGTAAGTTTCTAAGGACTTACTCTGTCATTTTAATACCGTCTTCCTATAATTCAGATAATTTCCATTTGCTGCTTTAATTCTAAAAGGTATGAAATGCCTTCAGGATGGCCCGCTGTTGCCTTGCCAATAAGGGCTGGCCTCACGTAAGCCCTGCCAAGTGACCTCCGTGTGTGAAGTTGCTTCCTGTGTTGCCCACATGCTGGTACCGCCCGCATTTCCCTCCCGTTCCCCTGCTACGGGCCGTCCCCTAACATGGTGTCTGCATTAAAGCCACACTGGGCTCCACCATGAATTAGGAAAAGGTGTTTTCTTCCATTCCTTCACTTCTTAGGAGCCTCTTCCTGCCTTCTCTATGTGATTAATGCAAGATGCTGCCTCATGCATGCCATTCTCAGCAGATTTCCTCTTCTCTGTTCCCTTAGTGATTGACTGGGGCTTTACCATATGATGCCTTATACTAGAGTAAGTCGTAAACACATCTGTTCCTGCCTTGATTAGAAACTCTATGACATTGGAGATCATGGTGTGTTTATATGCCCCACTTTTCGGTAGTTATCTGATGGACCTTTGATGTTGATTTGGTTGCCTCCGAAGGAGCAGACATCTGAAAATTAAACGTATTCAGCGTTCCAAATGAAGGAATCTGAAATTAGAAATATTGATATCCAGCAAGTTACACACTCTTCTCAATACCAGAGGAGACAGCGGTGATCCAGAACCTGGCCTGTGATGTGGCCACGTTGGCACGACCCCGTATCTTTTTGAGCCTCAGTTTCCACTTAAATAAAAAAAGGGGTGAAAATGCCTCCTTGCCTTACTCCTTAGGGTTTTTATGAGGATGAAATGGTTTGGGACATCTGAAAATGTGTTGGGAGTCACAAGGTTGCTTCAAATGTAAAATTGCGTTGTCTTCTTTAAGAAAATAGGCATTTAGATGAAAGCTGTGCTGTTTAGGTATCGTGTTCCTATAGTATTCCACTTCTGATTTAAATTGAAATGTGTACCTGAATGTGCTTTGTGAATAGTGTTAAGGGGATCGTCTGACTTTTGCATCGTAATATCTAAAGCCCGTGTATAGCCAATTACGTTGACCTTGGGAGAGTTTGAAACAGGACCTATTGGTTCTGTCCGAGAGAACCAGTTTGCCTTTTCCGTAATTCTCACGTAACCCAAATTTCGTCTTTATTTATTTTTTCTTTCACAGGCTTCCATCTGTATCACAAATTACCCACCATAGTGCCTGAGAGCTGCCTTCTCATCATGGTTGGACTTCTGCTGGGTGGGATTATTTTCGGAGTGGATGAGAAATCCCCCCCGGCCATGAAGACGGATGTGTTTTTCCTGTACCTCCTCCCCCCCATCGTGCTGGACGCGGGCTATTTCATGCCCACCCGCCCGTTCTTTGAGAACATCGGCACCATCTTCTGGTACGCCGTGGTCGGGACGCTTTGGAATTCCATTGGCATCGGGGTGTCTCTGTTTGGGATCTGCCAGATCGAAGCCTTCGGCCTGAGTGACATCACTTTGCTCCAGAATCTGCTCTTCGGGAGCCTAATCTCGGCTGTGGACCCCGTGGCCGTGCTCGCTGTCTTCGAGAATATCCACGTCAACGAGCAGCTCTACATCCTGGTCTTTGGGGAGTCCCTGCTGAACGATGCCGTGACAGTGGTGAGTGACGGTTCACACGACATCGCTCCGCCGGGCCGGGGCCGCCACCCACCGGCCGCCGAGGGGAGACCCTGTCTGCAGATCAGGCAGCTGAGCGGTCCCCGGCCCTGTGCTGGGAAGGGCCCCTCACTTGGTTCAAGGCTCTGTTCTCGCTGTCTTAAAATTCTCAGTCAATTTATTATTTGTTATTTATCTGTGATTCTGCCAAGGGCCCCTCACTTCATTTTGCCTGGATCCTGCCAGCTACGTGGCTGGTCCCTGCTTGTACAGCTTTGCTGCTGCCAGAGAAGCATCACAGTGACTGTGACCTGTGTACCCCTGGGGGTTTCTCACTGTGACGGCTTCAACAGTGATGGTTTTTGATCCGAATTCAAAGGACTCAAGGTCCCAGCGTTCTTTGTGGGAAGTGCTGCCCTCAGGGTGTGGCCTGTATAGTACAGGTGAAAGGATCACGCCCACTGAGTGCTGTTCTCCCTCTGGGAGGGTGTATTTTTTATTTCCAGATCGGAGGCAGATTTTTCGTCACACAACTCACTTCCTCTTCTTGCTCAGCCAGCAGACTCTGGGTCCTCACCATTTCCCCATAAATGGGTATTTATTCAGAAAATGCAAATTATTTTTAATTCTCACTAATTGCCGCATAATTAGAGTCAGAGGCTGTCATGAGCTTAACATTAGGAGGATTGAACTGCTTCCTGAGCTCAGGGAGAAGCCTCTCCCCGCACCCACATGGCTGTCCAGACCTTCTCCACCAGCCAAGGACACTCAGGTGACCTTGGGCTGGTTAACCAGTCGGCGGGCACTGGTGTTGCTGTTTTTAGGTTAGCCGGAATTCTGTAGTAGTGATGGTGATAGGAATGGTAGCAAATGCATACCTTGTGCTCGGAGTTTCATAACAACCTATGAAATAGGTATTCTTCCCATTTTGCAAATAAGAAAATTGAAGGAAATGTGAAGTAAAGTGTATTTAAGTAACTTAAGTAATTTATATTATCCCCTCTGTTAGTTAGTTCCTATTATTAAAATGGTATTCCTGATTCATTTAAAAGTTAACATAGATTTCAAGAAAAAAAAGAGTCAATTCGCTTCAGTTTTAGTGTGTATGTGTTACTTAAAGAATGCCTGATGAGGGTCCTTCCTTCGAAGTTGGAGAGAGGATTCTTTTTGTAATTTGTCACTTTTTTTAATTTTCATTTTTGAAAAATTTATTTATTTGGCTGTGCCGTGTCTTAGTTGCGGCACGCAGGATCTTCGTTGCAGCCTGCGGGCTTCTCTCTGTTGTGGCTCGCAGGCTTCAGAGCGTGCGGGCTCAGTAGTTGTGGCCCGCGGGCTTAGTTGCCCCACAGCATGTGGGATCTTAATTCCCCCACCAGGGATCGAACGTACGTCCCCTGCACTGGAAGGTGGATTCTTAACCACTGGACCACCAGGGCAAGTCCCCGAGAAGGTTCTTTGAATGATGTCTTTTCCAGTATGTGTAATGTCCTGTGTGTAGGTCATGGGGCATCTCATCCTCATCCAAAGATAGATTACTGTGATCAGCTTCAGAAACAAGCTTAGAATATCCTTTTAATAATTCAGTTAAACGTTACAATAATGTGACACACAAAAAACGAGTTAACGTAGAAACCAACATTATTCTCTGTTAGCCTGTATTCAGACCCCTGACCTGAATAAAATATCACCTTTAAGGATGTTCGTTAACTCCATGTGGATATTATTACATAAAAATAATTTACTGATAAGGAAATGCCATTTTTTAGTATAGCTAAGAGCTATTTTGAGACAGTGCGGTTACCTCACTCAAGTAACAAAATCCACTTCATTTATTCCATTATTCATTAACGGTACTTAGTCATTAACTCACCAGTATTAAATTTTAACTGGGAAACTGCCATAACAATGAAGATGTTTTATAAACTCATTCTCTTTTCCGGAGGCATGAAGTTTTCCATTGTGACTAATGTTTGATATGTACATTTTTACCTTGGTTCTAGGGAGACTGTGGGAATTTCAATGTGGGAATCTTGGGTCTATTTAGGGTATAGGAAACATTACAAAGAAATAATAGCACCCTGCTGCATTCCTCCTAGGGCAAGGTAGCAACATCAGGTCAGTTTCAGAAGGACCTGCTGTGTGTTTGCACTGCTTTCCCTTCTCTTCTGAGATTTCTCATTCAGTCGCCTCGGTGGTCCATTCTTTGAGCGTGTCAAGAATCAGATCTCAGCAAACGATCTGGCTAAACTACCCTTTAAAGCGTGCCTTCCAGAGGCACATCCTGTGCTTCCTGTCCAGAGGCTCGAAGCCATCAGATGTGGTTTTACGGTCGAGATGGAGGGCTGACCCAGAGAGGGCAGTGAGCCAGGTTGAGGGCCAGCCATTCCACGGCAGGAAATGGGCCAAGGACGGAGAAAGGGCATGGCTGCTCTTCAGATGCGGAGCCCTTGTTTCCAGGCCAAAGCCTGTGAGTCAGAAGGACTCTAGTGGTTTCAAATGAAAGAGGCTTCGTGGGTAGGTTCTTTACCCTGGGCCAAAAGCCGTGTGGACCCTTAAAGCCACCTCCCACAGGTATCAGGGCATGCTCGGGGGGTTTGCCCACCTGACACTGAAGAATAACCCACCAGATATTTCCTTCACCAGACTGGCTGGATAGTGGGCTGAATTGCCCAGGTGTTAGGAACAATTAGAAAATGGTATAAAAAATTATAATTTTTGTCTCCTAGTCAGGTGTTCTCAAAGAATAGAGGTAGAGATGTTTTACAGAAGATTCTTTGATTCATTCATCTAGTCTTATCTCTAGGAGGGTTTAAGGAACTCATGGGTTAGGGAAAGGTATGAAAAACATAGACCCTGCTGCATACATGGAGAAGGCTGAGTTACTAAATGCTGCAACTAGAAGGGTAGAGATTAAACAGAGAGAAGTCAGGTTCAAAACATAGGCTGGGGCTTCCCTGGTGGCACAGTGGTTGGGAGTCCGCCTGCCGATGCAGGGGACACGGGTTCGTGCCCCGGTCTGGGAAGATCCCACATGCCGCGGAGCGGCTGGGCCCGTGAGCCGTGGCCGCTGAGCCTGTGCGTCTGGAGCCTGTGCTCCGCAACGGGAGAGGCCACAACAGTTAGAGGCCCGCGTACCGCAAACAAACAAACAAACAAACAAAAAACATAGGCTGGAGGATGAGCAGAATTGTAGGTCAGGCAATTAACTGGGAAGTTCAATAGTGAGCTTAGAAGATTTGAAAGGGAGAAAATCTGCCATAAAAATGTCTCAAAGCAAAGGGAAATTGATAATATATAATATAAATTGAAGTCAAACTCTTTGTTCTGTGGTCTGGGGCTAGATTGGAATTAACTGGAGAAATGACAGTCAAAAAAGAAAAAGCTAAGATTTTTAAATGGGATTTTTGTGCTTTCCCTTATAGGAAATATTTTAAGAAAACCTTTCAAACTTTCCCCTGTTGGGTAAAGATTGTTCAGGTTCTCAGCTATCTGAGAAGTACTGCTGTTTCCATTGTGGTCCATGATCGAATGAGTTAGGCTTACATGGTAATTTCTAGAAGGTGTGAAGGCAACCACTGAATATTCTGACACATTTTCCAAGAACACTTAAAGAGTTTCCTCAGTCTACCCTAACTAGAGTTGGTTAAGGAGAGCTGGCTCTTAAGTCAGAAGCTAGGGATACACACTAATGGCCCAGACATTATGTGCCGTGCAGTGGAATTTAACTCAGGAAGCTGGAGGGTAAAGAGGGACCACTTGGTACTTAATTTGGCTTTTGCAAATAGCAGAACAGATTTAAAATTACTTATGCAGAAATGATTATCCTTTGTGTTTCATATCAGGAAAAGTGACCTGAAAACTTTTTCTGGAACAGAGCTATGCTGAACAAAAACCCTGTATTGTTTGCATCCTTGCAGTACATGATTTCACTGCACTGTTGCACATTTTAAATCAAAGTTCAAAACAGATCATATCTAATTTTAATATACACAAGTATTTTTTAAAAAAATAATAATGAATAGAAACACTTGAAAGTACTCAGCTGTCACATTAGCCTGTTATATTGATGGAATCCAGCAAACAGTCACCCCTGGCTTTTCGGTTTGCTAAAGATACAGTTGTCACGTTGAGGTCAACTTTGCACAGACCAACTAGAGACATAATTGTAGCCACATACATAATACATATACATATACTACA
This sequence comes from Pseudorca crassidens, assembly GCF_039906515.1. Lineage (NCBI taxonomy): Eukaryota > Metazoa > Chordata > Mammalia > Artiodactyla > Delphinidae > Pseudorca > Pseudorca crassidens. Next base: position 4,934,762 of record NC_090309.1, on the reverse strand, counting down.
TATAAATTATAACTTCAAAAGCACCTTTCTATATAGATTCCTTTGTGGTAAAATTAAAGGATGTAACTGGCATGAACTAACTGTGGGGTTATGGCTGGTTGTAACTAAAAGAATTTTATCTTGTGCCCATCCCTAGGTATCAGGTTCAGTGTACAACGGGTGGGAGGTTATGGAAAGCTTTCTGGTTGTCAAGGTAACGTCTCTACCTAAGCTAGTTTCTCGTAAGGTGGCCCCAGCATCCGAGGAAGTGGAATGATGAAACTGGAGCTTCTGACAATGCACTGAAAGTGAAAAGCCAGTGACTCAGCTTTCCTCTTTGCAAAGCCTAAAGGGATATTAAACACAGAATGTACATTGGAGAGACGCCATGGCTGGGGCTGCCTGGAAAACAGCTTGGGAAAGATGACGGTGTATTCCCGTTGTTCCTTTGGAATGAGTGCCTGAGCCTCCTTTGGGGGCCTCATCAGTGTCTAGATGGGGTAGGGAGGGGAGCTGAGACAGAAAGAGGAGAAGACGTGGGTTCTGTGCACAGGGAATTTCTAATTCCTCGGAGGAAATGAGGTTGGCATTCAAGAGGCAACAGCAGCGACACAGGATGGCGCGTCCCCAAATGCCGGATGGTTTGGGGCATCATCTGTGTTGCAGGAGGGGCAGAGGGAAGGACAACTCAGGCGCCGTAGGGATCCAGGAAGGCCGGAGAGGAACAGCGACTTGAGCGGCGCCATGGAAGACAGATAGAGTTTCCCTCGGTTTAGGGGCTGGGTTTCTATCAAGAGAAGCCGGGGACAGGGCTGAATACATACGGTGTGCTTTGTAGAGCCGTGGTGAGACCCTGTCCTAGACCGCAGGGTGTCACAAAGCATTAAAAAAATGCATCAGGTGTACTGAGCCTTCTTCCCTAAGTCAGGCAGCCAACGATTTTCAACTTGGGAGTGAGGAATGGAATAAAGGAAAGTGAGTCTTGTAGTAGCTGCAGGGGGCACTCAACTGGTGCGGGCAGGAGGCAGGCAAGTGGAAACCGGGGGTCGGAACCCAGAGCCCGAGTCGCCCGGGGAGGCTATCTGTGCAGGGCTGGAGGCTGGAAAATCTGTCCCTCTCCCTGGGCAGCAGGTGACGGGTGACCGTCACCTTTTGGCCTGGGCTCTTTAGAGGCAAGGGGTAAATATAGAACATGTCCGATCCGCTCTCAGGAAGTGATCATGGCGTGTTGATGTGGATGAAATCTGACGTGTGCAGCAGTCTCTGGATGCGAGGAAGCAGCACGACCTGAAGCCAGTTCTTTTTTGGCAAATGATGACCCTTCAGGATATTTAAGTCCTCAGGCTTGTGAGTTGCTTTTTTTCTTCTCTTAAACTCAAGTCATTTCTTGGAGGTCCAATACCAAATGCTCTCAACTGTCACACCAACAATCAAGAGAAGGGAAAAGCCCACTGCTTTCTAAGTAATAATCCACTGTTTTTTTTTTTGTTTTTTGTCAAAACCAACAGACATTTATCGTCATCTACTAGGCAACATGGAAGAAGTAAATCATAGTAAGGCGAAATCCTTAATTACAAGGAGTTTATGATCCAGTAGAAAAGAGGAAAAAGTTCCCCGAAACCTGTAATGTGTAGGCTATAGAGGACTGTTAGTGAAGTAGAAAAGGATGAAATGGCTTTTGCCGGGACACACTCTGGTTAGCAGAGTGTCTGATTCATTCTCATGGTTAAAATTGAAGAACTGACCCAGACGTAGGAGACCTGGATCCTGGTATCGCCTCTGACGTTTTCTGTGCCCGTGGACGGATGGGTTTAATTTTGAGTTTCTCAGAATCCCAAGGAGGGTGTAGCACGGCCTGTACTCCAAAGGTGTTCATCCCAGTGTCCCATTAGCCGGCTTCCCTGGAGATTCCCTCTGCAAATATCACAAGAAGCAGGGCATGTGCCTGACTGTATTTCACTTGCTGGCTTCGTGAAAAAATTACTCCGGAGGAAGGCATCACTTCCCATGCCATTTGCTCAGTGGTCCTTGGAAACATGTTTGAAAGCATCCTGCCCGGCAGGTGTGAATGCCTGACATTTTTGAAGGCTTAATTAAACTATGTAAAAGACTGTGTAAATTTTTCAGAAACCAAGCAACAGTGTAGTCTCGTCATTTTAGAAGGACACATGTGCATGAAGTTATAGTAGATACACACACACACACACACACACACACACACACACACACACACACACACACACTGGTTGCTGTCTCTTGGCTTGAAGAAAACCCCATCAGGTCTTGTGTTTCACCAGAGGTGCATGTGTGGGCGGGGCAAGGACCTCAGTGACCTGGGAGGAGGATGTCTTCAGGGAGGGGACCTGTATGGATGGGTGGGTCCCTTCCATGGTGCAACCCCACAACAGGGGCCTTGAAGTGTCCCTAAATTCACAGCCAGCACCGACAAGCTTTCTCTGTGACATACTCCTTCCCAAGCATCGGCAACGCAAGCAGGGTATGTTGAAGGGCAACCAAGCCGTTTAAAATAATCCTTTAGGATCCGAAAAGTGATGTTTTAGCAGTAGGTCACGTAAATAACTTTGAAGTTTCCTCTCTCTCACGTCTAGAAATAGTTTTCTTGATGACACACTTTCATCAGTGCTTTTTGTTTGCAGCTATTAAATGCACTGTTAAAATGTGAGATAAAGACGGGCTTCCCTGGTGGCGCAGTGGTTGAGTCCGCCTGCCGATGCAGGGGACACGGGTTCATGCCCCAGTCCGGGAAGATCCCACATGCCGCGGAGCGGCTGGGCCCATGAGCCATGGCCGCTGAGCCTGCGCGTCCGGAGCCTGTGCTCCGCAACGGGAGAGGCCACAGCAGTGAGAGGCCCGCGTACCGCAAAAAAAAAAAAAAAAAAAAAAAGAGATGCCCAGTCACTTCCACTGATCGTCCACTTTGGGGCACAGAAGACACGCCCTTGTTAGGAGGCAGGAAGATTTCTGGGGCCGTGAGGATGTCGGGGAAGTTGGGGGGTCCTGACGTGCCCTCTGCCTCTCCCACAGGTCTTGTACAACCTGTTCAAGTCCTTCTGTCAGATGAAGACCATCGAGACCATCGACGTGTTTGCCGGAATCGCCAACTTCTTCGTCGTGGGGATCGGCGGCGTGCTGATCGGCGTCTTCCTGGGCTTCATCGCGGCGTTTACCACTCGCTTCACACACAACATCCGCGTGATCGAACCGCTCTTCGTCTTCCTGTACAGCTACTTGTCCTACATCACAGCCGAGATGTTCCACCTGTCGGGCATCATGGCGTAAGTATCGAACTCCTTGTTAAAAGCACTTGGTGGCATTTCGTGGAATTCATGTATCCTAAGCTGCGATGTGAAAGTTGAATACGTTATGTAAAAGAGGAGATGTTCTTGAATTCTTTTAAGAAAAATTAAAAGTAGATTTTCATTACTCTTTGTTTCAAAAAAATGAAAGTATGGATCAGCTAGATGTATCCTAAAGCGGAACTTCCCTGGCGGTCCAGTGGTTGAGACTCTGTGCTTCCACTGCAGGGGGCCCGGGTTCGATGCCTGGTCTGGGAACTAAGATCCCGCATGCGGCCAAAAAAAAAAAAAAAGTGTAGGCAAGTGATCTGGTGCTAAAATGGAAGCCTTAAAAGTGACCTCTTGGATCTCATGAAATAAGACAATAAAGTGCTGGGGTGGATGGCCAGGCACCAAGAATTCTCTGAGTCTGATGCCCATTCAGTGTTGCTCAGGTCCACTAACTCCACCCAGGCTGTATCCCCCAAACTTCGTCTGGAATTCTGGAATTGCTTATGTCAGTTCCTTTGAACGATGTTAGTAGTAGAGAACCTTCGCTCTGTATGATAGATTTGATGTGAGATCATAGCTTTACATCATTCAAAGCAAAATTCAGTGAATAAGGCACGCCGTCGTGTACTTTGAGTTCAGCTTCTTAAAGAAAGAGGTATGGTTATAAAGCAAGAAGTGGATAAAGCAAGAAATTATTTATTAACGACACAGTTGTGTATCGTTCACTAACTGATTTGGAAGGATGTTCTCAAAAGGTTGTACGAGTGGCCGGTAGCGTTTGGATCCAGTTTTAGCCGTTGGAGGGTCACTTTGAAGGAGGGTACTTGTTGGGTGTGGATGTTTCTACAGCTTCCAAGAATAAGCCTGTCATATTATGGTCACACCTTGTATAGGGCCAGTGAGAAATGCTTACTAATGGAATGCCTTTCAAAGTTTTAATTTGGGGGAATTCCCTGGCAATCCGGTGGCTAAGACTCCACACTTCCACTGTTGGGGGCCTGGGTTCGATCCCTGGTCAGGGAGCTAAGATCCCTCAAGCCTTGTGGCCAAAAAAAAAAAAAAAAAAGTTTTAATTTTGACAAATATTTATTTACAGCTTAATACATGTTAAGCTCTCCTGCTGGGGCCTGCTTCGCTATTTAGAGTTTTGTGTTGTAAATGTAGGTCTAGTTCTTCCTGAAGTTTTCTCTTGCGCCCTGATTTAGGTGATGCTTTGATTAAGGATTGCTTTGCTTTTGCCCCGCACCACCACTTTCATAGCAGCAGCAGATGAGGTTTGTCTCCCTGCACGAGGAGAGTGGAACCCACTGTAGTGAAAGCCATGTGTTAGAAGGTTGTGTGGTTTTCTGTATCCCAGGGAACCTAAATAAAGCACTGTATTAATCCAGTCTGACCCAGTAATGAAACGTGCAGTGCCTTCCTGGTGGCTATTCATATCATTTTTGTATGACCTCCAGTTTCCTCACTGTTCTTTGACTGGTGTCATTGAAAGTGTCCGATCAGCTGGTGACAAGGTCTCTGCAAAGATTACAGGGCAGGGACTTTGTGTCTAGTTTCCCAGCAGTATTGTAGCAATGGTTGGTGTAAGAACCTTGAATATATTTCAACCGAGTGCATATGTAAAAGTTCTAGAACCCTCACAGAGTTATCTAAATATGCTTGTCCAGAGTGTGGGGAGGACAGGTGAAGTGTTGGATGGGGTTGGCGTGCTGGGATGTCTCTGCTTAGAAATGTCTGGGGGGGCCCAGAGTCCACAGAGCTCGTGATGCCTCACGTCCCCGACCTCCTGCAAAGACGGGATCAGGGCTTTCCTTGCTCTGGGAATTAGGACGTCAGGGAAAAATGGGGCCACGTATTCCTGGGAAACTGCACGGCTAGTTCTCTACTGTGGTTTGTTGGCAGATGAAAAACCTCACTTTTGTCCACAACTTCAAAGTAAACATTTACCGTACAGCTTAGTGCACAGAAAAGTCCCTTATTGCATTGACACGAATACTGCCATAGCACACAGTGAGTGCACTAAAATTATGTTAACAATTACATGAAATATTCCAGGAGATTTAAACACTTTTGCATTTTACCATGTACCCCTGTTAATGCTGTGAGAGCGAACGAAGGGACAGATTTGCGTCGAAGTGCGTTTGTTCTCAGAAGTCACACCCTTGTTTCCTAGGGTGGGGTGATTAGCGTGGTCTTCAAAACCTGACCGTGTGTGTTGTCTCTGTATGGGGTACATCACAGACGTGCATGTCCGCCCTTTGGAAAGTGCACTGTGTGCGCTTCCACGCTGTATTCACTGTCCTTGCTGGAGGATGTCGGTCCCGGGCATCGGTGTCCTGATGTAATTAACATTGCACATCCACGGACACCTCTTTTATAGAACTCGTCATTCTTCCGCATTTAACTTGTACCGAGTGTAGAAATTCCTATCGTACTTCACGCTGATGGCATCTTCTTTTACCGTTTAAAAGCAGGTGTTAAGGTTAATGGGAGTGAAGGCACGTGACTTCTGAGCATGCTCAGAAGAGTCTCTTTTTGTTTGTTTGTTTGTTTTTGCGGTACGCGGGCCTCTCCCTGCTGTGGCCTCTCCCATTGCGGAGCACAGGCTCCGGACGCGCAGGCTCAGCGGCCATGGCTCACGGGCCCAGCCGCCCCGCGGCATGTGGGATCTTCCCGGACCGGGGCACGAACCCACGTCCCCTGCATCGGCAGGCGAACGGAAGAGCCCCTTTTTGTTTAAGAGAAATGGGAGCCACAGGGAAAGGGAAGTCGGCAGAGGGGTCAGACAGCTGGGGAGCTGAGAGAAGGGTTGCAGCACGTCTCTCTGAATTTGTAAGAGTGTGGAGCGTGAAACCTGGTCCTCCCAGGGTTTGTCCTCCCCTCTCTCCCACTTCTCCATCCCTCTCGCCTTCTTCCTTCCTCTTCTTAATGCCTTTCCGATGCCCCTGTGCTTCAACTTTGTCCTGGGTGGACTCTTGGGCAGCCTGTCTTAGAATGAGATCATGTAATGAGCAGGTAGTTGATACAAAAGTCTGATGTAAAAGAAACATCTTTCTGTAGAGCAGAAGATGGGTCTGGGTTCAAAATGCAGTGTCTTGTTCTTGTGTGTGTGTGTGAAAGTTTACAGCAGCTTTATTCATAATCACCGAAACCTAGAAACAACTCAGATGTCTTTCATCTGGTGAATGAATAAATTAATTATGGTACATGTGTACAATGGAATCCCACTCAGCAATAAAAAGTAATGAACTATTAACATATGCAACAACATGGATAAATCTCAGATATATATTGCTCAGTGAGAGAACTCAGATTCCGAAGGATAAATTCAGTGTGATTCCAGTTATAAGATATTTTGAGAATGGCAGAACTATAGAGACAAAACAGATAAGTGATTTCCAGAGGATGGACATGAAGAGAAGGGTTGACTAGGAGGGGGCAGAATGAGAGAATTTGTGGGAGTGATAAAACTGTTCTATATCTTGATTGTAGTGAAGGTTCTACAACTGTATGCATTTATCTCACTTCACAGAACTCTATACCAAAGAAAAGTGAATTTTACTCTATGTAAATTAAAAAAAATTTATTGGAGTATAGTTGCTTTACAGTGTTGTGTTAGTTGTAGGTAGGAAAGCACTGGGCAGGATTCCAGCATTTTGATTTCTTTGGAAAGATGTTGGAAGCAGTGTATCCTGGCATCCACAAAGCCTGCTGTCACTGCTGTTGGTTTTTTGTCATGAACTTGTGATCTGATATGATCTTCACTGACAACAAGTAAATTAATAGGAGGTGGAGTTCCACCTGTCTTCTCGTTCTTTGTCTTAGAAGCTGTTTGGAGAGCTGGCTTCTGGACAGTCTTAGGTTTTCTTTCCCCTTTGTGGCCTCTCCTAATAGTTCAATTCTTAATTTAACGTTAAGGAATTATTTGTGTCCACGTGTTCCTGTGTGTTCAGGAGAGTTTTAGCTTCAAACACTAGGGGGTAGATGAAAGTTCCTGTTTTCTAATTTTCTAATATCTTTCTGCTCATTTCTATACTGGGATAAGTTGTTGTAGTAGGGAAAGTGTGTACGTGTGCATGTGTGTGTGTGCGTGTGCGTGCGTCAGAGTGCGTTTCCACAGCTCTAGAGCTAAAGTTAAGGGAAAGTCTCTAGTCTCTCAAACAAGACCCCTCACGCCTCAATAGCATTGGACCCTTCGAGTATCACAGCTCTATAGTTGGGGTTGGAGAGGGGACTCATAGCACTGATTTTAGAAATTTGTGTCTTGGCTCACGTGTTTTGAACTTTATGTTCAGAAAACTACGCAGGGATAAAACAAAAATGATTCCCATCATCCCCCTTACCCAAGGACACTAACAGACGCCTAAGGGATTCCTAAGTTCAGATCCACACCGACATGAACTGAGCTGGGACTCTGTTCCCTCTTGTGGGCATCAGGCACCTTTCTGGTCCTCACCTGGTACATTGCCCTGGGATCCAGGCATGGGATGCTGAAAACCCACCGTCCTGAAGAGGGAGATGCTTGGTCCCCACAGCAGCCGGCAGCCTGCCGGGAAATACTGATTTCTCTTTGCTGTGCTCTACGAATTAAAAAAAAATGGCCACATCCTCCTGATAGGACAGCAGGCACCCAATATTCTTTAGTTCTGTTTTCATGGGTTGATAATTCCTTAGTCTTTCTTCTCTAGAGGACACTTAAAATATTTTCGATTTGCTGTTTCAATTATTCTAGCAGCATTATTGCAAAGAAAGTAGGAAATGGTAATTACCAGTTCCATCTTATGAATGAGCAAAGTGACGCCCTGGTGGGCAAAAACCATGGCTGTAGGGTGAGGCCTGAGCCCTGGGTCTCCAGTTAACAGGCCCGTCCAGGATATGTCCCAGTATCCACTCTAACAATAAAAACAAGCACCGGGCTATTGTAAATAGAGCTGCAATGAACATTTTGGAACATGACTCTTTTTGAATTATGGTTTTCTCAGGGTATATGCCCAGTAGTGGGATTGCTGGGTCATATGGTAGTTCTATTTGTAGTTTTTTAAGGAACCTCCATACTGTTCCCATAGTGGCTGTACCAATTCACATTCCCACCAGCAGTGCAAGAGGGTTCCCTTTTCTCCACACCTTCTCCAGCATTTATTGTTTCTAGATTTTTTGATGATGGCCATTCTGACTGGTGTGAGATGATATCTCATTGTACTTTTGATTTGCATTTCTCTAATGATTAATGATGTTGAGCATCCTTTCATGTGTTTGTTGGCAGTCTGTATATCTTCTTCGGAAAAATGTCTATAATGGAATATTACTCAGCCATAAAAAGAAACGAAATTGAGCTATTTGTAATGAGGTGGATAGACCTAGAGTCTGCCATACAGAGAGAAGTAAGTCAGAAAGAGAAAAACAAATACTGTATGCTAACACATATATATGTAATCTAAAAAACAAAAAGGTTCTGATGAGCCTAGGGGCAGGATAGGAATAAAGACACAGACGTAGAGAATGGACTTGAGGACATGGGAAGGGGGAGGGTAAGCTGTGACAAAGTGATAGAGTGGCATGGACATATATACACTACCAAACGTAAAATAGATAGCTAGTGGGAAGCAGCCGCATAGCACAGGGAGATCAGCTAGGTGGTTTGTGACCGCCTAGAGGGGTGGGATAGGGAGGGTGGGAGGGAGGGAGATGCAAGAGGGAAGAGATATGGGAACATATATATATGTATAACTGATTCACTTTGTTATAAAGCAGAAACTGGCACACCATTGTAAAGCAATTATACTCCAATAAAGATGTAAAAAAAATAAAAAAAATAAAGACAAGCACCTTTCAATGACATTTTAAAAATGAGACTTTCACAGGAATTTCCAGAATGCCGGGCTCAGGGATAAAGGAGCAGGGCTGCGCTCTCTGTTCGGAAGCGGTCACTGCTGAGGCTGTGAAGATCATGTCCCCTTTCTTTCCTGTCTTCCTGTGTAGGAATTGGTGATTGTCATCTGTTGAAAACTTTGAGAACAATAAGAAAGCATGCTTTTGCTGGCCATCTTGTAGCTGCTTCTTCTGGTTGCTCCTGGTTTGCCCACCAGGTGTAGCAGTTAGAAGACCATCTCTTCAAGATACAGTCGTACAAAACCAGAGCCCTACAGGCCACGATGACTAGTTCACGTTTACCGGTCTTCTCAAAATATGGGGGGAAAGAAAAGAGCACGTGACATTTCAAGACATTCATAAAACATGATCCAAAGCATGTTTGATCATTTGTTTATTTTGAGCGTAAGACAGGTGTCTTTAATTAATTTTCCCTAGGCTTTTCTCATGTTTACTGGGTGTTTTGCTCCATGTGAGAAGGTGACCTGGAACTTTAACAAAGCAATCTGGATAACACAACCTGGATAAATGCTAGTCTGCACACAAGTCATCAGTCATCACCTAGTCTCTGGCCTGGCCTCCATGTAAATCGAATTAGTCTTAAAGCCTGAAACAAACAGAGAGCAGGCCACATCATCTTATTTCTAGTTGGAGCTTTAAACTTCAAATTCACCCCTAACCTAACACCCACATCTTCCCCTGAAACAAAAAAAAATTTTCTTTTAGAAGAAATGGCTATTAAAGACTGAGTCAGTTGCATAAGAGTTGGCTTAATCCTGCAGCCTGCGTGCAGAGTAGCTGTTGGCTTCACTGCAGGCCAGCTGGGGCTCTTGGAGCAGGACAGGTAGAGACGATGCTTTAGGCCAGGGCTAAGTCCAGGTGCTGGGGGGTGGCTGTGCATGCCTGCACATCACGTAGAACAGCAGGGAGGTAGAGTTTGGAGGGAAAGGAGAGAGGGGACCATAACGCAGGCTTCCATCTATGGCTCTGGGTCTCGTGCTCTGTTCACCGTCTCTTTGTACCTTATATTATCTTGGCAAATAAAAGTTTTGTTTTTGATGATGCTGTATGCCTTCACCGATAGCTCTCACTGGTCAGAACTGACCGCTTTAAAATCTTATATGGGGACTTCCCTGGTGATCTGGTGGTTAAGACTCTGCGCTTCCACTGCAGGGGGCCCAGGTTCGATCCCTGGTCAGGGAACTAAGATCCTGCACCCCGCGTGCTGTGTGGTGCAGCAAAACAACAAAAACAAAAACAAAAAGGCTGAGTTTTTACAGTGACCAATTCAGTTCTATTTAAGTTAAATCAAATTGTAAAATAACAAACCTATGAAAGTGGAAGAACAGTATGTATTTCAAAACTGCCAAAATAAAATATTTTAAAAAAACCCTTATATGACCACCTCAAACACTAAATGGCACGGGGGCAGTGGGTAAGGGAGGAAGATAGTAAACTGAGGCAGGAAATTAGTTAAACAATAGAAAAAAGACAAATCGTATCTCCCTTAATTTTCTGGACACATTCAGGAAAAACGTGAAAAAGAAACAAACAAAACTGTATTATATTTTTAATGGTGACTCACCTATCTTTTGTTTTCTTTTGTATAATTTTGCCTCACCTGCAGGGCAAAACTAGAAAAGTCAGGAAGGAATTTGCAATTATAACCCTTTTTTTTCCCCTAGCTTTATTGAGATGTGATTGACACACCTCATTGTGTAAGTTTAAGGTGTAAAAACGTGATGATTAGATAATATATGTATATTGCAAAAGGATCACCGCCATAAAGTTAGCTGACACGTTCATCACCTCACGTAGCTACCCTTCTTTGTGTGTGTGTGGTGAGAACTTTCACGTACACAATACAGTATTGTTAACTGCCTGTACTATCGAATGTACCATCACATCCAGGATTTTCCAGTCACCATGCTGCCCCTTAGATCCCAGAACTTATTCATCTTATAATTGGAAGTTTGTAGCCTGTGACCACTGTTACCTGTTTCCCGTACAACCCCTGCAAGCCCCTGGCAACCACCAGTTGACTCTCTGTTTCTGTGACGTTGCTTTTTTTAGATACCAGATACGTGAGATCACACAGTATTTACCCAGATTAGTGTAAATGATTTGGGAACTTATTTTCATTTATTTTGATGGTTTAAACTTCTAATGAAATAGATTCAGCTGGTAAACTCCAGTATTTGCTTGGTTTTTTGAAGGAGGAACAAAACCGGTGGACGGCCACTTTTTTTGTTTTCCTGAGTGTAGTCCACTCTTGTGGTCATGTGCTACATGTGGCTTTTGAGCGCTTAAAGTGTGGCCAGTCTAACTTGAGGTGTGTTCTAAGTGTAAAATAGACATCAGATTTTTAAGATTTAGTAGGAAGAGATTGTAGAATATCTCATTAATGTTTTTTATATGGCTTGCATGTTGAAATGACAGTGTATTAGATCTGTTGCATTAAGTAAACATATTATGAAAGTTGCCTTCACCAGCATCTTTTTACATTTTTTAACCATGACTATTAGGAACTTGAAGATTACATATATGACTTGTATCGTACCTCTGTTAGCTTTGCTCCGTAGAGCTCACCATTCGTTTTTGCTGTTTGATTCTGCCATCACTTTGCTTTTCTGACTGTTTCTTGACTGGTCTTTGTCTTTATCTGAAAATGATTATATTACTGCTGGCCTGTGTTTCAAGCATACTGTAGAAAGTGATTTGATGATCAAGTCATCACTACATTGCTCTTGGTCTAGAGCTTACAATTTAAAGTGGCACGTTCGTCTTTCAGACTCTGAAGGCTAAGCAATAATAAGGCTAAAGTTATTTTCTAGTTATATGTAGGCCAAGGTGAAAAATAGGATTATAAACAGAAATGTAAATACGGTATAATTTCCAAGAATAATTCCCTTTTCTGGTTTTTTTTTTTTTTTTTTGCGGTACGTGGGCCTCTCACTGTGGCCTCTCCCATTGCGGAGCACAGGCTCTGGACGCGCAGGCTCAGCGGCCATGGCTCACGGGCCCCGCCGCCCAGCCGCTCCGCGGCACGTGGGATCCTCCCGGACCGGGGCACGAACCCACGTCCCCTGCACTGGCAGGCGGACTCTCAACCACTGCGCCACCAGGGAAGCCCCAGCTGGAAAACTTTAATTCCATCATCAAGGTCTTGGTCCAGTCTTCCTGCCTCTCATGCCTTTGTCAACAGTCCCCAACTAGAGTCAGTGGATGCCGCGGGTCCCTTGATGCCTTGTGTTTCATCACACTTTTGACCCTGAGCTGTGATCTCTTATGTGTTCTTTCCACAAAACCATGCTTGCTTTAGGAGGCAGGAAACGAGCTACAAACAGTAGTTGAATTGAAAGCATCTAAAGTAGAAAAAAACACGAGATGTGGAAAATCCATGAAATGGGCAAGACTGCATGAATAATCAAGCATCTGTACTTATTTGAATTTATTTCATTTTGGTATTTTAAGAGAGGTTGTTCAGTTTTGGTGGTTGGATATTTCTTTGAAAAAGAATTTATAAAAAAATTTTCTCATATGTCAAACTCACTTTCTCTTGGTTGTCAGGTTTCCTGGAAGAGGCAACCCATTGTATAGTAAATTCGTGCCCTGGAATAATTAATTTACCTCACATGAGTGAGTACTTTATTCTGAGAACATACAGTGTACCCTGAGTCACCACAGACCTGGCTTTAATCAATACAGAGAAAGCTTTTTAATTGTTCTTCATCTTTGCTAATGCTTGGCACTGATTGGTAGAGTATGCTTTTATGTTTGGCAAAGTCTTTATGGGGAATGTGCAACTGTTATTTGGGCTGTATTTTCCTGCAACTGAATCCATACTTTTTAAGATCACGCACAGGCATGGAGTAGGCATGAAAGAATTTTGCAACATTCTTTCTGTCGGCTCAGTTCTAATTCTTCACAGTTCAGATTACAGAACAGGTCTAACGTGGGAATCGAAATTAGAGAATTGACCACTCTTCAAAAAAACTAAAGTACTAGTATTTATAAACGGAATGAACCGAGTCATGGCTACACCATAGGTAAGGGAACACAGACAAGGTATGTGTATGTTTTATCTTCACAACCAGAACTCTGCCTTCACTGCCCGCCATCTTTATGGGTGCCGTTCCCTTTGGTTCTACAGATGCCGACTGCCTAGTGAAGGGCTGTGGATCTCCGTTAAGCTAGACTCAGCCAGCATCAGGCGAACATACGCTTGGTACCGCTGCATGCAGGGAGCCATGCTACCTGTGGAAGAAGGGTAGCCCCTGCTCTCTCAGTGTGGGTTCTTGTGGAGAGGAAGTGAACATCATAGACGTGAACATCGATTCATTGGCTGCCGGGGTGGAGTCGTGGAGTACTATAGAAAAAAGTGTTAGTTGGAATTTTCTGTTCAGAAGATAGTCCAGTGACATATTATCTGCATAGAAAGTCTGTTTCCCCCCGGAAGACCGTTGAGACAGTATTAGCTGGCCTGAATTTTTTGTATGCTGCATTGAGAGTGATACAGTGATGAAGAAAACCTCAATTGCCGGTGAATGTAAAAACCGCTAATTATAGTGCTTTAGCTTCTCTGTCTCTAAATTGGTGATAATCACCCTACATTTATGTTAAACCACCATGTGAGGCAAGATAATAACAAAGCAGAGGGCCCCAGTGCATTCTATATGAACCTTACCTCCACGTGGGCCCACGGAATGGAACCTAACACCTGTCCAAACATAGACCTTTTCTGGGAGGTTATACGGGCCAGGTGCTGCGATGGATTTTGAAAACCAAACGAAAAACCACTGCGGGAAACAAATTGACTCCAAGCTCTAGGTCTTTCCCCTCCAGATCTGTCCTCCACATGTCCTTCAGAGTTCTCTTTCTAGAATGCAAATCTGTCCACGACACACCACCGTTCCGATGAGTAATCCATCCCTAGATCCATGTCATCATCGATTCAAAACACATTAATGAGGTGCCAGGCACTGTCATAAGCACTGATGACACTTTTCCCCCCATGAAGCTTCCAGTTGGTTTGGGGAGATAAACATTAATTACTTGGTGGAATATATAATCTCTCATTTTCCCCACCAGCCTATACAATCGACTCCTAAGCATAACACGTAAGAGTTATGTCACATGTCATTACCTGGCCCCTAACTTCCGTGTCCTCACCTGTTAACCTTCTCCTCCTCTCTCCCCCCTGCAGCAGAGTCAGTTCTTCAGGTCCCTGAATATACCAACCTGTTCATGGCTCTGAATGTGCCCTCTTCTTTTTCTGGATCATTTACCTCTTCTTCCTGCTCGGGGAGCTCTCACTTACCCATGAAGATTCTGCTCAAATGTCCCCTCTTTTGTGGCAGGAGCAATGACTTCCTTTCCTATGCTCCCAAAGCATCCTTCCCCTTCTCCGTTTCTGGCGCTTGCCATGCTGTGTTACAATTACCTTTCCATGACTCTTTCTCCTCTTAGACCACAAACTCTTGGGAGTAGAAGTTGCCTCTTATTTGCTTCCGTCTTCCTAGATCCCAGCCCAGAACTTGACCCAGAGTAGATGCTAAGAAGATATTGGTTGATGTCCAGTTGTTATTCCTGATCACATGAACTAAATTGGAAGATTAGGACAGAGAGACCTACATGGAAAGCGGGGAGAAAGATGATTCAATGACATGAACTGATACAAGTAAGGTCAGACTGGGAATACTGAAGACCAGTCGTTTTATGTTTGAAGGAGCTCTAGGGTTAAGAAATTCATCTAGAGTTTTCTAAAATGTCACGAGTTATTTTGGTTATAATTTTGGTGTGGTTAGTATCACGCTGATGTTCAGAATGAGGGAGAGAGGCTGTGGGCTTCAGGTGTGAAAGTTTCATGAGTTCTCTTTGGTGGAGAAAGACATCTTCCCTCTCTGTACGTGCTTCAGTGCTACTGGGATTTGCTATGACGTGACCTCCTACCCAAGGCACTCCTGGCCACGAGCTCCAGACCCAGTAAGGCTCCAGTCTGCACCATTCCCCAGCTCTAGAAGCGTCTCATAATTCTTTTAGAAAAATGAAGGAGAGTCAAACTTATGGTGATGGTTAATACTATCAGCTATAGGTGATGATCCAGGAGAGGGGCAGTCTGTCTTCCAGGGAGACTGTGGTATTGTGTGTACCTCCCTAATTGAAGGGAGACTGACTCATTTGTAGTTTTGTGTACATAGGATGTTACTGAAGGTGAGGTGCTTTGATGGAGGTTAGAGCATCCTACAGCAGAAAAGACCCCTCTTTGCAATGAAACACCTCCTGGCCTCTGCTTGAGAGGCTGTGTGCACTGAGCTGTACATGACGGACCAGAACGCGACCTTTGAAACATTCGTCCCCAGCCTGTTCTGTGCATCCACGTCATAGACACCCGCATTTCCTGAACAGGGCATTGCCGGGCTCTGCGGCCTCTGGTACCTGCTGAGGGTGTTTTTCCCCCGGAGGATCGCACCTGTGCTGTTCAGAGGTGGTGTTGAGTTACAGGGAGGTGTCTGGCAGACAGGAGTATCACTCTGGTGTCATGTTAAGGATACAAAGCAATGGAAAATGATCCTGTGAACAGTCATGTATAATTCATGTATTTTTTTATTCCTACATCAAAGCTATAGTTTTCAATAATTTCTGAATAGAAGTTTTTGTTTAATCTCTCATTTAATGGGCTGAAGATTACGTTTTGCCTGTATGGTTTATATCTTTCCCAGTGAACGATGTGAACGTGATCTCAGGGGGAAATAATTAGCACATACGCAAAAGCAAGTTTCTTTAGCCCTTTAACGATCACTTTTTGAATGATAAACAAAAAATCCAAATCCAAGAGGGACAGAGGGAAATAGAGGTGGTATGAGAAATGTAGGGGTTTCAACTCTATAGCTGATGCTTTATTGTTAAAAGTAAACGTGATTGGAAAAAGCTGGGTGGTACGTACTTTGGTGTTTGTCATTCTCCATATTTGTCCTTAAGTTTAAATGCCTAATAGTCAAATCATTTTAGAACATCTTTTGCATGGGATAAGAGAATTCAAGAAAGAATGATGGCCCTCATTGGTTCTGTTACAGACTTTCAACTTGGCAACATTTAAGAAAGGTTCATTAGTGTGTGCTGCTGTGTATGTGTCTTTTCTTCATAATACATAGTATGATTCAGATTCTTCTGGCTTTTGCCCTCATTACTTAGTATTGGGCAACTTTTACTTTTTAAAGTCTGATTAAAAAAGAATTGAGCCAAAATATGCAAGATGAAAATGTTCAGAAATGCCGTTAACGAGTGGTTTGTATTCAGGTGGTGGCTGGCAGTGATGCCACCTGCCACTCTGGTCCACAGTGTCTACTGCCCGCTGTACTGGGGGAGGGTCCAGGCTTTCATGTCAGGCCAGTGTGACAGAGCTCCCGCTAGCTTCGGTCACCAGGCCCACGGGGGATGTGCCCTTGGTCGTGGCCACCACACAAGGGAGGTGAGTGCCAACAACACTGTGGCTGGCTGAGGGATGGCCCCCAAAGGTCTGAGTCCCCAGAAGCTGGGGATATGTTACCCTGCACGGCAGAGGGGACTTCGCCAATGTGATCAAGTTAGGGTCTTGAGATGGGGAGAGAACAGTGGATTATCGGGTGGGCTGGATGAAATCACAAGGGTCCTTATGAGAGGAAGGCGGGAGGGTCAGAGTCAGAGGAGATGGGACCAGGCAGGCAGAGGTCAGCATGACAGGGCCACGAGTCACGGGATGTGAGCAGCCTCCAGAAAGTAGAAAAGGCAAGGAACTGATTCTCCCCTAGAGCCTCCTGAAGTAACACAGTCCTGTCGGCACCTTGACATTAGCCCCAGATCAAGAAGAGAATGAAATGGTTTTGGACTTATGACCTCTGGAAGTGTAAGGTGATAAACCTGTGTTATTGTTAAGCCACTAAGTATTTGCTAATACCACAGCCATAGGAAACCAGTGAAAGAGCTTGTGATTGGGAACGGATGCACACGGCCGTGGCAGGGGAGGAGGGCCTCACTTTCATCAGGGATAATCGAGCCCCGGTCCGGGAGGATCCCACATGCCGCGGAGCGGCTGGGCCCGTGAGCCATGGCCGCTGAGCCCGCGCGTCTGGAGCCTGTGCTCCGCAACGGGAGGGGCCACAACAGTGAGAGGCCCGCCTACTGCAAAAAAAAAAAAAAAAAAAGAGCGAGAGTTAGGTCCCTAACAGCTCTGGCTTTGAGTCAGACTGCCTGGGTTAAAATCCTGGCACCACCATCAATTAGTTGTGTGACCTTGAGTCGCTGGACCTCTGTCTGCCTTTGTTCTCTCATCCGTAAAATGGGAACCATGACAGAACTTGCCTCAGAGGCCTGTAAGGAGGTTTGCTGACATAACTCATACAGAGCGTTTGCACCGCCCCTGGCAGAGTGGAGGCTCTGTAGACGTGGACTCATTGGATAAGCCCGCAGCTCTTCGCAGGCTTTGCTGTGTGTTGGTGCTGCTGCATTTTACTGGCCCATTTAATAAGGTTCTCTCTGTTTGGGGAGCCACAGGAATTACGCATTCCTCACTCATATCCATCTGAAAGAAACGCCTGCTCATTCTGTGGGCAGGGACGTTGAGCCAAATGCATGGTCCTTGGCTTGGGGGGGTCTTTGTTCTGTTTTCATAGGCGGCACAGAATAGATAAACGTGTTTTCTATGGAAGGAACAGGTCGGTTCCTTGCAATGAGATATATTCGTGGTCACCTGTTCAGGTCTCAACTCAGAAGGCCCTTAGATTTTCATTCTTGTACTTATCCTTATGCTTAGAGTAGGAAGATTTTGGTAAAACATCAGACATCTCAGGGTAAGGGAGACTAAGTGCAGTGGTTGAAGGGGGTTGGGGGAAAGCTCGTAGGGTCATTGCGGCTCTAGAGCTCTGAGAAGGTCATGACCAGCGATTAGCTCGTGGCGCAGTTATCGCTCAGTGGAAGGCGGGCAGCTCACTCAGATTCTGTCCTGTTTTATTCTCCAGCACCCTTGGATAATGATGCCTTTTTGGTAATTTCTAGTAACTGTGTCTCCTTAGATGGAGGCTGGTATGAGCTATCACCCAGCTCATACTAAATTTCCCCCTGTAGGTGGCCTTTGAGTTGGCCAGGGGTACATTCCAGCCAAGAAGACAGCACAGAGCAGGGCCCCTTTGGGAAATGACAGACCATTGAGCATGTGCTGGGTGCTCAATGGAGAGAGGGCCGGGGGTCGGGGCACCTGGAATTGTCACTGAGGGGAGAGTGTGAAGGGCTTCGGGCACCCAGCCTAGGAGTCTGGGCTGCATCCTGAGCCCTTCCTTCCCCAGACTGTGCAGAGGTGTGGTATTATAATAGATGTGGTACATATAGACAATGGAATATTACCCAGCCATCAAAAAGAATGAAATAATGCCATCTGCAGCAACATGAATGGACCTAGAGATTATCATACTGAGTGAAGTCAGACAGAAAAGGACAACTATCGTACGATATCGCTTATATGCAGAATCTGAAAAAAAATGATACAAATGAATTTATTTACAAAACAGAAACAGACTCAGAGAAGGAACTTATGGCTAGCAGCGGGGAAAGGTGGGGGAAGGGATAGTTAGGGAGTTTGGGATTGACATGTACATACTACTATATTTATTTATTTTTTTATAGATTTATTTATTTATTCGTGGCTGCGTTGGGTCTTCGTTGCTGCTTGCGGGCTTTTCTCTAGTTGCAGCGAGTGGGCTCTACTCTTCGTTGTGGTGTGTGGGCTTCTCATTGTGGTGGCTTCTCCTGTTGTGGAGCATGGGCTCTAGGCGCACGGGCTTCAGTAGTTGTGGCACATGGGCTCAGTAGTTGCGGCTTGCAGGCTTTAGAGCGCAGGCTCAGTAGTTGTGGTGCATGGGCTTAGCTGCTCCGCGGCATGTGGGATCTTCCTGGACCAGGGCTCGAACCCGTGTCCCCTGCATTGGCAGGCGGATTCTTAACGACTGCACCACCAGGGAAGCTCACACACTACTATATTTAAAATAGATAACCAACAAGGACCTACTGTATAGCACAGGGAACTCTGCTCAATATTCTGTAACAACCTAAATGGGAAGAGAATTTGAAAAAGAATAGATACATATATATGTATAACTGAATCACTTTTCTGTACACCTGAAACTAACACAACATTGTTAATCAACTATGTTCCAATGTAAAATAAAAGTTAAAAAAAGATAGATGTCAAGGGAAAGGGACATGAAGACCTCTGTGGTCCCAGAGTTTTGGAAGTGCTGGGAAAACAAGCAAAACCGTTTCTTTCCACTAGGAATTTTCAGAGCCTGTGAATACGTTTTGAATTTCCCAGAAGTGGATATCGTAGATAAGTAGAAATGAGACCCGGAACTAAGGCATCGGGGTAAAAAAGAGTGGGTGGGTCCAAGAGATCCAGGATGAGGGTTAGAAAACAATTGGTGACCAGTAAGATGGTGAGGGGGGCAGCAAGGAGATGCAGAGAGAATTCCAATGTGACCATAATTTCAAGCTTAGAATTTTAAGCAATAGCTTAGCATTTGGGGCCCTAGAGGAATAGAGGAGATGGAACTGGCTTTATAGGAAGATAATGGGTTTTGAATTTATTATGGACTCGTTTATCTATATTTGTGATACTGGCAGTATAGCTGACGATGCCAAAGTCCACATCCCCAGGCTAGAAAGCTGTGTAGAGCCGGGCACTTGGAGCCATGGGTATCGATGAAGACCTCTAGAGAAAGTAGGGTTTCCAAGGATGCAAATCACATTCACTTACCAAACTCAGTCAATGGTGCTGTAGTCACGGGTGGAAGGGTGGAGTCACCAGTTCGCTAAGTGCTGACTCATGTTCTGATTAGGACCCTTGCCCTGTTTAAATTGAGGCTGCCTCTCTTCTTGTAGAATCATAGCTTGCGCAATGACCATGAATAAGTACGTGGAAGAAAACGTGTCTCAGAAATCCTACACGACCATCAAGTATTTCATGAAGATGCTGAGCAGCGTCAGCGAGACCCTGATCTTCATCTTCATGGGCGTGTCCACCGTGGGGAGGAACCATGAGTGGAACTGGGCCTTCGTCTGCTTCACCCTGGCCTTCTGCCTGATCTGGAGGGCGCTGGGTAATGAGCACGTGTCCCCTGCGTGAGCGCTGGGGGTCGCGCGTGGAGAGATGGGCCCTTCCTCCTGCCCCTCCCCTTTGTGGCCGCTGCTGCTACTTCTTTTCTTCGTCTTGAGCTCTTGTCTTTCTTATCTCCTTCCTCTACCCCCTCGCTCTCCACGGCCTCTCCCTTCTCCTGTTTCTCCTCCTCTCCCCTCATCCTGACATACTCTTTCCTCCCCAGAGTATTTTCATGCGTTTCCTTTAAGTGGAATTAACCTCTCTTGGCGTCTCTGATTCCAAGAGCCCAGTGATGCGAGGCAGGAGGAGGAATGCGGGCAGGATGGTAGGAAAGGGACCTGTTTGGATATACTTTACCCTGAAACAGAAGCCTAGAAAATGTGCCTTCACGTTCCTGTGTCCTGGCCTCACACAGTCTGTTTCCTTTGGTTTTGTTTTTCTTCTCAGGTGTCTTTGTCCTGACCCAGGCCATTAACTGGTTCCGGACGATTCCTCTGACCTTCAAGGACCAGTTCATCATTGCCTACGGTGGGCTCCGCGGGGCCATCTGTTTCGCACTGGTGTTTCTCCTTCCTGCTGCCGTGTTTCCCCGGAAAAAGCTGTTCATCACGGCGGCAATAGTGGTCATATTCTTCACTGTCTTCATCCTGGTGAGTGGAGCTCGGTCTCCCGGCAAAGTCTCTCGCTTTATCAGGAGGAAACAAGGTCACTCAGGTGACCATCGTGAACTCCTTTTACATGATGCCAAGGTGCCTTGAGGCTTAGGTAGTTAGGACATGAGGGAAAATGGTGTTTCCTCACGTCACTGGGGTGTGCAGGGGCCTGAGGGAGTCCAATTTGGTCACTTGGCTGACACAGAAGAATTGCTATTTAAGGAAACTCAGCTGTGTGAGCTGAGCTCCCTCCTGGAAATTTATGAGCTGCACTTGCTAATCCTCGGCATTTGTCTTCCTCTCTGACCTAGTAAGTGTGCTCATTAAATGCTGGTTGTGCGATGACCTCCCAGCAGCTCTTTGACATGGGTTCACTGCTGAGCTGTGCGTCCCTGGAAACGATGGGAGGGGTGACTACACGTTTAATATGGGGAGGTGGACAGCTGTGGTAGGAGGGTGTGGGTCTGGGTCAAGATCCTGACTTTGCAAGTTCATCAGCTCCTTTAAGTTAATTATCCGGCCCTTAGGAGATTCTGTTCTGCGGACAGTCATCTAGAAATTACGTCTGGGGCTCCTCTGCGAGCCAGACAGTGCTCTCGGTGCTTAGGGTCCAAGAGTGAGCAAAACCCAGAAATATCCCCGACCCTGCAAAGCTTCCATTCCAGTGAAAGTAAACAGAGTAAGTGAGGGAGTTAGAGTCTGTTAGAGGGTGAGAGACCCGGACAGCAGGAAGCTGTAGGGCTCAGGCCTGGTGAGGGTGAATGGAATGGATTAGTCGTGGAAGGCAATGGTGAAAAACATACTTGAGTAAAGGTTTGCAGGGGGGAAAAGGATTAGCTGAGCTGAAGAACATTCCAGGCAAATGGGACTAAAGACAAAGGTCTGGAGGTGGTGTGCACGTAGCCCACGTGGCCGCTGGAGGGCAGTGTGGTTTAGGAGAGAGGAGGTGAGGGAGAGTCCGGAGTCTTAGGTCATGTGGGGCAGCGGGGGCAGTCAGGCCAGTGTCAGCACGTTGGCTCCTGTCCAGGTGAAACGGAAGCATCCAAGTTTGGGGAAGAAGCGTGACGTGTTTTACTTGGTAAAAGGAGCCCCTGGCCGCTGTGAGAAGAGGCTGTTAAGAGGAAAGGATACGAGTGGGAAAGGCAGTGTGGGACCCAGAGCAGTGATCAGGCAAGATGGTAAGAAGGGGCAGAGGCTGGTGAATGATGGAGGCTGGGGGTGAGCCCGGGACCCCGACTCCAGAGGCAAGCTCAGAACTGCGGGGAGCTCTGCTGACCGCCCCCCCGCCCCGCCGAGAGAGAAGACAGTATTACCCGGTTAAGGTTAGGGATAGTTCCAGTTAGAGGAACACATACTAGTTTGGTTCAGACATCCCAGGTTGGTTTGATTTTTCTCAGCGCAGGGAGACGGCGCCCCAGGGGTGGAGAGGAGAAGCAGACTCCCTGCTTTCATCTTTTCACTCTGTGTTTGCAGGAACCTTGGAACAAGCGTCCAATTAGCTAGTCTCACACGTCTGAGGCAGCGTTGTGAAGGGAATCCATTTTTTTTAACTTTTCATTTTATATTGGAGTAGAGTTGATGAACAACGTTGTGTTAGTTTCGGGTGTGCAGCAAAGCGATTCAGTTCTACACATACAAATATTCTTTATTTTTTTAACCCAGTTTTTTTTTAATTGTGGTAAAATACACATAACATAAAACTTACCACTGTAACAGTTTTAAAGGGTACAGTTCATTGACATTAAATACGTTTACAGTGTTGAGCAACCCTCATGACTGTCTAACTCCAGAACTTTTTCATAACCCCAAATGGAAATCCCATACCCGTTAGGCAGTCACGCTCCTCCCTTCCCTTCGCCCAGCCCCTGGCAACCACTAATGTGCTTTTGCTCATTTGCCTGTTTTTCTTCTTCTTTTTTTATTTTTTTGACATTTTAGAAACTTTATTAAGGAAACTTTTCAAACGTACATTAAGTGTAAAGAGGTTAGTATAACAAATGCCCCGCGTTAACGACACAAGTTGTTTTCCAAACTCTGCTCAGTATTATGTAAAAACCCAACTGGGAAAGAATTCGAAAAAGAAAGTGAATCTATTTTGCCTTGAGCCGTTTAATGTCTCAGGAGCAGCCTGGGGCAGAGTGCTTGAGGGAGACAAGTCAGGCCTGGGAGTCACTCTCGGGCTCTTCCCAAGCTAGCTGCCCTGCCCTAACGCCCCACAGAAAGCCCTGCCCAGCCTGAGTCAATGCTCTGGACTCTTCTCCAGGCTCTCAGAAATCAAGGTGTCACGTCTGAGCATCAAATACAAAAAGAGAACCATGGCAGTCTAGAGCACCTAAGAACCAGGTCGTTTGGAGATGAATCTATCGGCCGTTATGTCTACACAAATATCCGTAGTGTAAAACCAGCCCCGTACCCCCAACCCCATGGGTCTCTGCCTCGTAATGTGAGATAAAAAAAGACTGAATAAAGAGATGTGATTCCAGAGAGGACACGCAAAAGGCAAGCTCAGGTGGTTTAGTTATTAGATTCGACAGACATAACATTGCACTTCTGCATTCAGAACAAACATCACATAGGAAAAAGAAAAATAGTACAATAAATGTATACTGTTGTTCATTGAACGTATGCGTACAGGTGGTCAATATAAGGTGTCATTTTTACACTCTTCGTATTTTGGCTTTTTGGAATCATACCTCAGGCATAAGGTCTAAGTGAAGTTTTGAGTCCCCACATTAAAGGACTACACACCCACTTTGGATGAGCGCTGTGTATATCAACAGTTAACATTGATTAAGAAAGTTTTTAATGTGACAGATTAACAACAGTAGTGGCAACAAACAAGATAGTTGTGTTGGCTCTGTTTGGTATTGTAAACGTAGCAAGTAAACCCTTCAGTGATGGAGATTTTGGGGGGGGGGTCCATATTCGGCATCTGCAAGCATGCCCCGTGGACAGTCTTCTGCTCTGATTAGGTTTAAGGATGACCCTGCGACACGCACTGTGACGCCCATAGGAAGAGGAATTGTGTGGTCCCACACCTCCTGTTCCCTTCCCTTCGCTGTGGTCTGCCCCATCCCCTCTCTCTGTGCAAAGACTGGAGACTAACGGCTATCACTTGGGTCCTTGACCTGACCCCTTTCCCTCCCATTTCCTATCCCCCACTGGTCTTTAGGAGACGATGAACACACACGTGCACAAACACACAAATACACACACGCTGCCTTCAGAAAGGTTCTTTTTTCCAGAATACATCCATTATTAGGGGACTCAGGGAAAGGAACCTGGGAGGAGAGACTTAGTGGGTTCCAAACATAGTAGAAACAACTAATTATCATCCATGCATACAATTTTGCCTTCTGATGAATAACGATGCATTCTTCTCCAAATGACAACTTTTATGTTGATGGACCTATCATTAAACATTAAAATGCCTTTCCCTCTTATTTTAGTATTTCTTGTAGGAAGTATTTTAATACTTCCATCCTGATACTCTAGAGTTAGCACCATCTTCTAAAGCAGAATTTCCTGTGACGCGTGGCTTATTGTTTGATACTAAGATTTATAATGAGAATTTTAACGTTCCTTGAATCACGTTGACAATTAGAGAAAGTAGCCTCTTGATGAAGCCATTAAAATCTTCCCGGAAAACAGTCTTGCTTGGAGAATAGTGAATGAGTAAACGATTCTGATTCCTTGGACGTGTACGTTCGTTTTCATATAAATAAGATTGGTAATGATATAGAAAATATAAGCTGTCTCTCTTGTTTTAAAATGATATTCAAGATTGAGGCAGGGTAGAATCCAGCAGTAGAAAGCACAGACATTGGAGTAGGCCGTTCTGGGCTAGTGTTCTGGCCCAGCTCTTCATAGGATCTGTGAGCCTCAGTTTGCTTTGCTCTAAGGTCTGAATCGTGGTACCTCCCTCCCAGGCAGTAGAGAGGAAATATGTATGTAAACACGATACCTGATGCAAGGTTTTAACCTGATGATTTGCTCTGTTTGCATTATAACATGAAGTAAAATGATAATAGGAGAAAGAAAAACTTAATTCCTTTCAATGTATTTCAGAGCCCAATAATTATTATTCAGTTAGTCCCTATAATTATAGGGCAGATCGTCACAGTTCTGGAAATTCATTGAGCAGTTAAGGAGAAGTCCATCAAGGAGCACGGTTGACTGGAATTCCAAGGGCGGAGTCTCTTTTTGCCTCCATCATTGGATTAGTGTTGTAATCTGCTGTTAAGTCATTGTCCGAAACTGACGAGTCTGCATTTCACCCCACTTGCAAGTTAGCAAGCTCCTCCTTGAATACTTTTATGGTTCTCATCCCATTTACCCCATTCTAAAATAAACACTGTGTGTACAACCAGATTTACGATCTCTGTGGTCAAGTTTGGAATGTGAAAAAGCCTTATATGGGATAGCATAGCCATGACAGTAATATTTTTTAATGAATGAAAACAGTTTCTTCAAGTCTTTCTGGAAATTGCCTGCCTGTTAAATCAGCAAAGAAATATAAAGGCATTCCCCACCCCCTGCCCTCACCCCCGCTTTGTTTTTTGCAAAATTTAATTGCGAAAAAACAAAAACGAAAGAAATCGTTTTCTTCCAAAAGAACAGACCCAAAGATGCTCCCTCTTCAATCAGGCAGCAGTGCCTTTTACTTTCTCACTTTACTGGGAGCAGAAGGGTGAGGGTGGGCAGAAAGCAGAGATGGATGGCGGAGGGAAAAAATAAAGCTTACCTCGCTGTCATTCTCCCCGGGCTGCTGTGTAGCAGTTCCCCTCTGCCAGGCCTGACTCTGGGGTGTTGTGTTTATTGCGCTAAAGCCACATGAATGGGTGAAAATTTAACCTGTGCTTTGCAAATACGTTTTTCATTGGTTTGATGGAAAACGAAGGGGTTTCTTTATTTTTTCACCCACATGGATGGTAACAAGCTGTTTTTCTAAGCCTTGTCAGGCTGCTCCCCAGGTGACCAAAATGAGGAATTCTGCAACGTGGTAAAATAAGGTGCATTTTCAAAGGTATTCCTTTTTTTTTTTTTTTTTTTTACTGTGTCCCCCAACCAGAGACCCGGGCTCTTAGAATATAACATCCAGCTTGGGGAACTTAATATGACATTCAGATGCCATGTCCCCTCCCTCCAAAATAGATGGATTGAGGAAGGAACGAACAAAGAGAGGGAGAGAAAGTAAGGCAGAACCTATCAAATAATTCCATTTGAGCACAGCATGACAACTGCAAATAATTCTAAGAGAGAATGGGGACTATTAAAAAGACACTGTTTAAACAAATACTTCTTTTTGGGGTTTAATTTAATTAATTTTTTATCAGAGTATGGTGGCTTTACAGTGTTGTGTTAGTTTCTGCTGTACGATGAAGTGAATCAGCTATATGTATACATATACCCCTCCCTCTTGGACCTCCCTCCCCCCATCCCACCCACCTAGGTCATCACAGAGCACCGAGCTGAGCTCCCTGTGCCGTACAGCAGGTTCCCACTAGCTAGTTATTGTACACATGATAGTGTATATATGTCAATCCTAATCTCCCAATTCATCCCGCCCCTCCTTCCCTCCCGCCCCACCGTGTCTACACGTCCATTCTCTATGTCTGTGTCTCTGTTCCTGCCCAGCAAATAGGTTCATCTGTACAAATATGTATTTTTAAATGAGACGTGTCATTGCATCTCATCCACACTTTTATTAATTATAAACTTAATTATGTTGTAGTTTTAGAAACTTGACTTGACCTGGGCGCTGAGCCACACTTGCTTCCTGTAGTAGATCAGTTTTGTTTTATTTATTCTAGGTTATCCGTCTAGTGGAAGAAATCAGCTTAGTGACTGGGGCAGGCCCCGTGTCCAATCTTTACCTTTATGTCCTATATTTACAAATATAAGGCACTCGCTTATTATTAACTGAATGAATACCTGGTAGAGAAAAGCATGTGAAACAACACTTAGTATCCTCAGAACACATTGTGTCATTTTATAAATAGCACTGACTTTGTTGGGTTTTTTTTTCCTGGAGCTATTATTAACCTAGAGGCTTCATGGAATCTGAAAGTGAAATCACCCATCCCTGTAAACCACATGTTGACACCTATTTTCATTTACATAAGTTAAAAATGACAGAATATGTGTTGATTGGAAAATGGTTATTACCTCCTATGTTATTTCAAAGTGGCAGACTGAACTACAAGTAGAACACAAGGTGCGTCACGCCAAACTTGCTCAAAATCATTCATGTTTTAGAAAGTGAAAGTGAAGCTGAAAAACGCCCAAAGCTGGACTGATGGAACAAAATTAATGACCTCCTTTACAAAATGTGTGTGTGTCACAGTTTACGTTACCAGAAACATTCTTAAAGACTTAAAGACATGCAGAGAGGTGAGCGAGGAACCAGTCGTGTCAGGGAGCATCTCTCAACATATCCACCCCTCCCCGTAAGTCCAGTAATCCCTCCTGGTCATGAATTCTTCCTGCCGAGCGGTGGCAGCCATCGGCCAGCCAGGCAAGAGACTCGGGGATCTTCCTGGACCCCGCATTGTCACCCCCTCCTCCCTTGGCCTGTTTTAGTGCCCGTATCACATAATTTTAAACATAATAGCGATAGTTTGTTTTGGGATCTGTTAGTTCCCCATCGTTCTCCTTTCTCTAAATTTTTCTGGTTCCATTTACTCTTCCAGATTAATTTTGAACATTTTCTCAACTTCTAAATATTCATGTTTCTTAAAAATCCTTTGGAATATGTTATCGAAATTGTATTGCACATAGATTGAGGTAAAATTACCATCATAATACTGTTAACTAATCCCAGCAAGGAACTTTGTGTGGTTTTTCAAACTCAAATCTTTTTAATATCCTTTAATTACATTTTACAGTTCTCTTTGTAAAGGCTTTCTGTGCATTTCATGATAGGATTATATACTGTATTATGTACTTCTGTAGAGAGTATGAAAGTATGTGTGTGTGTATATATATATAGTATCCATATAGTATAATATATAATATAGTAGTATAAACTAGTATTAAATATATTCTCTCCCGTTCTATCTCTCACTATACATGTGTGTTTCCTTGCTATTTTGTAGGTGTTTATTCTGTTTTTTTTTTTAAATTAGTATATGGGATGGATTTGTGTATGTTCTTTTTATGTTTAGTCACTTTACTAAACTTTCTTGTTACTTTTAAATGAAAAAAGATTGTTGTCGATTTTTTAGGACAAAAACTAGGTCATTCTTGAGCAACAAAACCCTTGTCACTCTATTTTCAGTATCTATGCTTTCCCCTCTGTCTCTTCCTATTTCATTGACCAGGACAAGCATTGTGGAACAGCAGGTCGGGAGTATCCTTGTGTTTTTCCTACTTCTAACGGAAATGCTTTTAATGTTTCATTATTAAGTCAGATGTTCACTAGAGATTTCTGGCAGATATTTTTTATTATATTAAGGATTTTTTTCTCTTCCTGGCTTACTAAATAGCTTATGTTTCTCTCCATTTCCCAAGTGCCCTGTGAACATGCCCAAACCCACACTGGTCCTTTCTCACGGCCGGTCCTATGCTCCTGTTAGGTCTCTGCTAGGTTCTGCTTCCAACAACTTGTAAGACTCTGATCCAGGGTTCCCTTTCTGCAGAGCCTTCCTTGACCCATTCCCTGTGTATCTCTCTCATTCCTCCTGTGCCTACTTTGTAACTGGTTTTGTGCATATCCTTCTCCTCATAAGACTATGAAGTCCTTAAGCTGAGGTCCTTAACTGTCCATCCCTGTGTCCCAAATGCCCAAGCCGCCGACATGTACGCCCTGAACGCTCAATTAAAATTGTTTAATAGATTAGTGAATGAATCATTGAGATGTTTTCTATGAATAATACAAGTAGGTGATTCCTCTGAACTGGATAATACTTTATTATTTTTTAGAATTACTCTCTTTTTCTATTTCTTAGAATTACATACAATTACGTTTTCAATTCCTTGCATTCTGTCCACTGTTTTGCTTCTAGTAGCAGGTTTGGGGACATGGCCCTCTGAAAATATGCCAGCTGTTAGAGAGGAAGAAGAAAAGTAACAAAATGTTACATATGCTGTGTTAAGTCTTGGGGGCAGGGTATCTTTTGTCAGTTATCAAAGTTTAGGAGAATAGAAGTTATTCTTGAATTTGACAAGAAGTTTCCCTTCTCCTCCTTGTTTTTCTGTGCAGGGAATAACTATCCGACCGCTGGTGGAGTTCCTTGATGTTAAGAGGTCCAATAAGAAACAGCAAGCTGTCAGTGAGGAAATCCATTGTCGGGTAGGTGTTAATGTAACCATAGTGTAACAATTTAAATGGTCAAAGGGAAAATTATTGGATTAAGTCAGACTGCTTGACACCATGGTGCTCATTTCCTGAAGAGGTAACTGGCAGAGGGTGAGGGGGGTGGGGTAGGGTAGAGGTTGGATGGAGAAGGGCGTGAATTGGGGGTAGAATGAACACAGCCCCAAGGAAGCTATACTCCTTCAGGAATACAGGAGTATCACTTCCTTCAACCTGAAATGTTTCTACTGGAAAATTATTACCATATTTCATATTTTCCAAAATTATGAACAGGCTGTTTTATTTGTTTTTAACTTTTTATTTTATATTGTAGTATGTGCGATTAACGTTGTGATAGTTTCAGGTGCACAGCAAAGCGACTCAGCCATACATATACATGATAAGAAAAATAATCTATGAATTGCCTAAGATTGATATGACAAACATCTCATCAACTTGTTCGAAGATGAATTGTTGTTTTATTGTTTATTCAAATAAACAAAAAGCAAAAACTGTCAGGGTCTTTGAAGTTTAAGCTTGATATTAAGAGAAATTTCTATAATTAGACTTTCTATAGATAAAATATTTACAACTATAAGTAGAAATAAGAATTAGAATTTCTGTAAATAGAAATTCCTAATTTTTATGAATAGAAATGGAAATGACTGATTTGAGGTAAAATTAATCAGCCTGCTTTTTCTGTTTTAGTTTTTTGATCACGTGAAGACCGGGATTGAAGATGTTTGTGGACACTGGGGTCACAACTTTTGGAGAGACAAGTAAGAAGGCCTTTTGCCATTATTTTATTACGTGGCTCTGAATCAGTCTGGAAGCAGGACATTTTTTTTTTTGGAACAGGAAAATCAATTCAACAAATATTTATTAAACACTTACTCAGTGCAAGCCATGGTCTGTATATTAAAAAGAAAAATGGTATGGCCTTGAGGTGATGGAAAAACTAAAAACATGGTTCAACCAATTCGTAAGTGCCTGGGACAGTACAGGGAGCAAGTGAGGCTCCACAGGAAGCAGGGCATATTGACTTGTGTTATTTTTCAGAGTTTCAAATCTTTCCTGTTGTGCCATAGTATGTCCTTTAAGGTAAAGTTTAGCTGTAATAGAGACCTGGAACAATAGTAGCTTTAACAAGATAGAAGCTTATTTCTCTCTTATGTAAATATCAGGTAGGCAATGTACCTTTTTTTTTTTTGCGGTACGCGGGCCTCTCACTGTCGTGGCCTCTCCCGTTGCGGAGCACAGGCTCCGGACGCGCAGGCTCAGCGGCCATGGCTCACGGGCCCAGCCGCTCCGCGGCATACGGGATCTTTCCGGACCGGGGCACGAACCCGCGTCCCCTGCATCGGCAGGCGGACTCTCCACCACTGCGCCACCAGGGAAGCCCAGCAGTGTATCTTTAATAGATGAGCTACACTCCACAGATTACTCAGGGTTCCAGAACCCTTCCATCTAGTTGATTCCACCAAGAACCTCCATTTTCAAGGTTGCCTCTTAAACCAAAATGGCTGCTGCAGCATTAGCCATTGTGTACACTTTCCAGGAATAAAGTCAATGAAGAGACAAAGAATATGTACTAGCTTCCTCCTAACCAAAGTTATCAGAAGAAATTCCACACAATTCTTCCAGTTGAATCGCATGGCCTGGCCTTGTATGACCCGGACTAATTATATGGGCGGCTGAGGAATGCAGTCTGTTTGGTTAAAAACTGGGGGCTCCATTACTATTTGCTCTCCCATATATGTTGAAGGGCTTTGTCAAATGCAGAACTCCAGAGCACCTGAGGAGATACATAGACTTGCCAAAATGACAAATATTTTTAAAGCTGCACTTCTCTGGAAGATTATGTACAGTTACATAGATGTGTTTCTCTCTCTCTCTCTATTTACATATGTGTATATATGTATGATAATTAAGATTCAGTGCCTCTCTTCAAGGATCTCATAGTTGAAATACAAGAGGTAGACAGGCTAGGCAGAATTAGGTGCACACTTTAATATATTCTGAAATACAGACTTATGGGATCAAGAAGTAAGGATGGATTCAGACAGCAGGGTCAGGGCCAGTGGGATGCCGGAGGAGCCAGCTCGCATGGGCTGGTGGGAGCTGACTGTATGTATCTCCTCCCTGATCTAAGTTCAGTGCCATCTGCATTGGTGGCTTGAATCAGCCATGGTGAGAGTGTGCCAGGTGACTGACAAATGCTACAGATCAGGGCCTCTTTTTTTTTCTCAGAAAGTAATTTGTTAACATTCACCGGCACATCACTGGCTGGGAAAGCCTTCTGAAGGCGTGCATTTCAGCTGGTGCCTGAAGAGAGATGGACAGGCTCCAAAGGGTACCTGGTGGTCCTTATCACCCTCTTGTTTTTTCTTTTCTAACTTGCTAACAGATCTTCCCCACTGCTGAAGTTGACCAACCTACCAATTCATGTAATTGAACATAAGTGCATTTTTGAGGGCTTACTGTTTGCTCACATGTTCTGACATGATACTGGAGCACATGAAAAGTGCAAGCCATAGACTTGAGCCTTTAAAATTTTGCAATATAATAAAGGCAACAAAACAGTCACACAGGAAACAGGTGTGTGTGTGTGTGTGTGTGACATTGGTAAGTAATGAGTTGCAGAGACTATAAGTGATGGCACAACCTTTACAAGCCTGACCACATTGTTTACTAATGTAGAAAGGCCCCTTGGATCTAGCCTGACTTCATAACTGAAGGAAAAATATTTTGTATGTATGGACAGAGTACCCAGTTAGCCAGATGGGGGCACATGGTAATAAAATAAAGCAAACTAAATTCTCCATTGTAAAAGTATGAAACAAAAGGCCGTTTATCTTGGGCAGTATTCACTTTCTGGGAGGCAGGAGGTAGAGCAGAGAACCCTAGCTCTCTGCCTCATAACTTTCAATGTTACCCTGTTTTACATCCCTGGGACCTTCCTTGTCTCCGCCAAGCCTGTGATACAGGCTTTTCTGCCTCTTGTTCTCCGTTGTTTTCACAGACAAGCCTTTATCCATCTTCCGTCTCCCTTTCAACCCAACTGCTTTTCTTTCTCTCGCATCCTGTCAGTCCTTTCCTGAAGTGGTAAGTGAGCATGGTAACCCAGAACAGTTTGTTCTTTTCCTGAGGGAAGATTGGACTAAGGATTTATCCCACTCCTTCTACCTCTACAGGGGGAAACCGAGACGTGGTGTAAGAATCAGGTCCCCAGGCCCTGGGGCAGTGGTAGGTGATGGAAGAGGTGAATGCTGTGATCGTGTGGTTTGGTCTGGGACTCAGGTGAAGGACTGAATGTCAGAGAAAGTCCGGCTCCATCCTGTGTTCCCGGCAGAGACACTTTGTATGTAAGTCTGTTCCAGGCAGACACCTACAGGCACCAGGCTAATTGGACTATGAATACTGGGTTGGCCAAAAAGTTTGTGTTTTTCCATATGGAAATACCCGAACGAACCTTTTGGCCAACCCAATACTAAATGTCCGAAAG
The DNA here is from genome assembly GCF_039906515.1 of Pseudorca crassidens. Lineage (NCBI taxonomy): Eukaryota > Metazoa > Chordata > Mammalia > Artiodactyla > Delphinidae > Pseudorca > Pseudorca crassidens. The sequence goes on along the minus strand of NC_090309.1, from coordinate 4,902,028 downwards.
GTAATATTGTTACATGCCTAACATTTTTCTCTGCAGTGTATGTACTTTATTCAATAATTTTATAGACCCTTCCATATTTCCATGCATGAAGTTTTCCAGGTAAATTTCAAATAATTTCCTGGATTGTCAATCACACTGTATGTGGCAAGTAGAGAAGAGAAGTTACTATGGAGGGATTTGGTGCTGGTACAGGCCATTTTTAAAATCAGTTCTCCGATCTCATTTCTGGTCTGTACGTAACTGTTGATGTTACTAAAAATGGCATAAAAAACAAGTGATTGATTTAGGTGTGTTGGGTATCTTTCCCTTTCCTCTGAAATCCTTTTATTGTGGATTTTTTTAAAAAAATAAATTCATTTTATTTATTTATTTGGCTGCATTGGGTCCTGGTTTCTGTGCGAGGGCTTTCTCTGGTTGCGGCGAGCAGGGGCCACTCTTCATCACGGTGCGCAGGCCTCTCACTGTCGCGGCCTCTCCTGTTGCGGAGCACAGGCTCCAGATGCGCAGGCTCAGTAGTTGTGGCTCATGGGCCCAGTTGCTCCGCGGCATGTGGGATCTTCCGAGACCAGGGCTCGAACCCGTGTCCCCTGCATTGGCAGGCGGACTCTCAACCACTGCTCCATCAGGGAAGCCCTATTGTGGATTTTTAATGGTCCTGCCAGAGAATTCTTGAGTCATTTGATCCTTTGAGAACGAAATGAAAGGGTCATGCAGTAGGGAAGTTTCTCACATTTGGCAAAAGTTGTCTAATGATAATGAAATAGTCACCTATGTGTAGCTTGGCACACATGAAAGGTATGGAAATGAAGCAAAGAAAGAAAGTGTACTGGGCTTCCCTGGTGGCACACTGGTTAAGAATCTGCCTGCCAAGGCAGGGGACATGGATTCAAGCCCTGGTCTGGGAAGATCCCACATGCCGCGGAGCAACTAAGCCCACGCGCCACAACTACCGAGCCCGCGCTCTAGAGCCCGCGAGCCACAACTACTGAAGCCTGTGCGCTTAGAGCCCAGACTCCGCAACAAGAGAAGCCACCACAATGAGAAGCCCGCGCACCACAGTGAAGAGTAGACCCCGCTTGCCGCAACTAGAGAAAAGCCCGTGCACAGCAACAAAGACCCAAGGCAGCCAAGGATAAATAAATTAAATAAGTAAATTAAAAAAAAAAGTGCACAATTCCTACACTACATAGATCAGATGTCATTGTCTTTAATGTTTATTCTTCCTTTTGTGGATCTCTAGTGAAAAGCTAAAACAATAATACTAATGATAATAATAATAATAAAAGTTTAAAAAGATGTTGTGTTGTTGCCAGGTGTCCTGGTTCAATGAGCTTCACATGAGATTCAAAATAAACTTAGAAAAAAGTAGACCCAGTGTTTCATGCAGTGGCCAGTCAGTAGCAAAGCCCTTTCAGGATGAATCTGTAATTATTCTTAGCCCTCCGGTATTTGGAACAAAGGGCTAGCACCAAGGATGTGGGTTAACATTGCTTCCTTTCATAGCACAGGTGTGCCTGTAAACCTCTTTGGGCTTATGGGGATCACTCTGATACATTAATTTTTTTCTCAACAGATACTTAACTGCATGCTGATTCACTTGAATATTGGCATAACAGTTATGTAACAAACCAACCCAATACTCAGCTGCTCAAAGGAACAGTCACTTGTTATTAAAGTACTTGAGTCAGGAGGCTGAGAGTCAGTTGATCTGGGCTGGGCTTGGCTGATCTGGCCTGGTCTTGCTCCTGCTTCAGAGGGTTGGCCAGTCATCAGCTGATCCCGGCTGGCCTTTTCTGGTGTAGGTGGGGTGACTTAATTCTGCTTCGTGCGACATCCACCTTTGTCCTGCGGCTAAGGAGTCACTCTACGTACACATCCTTCTCATGGCGATGTGGCAGCACAAGAAGTGAGGTTCAATGAACAAGCCCATTAATAGCCTCTGGTCTCATCATTGTGTCTGCTAATAGCCCATTGACCAAAGCAGGTGACGTTATTCAGCTCAGTGGCAGGAAGCTGGACAGAGCAGGGCACCTCGGCCACGGTGGAAGGACATTGCCAAGTAACTTGATATGTTACAGGGTGTGGATCCAGGGAGGAATTGGGACCAGATGATCCAGTCTGCCTACGTGCTTACGGTGCACCTGGCACTGTTCTAGGCATTGGTGAGACAGGAAAACAAACAAACAAAACAAAAAACTGCCCATATGGATCACTCTAGTGCTAGGAGACAGAAAATAAAATAAATGAGTACATTATATAGCCTGTTAGAAAGTGATGAGTGCTATGGAGAAAAATATGTCTGGGAAGTAGAATAGGGAGTTCTGGGAATGCAATTCTAATGGGATGGATAGGAAAGGCTCTTTTGAGAAAACGACTTTCAAGGAAAGACTTAAAGAAGGTCTGTGAACGAGCCCTGCAAGTGTGCGGGGAAGAGTGTTCTTAGTAGAAGGAATAGTAAGTATAGGGGCCTGGAGGCAGTAGCAGAGCTGGCACATTTCCAGGACAGGAATGACCTCAGAGAGGCTGGACCTGAGTTAGAGCAGCACAGCGCTGAGAGGGGCAGGTCCAAATGGTGCAGGGCCTCCAGGTCATTGTACTTTTACTCAAGTCAGGAGTTGCGTGGTTTGACTTACATTTTAACAGGATCACTCTGGCTTGTGTTGAGAATAGACCATAGGAGCACGGTGGTGGAAGCACGGAGACCAACTGGGTCCCTGTTGCAGGAACCCATTGAGAGATGATAATGCTGGGACCAGGGTGATGGCAGGAGAAATGGTGAGAAATGGTTCGATTGTTGTGTGTATTTTAATGGTGGAACCAACAGAAATTGTTGATAGAATGGATGTGGGGTATTACTTTGCTAGAGCTGCTTATGACAAAGTACCACACGGTGGTGGTTTAAGTAGAAATTTATTTTCTCATAGTTCTGTGGGCTAGACGTCCAAGAGCAAAGTGTCAGTAGATTTGGTTCCTTCTAAGGCTGTGAGGGAAGGCTCTGCTCCAGGTCTCCTTCCTTGACTTGTAGTGTCTTTCTTTTTACTGCTTCTTCACATGGTCTTACCCCTGTACGTGTCTGTGTTCGAATTTCCTCTTATAATACACACACCAGTCACATTAGATTCGGGCCCACTAATGACCTCATTTTAACTTAATCGAAATACAGTCACATTCTGAGGTCCTGGGAACTAGGACTGTAACATATGAATTTTTAAGGGGACACAGTTCAGGCCATAACATGGAATAGGGGAGAAGCAGGAGAATCAAAGGTGACATCAGGGTTTTTTACCTGGTGGAGTTGTCACTAGCTGAGATGGGGAGGACTTGGGAGAAGATCCTTCTGAGCACGCCAGGTTTGAGACGGCTATGAGATGTCCAAGTGGAGACGCTGAGCAGGGAGCTGGACACTCATTTCTGGGGTTTGGGAGAGAGGCTGGAGTTGCAGACACAAATTTGGGAATTTTGGGTATAGAGATGCTATTAAAATCCACGAGGGGGCTTCCCTGGTGGCGCAGTGGTTGACAGTCCGCCTGCCGATGCAGGGGACGCGGGTTCGTGCCCCAGTCCGGGAAGATCCCACATGCCGCGGAGCGGCTGGGCCCGTGAGCCATGGCCGCTGAGCCTGCGCGTCAGGAGCCTGTGCTCCGCAATGGGAGAGGCCATGACAGTGAGAGGCCCACGTACCGCAAAAAAAAAAAAAAAAAAAAAAAATCCATGAGGCTGGACAAGACAGGAGAGTGAGTGGAGGTGGAGAAGGGGACCAGGACTGCACCCACTCCGACATAAGAGGAGAGAAAGAAGGAAAAGAACCAACACAAGAGGCTGAGAAAGCAGTAGGAGGGAACCCAGGGGAGTGTGGTGTCCTGGAAGATACTGTTTTAAGCAGGACAGGTCAGGAAGGACTAGCAGTTGACCACTGGGTTTATTTCGTGGGGGTCACTGATGACCTCAGTATGAGTAGCTTCAATGGACAGTTAGAGGCAAAAGCCTGATCTGTGAATGTTCAAGAGAGAATCAGAGGAGAGCAATTGGAGAAAGGGAGTATTAACAACATTTTTGAATAATTTTGCTGAAGGGGGAAGCAGAGACATAGGAAATGTAGAAATATCTGCATTTTAATCTATAATTAGTGAATATTAGATACATGTATGTTGTGGCTATATACAGAAATATACTAATATGTGCTCTACATATATATATATATTCAGGTATGCACATATAAAAATAAATATAATGATCAGACTAGCTAAACACTGCTATTAAATTTCTTCCCTGGGAGTAGTGGAAATGATTTTATTGGTAAAACCAGGTTTTTCTTCTTAATCCGTGGCATGTTAATTAAACAAAGCTTTGCTTTTCTTTATTTCTAGGTTTAAGAAGTTTGATGACAAGTACCTGCGGAGGCTTTTGATTCGGGAGAACCAACCCAAGTCAAGCATTGTGTCTTTATATAAAAAGCTTGAAATAAAACATGCCATTGAGATGGCAGAGACGGGAATGATAAGTACTGTCCCTTCTTTTGCATCTCTGAAGTAAGTCCTGTTTTGCAAATGAAAGTTAGTATTACTAAGTATGTCTTTATAGTTTTGTGAAACCAGTAATAACAGCAAATTTGACTTATTTCCTAACATGATTCCTTAAGACCTCACAGCAGCACGAGATCCTGGTTAAAACGTGAAAGCCTGGAAGTGTGTCCATTATGTTATGTTCTGTCATGTCACATCACCCCATGTTGTGTTATTGCAGAGTGGACCAGTCAGAAAGTACTTTGTCATGTTTAGGATGATTATGCCTTTATGATATTTGCTTTGGGCAATTCAGTGTGTTCTGAAAGTAAAGCCTCTTTAGCAAGCATTTTGAAATGGAATATTTTAAGGTGTGTTATAATTTGCAATTATAAATATGCATGTAATTACAAAGCTATTTCCTCATGGATTATTTGCAGAGTCATAGTTTAAGTCTTGGAAAGATCATCAGTGATCATCTCGTGCAGTGGTTCTCAACCCAGCCTGTACATTAGAAAAACTGTAGGAGCATTTAAACAATACGTATGCCTGCCCCCACCCCCGCCCAGACCAATACAATCAGGATCTCTGGGGTTGAGGCCCAGGTATAGGTTTATTTATAAGTATATAATAAGCGTACGGAAGTTTCTAATATGCATCCAGGATTGAGATGCATTGACCTAGTCTGTCTCCCTAATTTTAAAAATGAGGAAATGAAGACCCAGAATGTAGAGACTTAAAAGTCTTACAGCAGACTCTTACAGCAAATCCATAGCAGGACAGTAAATACTGTTAGCAGATTAGCAAACCAGTTTATCATGTAAGCATCATTCCTCCTCTACACAAAAATGACAGATTACGGGTTCCACTGATTTCTTCTTTCACCGATGAGCCTGAATGAAGCTCCTTTAAGCTACATGTCACCTAAATCAAAATGCCATCTATGGGACGGTTGAAATGAGAGAGGAAGCTCCAAATCACACCCAACCATATAAACTGTGATTTTTACTAGGACTATAGTCCCCTGTAAAAACTGTGGTAGTTTACACAACCCAGAATAAAAAGAAGGTAGTGGTCAGGATGGCTCAGACATAAAGGCATTATAGTGAATTGGAAATGGTGGTGCTTGAGCAGAATGACTGCTTCATAGTCCCAGCTCTGCAAGTTACTCACTGTGTGACCTTAAGCTGGTCCATCTGTTTCCCTGATGCTGAGCTTCTTCAAGTAGAAAATGGGGCTAGACTTGATCCTACAGTTCACTCTAGCTTTACAATTTACGATCTTTCTTATGCACTGTTCCTTTTGTGCTTGCAGCAAGCAATAATTCAACTATCCAGCTTCTCAAAAGGGAGCCATTGCCTTTGTGGTCATAGAAGAAGGAAATCTCACTTTTACCTCTGTTCACAGTTCATTTTGAAGCCAGTGGTAGAAGCCAGTAAAGGCAAACGTTTAGGGTTAGGGAAAGTAGGTAACAAAATTAATGGATAGCTACATAGCTGGGTAAATGATTGCCATATTGACCATTCCACCTCTCCTGAAATGTTTTCTTTAGAGGAAGATAGAAGCAAAAAAGGAAGGCAATAGGGAGTCATATTTCTGGCAATAATGAACCGAGGGCCAGACCAACTACCTTCTGAGAAAACTAGAGGTAAAAGGACAAAGTATGTTTCGTCCAAAGTATATTTTAAATATCTGCTTGAAAGCTGGAGAGTACCCTTACAGTGAGGAATTTCTTGGTCAAGAGTCAAAAAAGCAGGAAGTTCAAGAGGATAGAACTGGTATTTGTTGCCATTTTCTCTCTGGAATACAGAGAATGTATCTGAGACTCTAAAAAGCTAAAACAGAGGTTTTGACAGACTAATTGGTCTTAGAGAATAAAATGGGAATTCAGAACCTACGAAGAAGGAGGAGCATTTGTATGTACTCAGCTCTAGGTTTTCCTTCAAAATCCTACACCTTAACCCTCAAAGGAAAGAAGTCCAGCCTAGAATTATCTCAATTCATGATTGTTTAAATCATCAGAGACTGAGATTGCCTCTATCTCAGCTGCTCAAGGGAAGTACATTTAAATCTTCTCTGGAGGAAATAATATTGTAAAGAGCGTTAAACTATCTTCATGATTTTTTTTATATATAATGTCTAGCACTCAATCCAAAATAACCAAGCATATGAGTAGACAAGGAAATGTGACTGAAAATATTGAGGAAAAGATCAACAAAACATAGAGTAATAATAGGCACAAAGGGGATTCAGATAATTGATTTATCAGACAGTGACTTTAAAATAGAAACAATAACATGTTTAAGGAAAGAAAATGGCATTGACACTTTTGGCATCCTCATGGAGACTATATAAACAAAAAATATCTAAGTGGAATATCTGAGCTAAAAATAAAGTAACTAAATTTAGGATCTCATTTGGTAGGTAGAAAAACAGATTAGACACAGCTGAAGAGAGAAGTGATTAATTGGAAGATAGGACAGAAGGAAATAACCAGCATGAAGAAAAGATGAAAAAGAAATATATGGGATAATTTCATATATATATAGTGAAAAGTTCCAGAAGGAGATGAGAGAGAAATTGGTAGAAGCAATATTTTAAGAGATAATGACTGAGAACTTCCCCAAATAGATAAAGGATATGAACTGTGACAACCCCAAGCAGATTAGATAGGGAGAGAACCAAATGAGATACCTGCTAGTAAAACCACTAAAAGTAAAAAAATACAAAGAGAACCTCTTAAACATACTCAGAGGGAAAAAGAGACTTATTTTCTTCAAAAGAGAAAAAAAACCTGGCAACCGATTTTTCAGCAAAACCAGTGGACACCATTGGTAGCTTCAAAAATTCTGAAAAAGTGTAACTGAACTTAGAGCTCCATATCCTGCTAAAATATCCTTCAGAAAAAGTAGAGTTAAAACTCGGGAACTTCCTGCGCTTAGGAACACTAGACAGCACTTCAGAGCTATGCTTGGGGACCATTTAGAACAGCAAGATCACCCATAAAAAGCACAAAAATGTGAAAAACATGGCACTAAATAGGCTGTGAAAAGGACATTTTTTTTTACAGCATGAGAGCTGAGACAAGGGGGCAGATGAGTTTCACCTCATTTGGGAACGTGCATGCCCAGCGACTCAAGTTTTTCTCCACTTTGCACATGTCTGTGAATGACTAGGACAGTGCGATGAGTACTGATAATGTGTTTATAAATTTTAGCGAGTAGTTGAGCTTGCAGATACGGAATCCCTGAATAATGAGGATCAATTGTATGTACATACATATTATAAATGGTGTCTTTGTAAATGTTTCTAAGGAGGTATTTAAAAGAATAGACCATAATAGCAAAATGCAGCTAAAGTTTTTGTTGGGGAAAAAAATCCTATATTAATTTATGGAGTATTAGAAATAATAAAGTGATAGCATTGCAAGCTACTCTGGTCTTTCCTCCTTAAATAATTGCATGAATAGACCCTGAAAAAACTTGTGCATGATTAAACTTGTATGAATGATTTTGACACTGAAATCAATATTTTAGATTTTTGAATTATTTAAAAATATTGAATAATTCCTAAGTGTTATTCTTTAAGATACTTCTTTTTTAAAAAAATTAATTAATTAATATTTTATTTTTGGCTGCGTTGGGTTTTCGTTGCTGCGCGTGGGCTTTCTCTAGTTGCAGCGAGCAGGGGCTACTCTTCGTTGTGGTGTACGGGCTTCTCATTGCGGTGGCTTCTCTTGTTGCACAGCACGGGCTCTAGGCACGTGGGCTCAGTAGTTATGGCTTGTGAGCTCTAGAACTCAGGCTCAGTAGTTGTGGCCAATGGGCTTAGTTTCTCTGCGGCACGTGGGATCTTCCTGGACCAGGGCTCGAACCTGTGTCCCCTGCATTGGCAGGCAGATTCTGAACCACTGTGCCACCAGGGAAGTCCCAAGATTCTTCTTCTTAAATGATGATATTATATCTCTAAGAAAGAAAATTGATGAATTTGATACATATTGCATAGTAAAAAATTTTTTTCTAAACTTTCACAGTGACTGTCGTGAAGAAAAAATAAGGAAGCTCACACCTGGTGAAATGGATGAAATTCGAGAAATATTATCAAGAAATCTCTATCAGATCCGTCAGCGAGTAAGAATAATTTACTTAGCAAAATATGTATTTGCCTTTGGCTAAAAATATGTCTTCAGATTAGATGCTGTCCAGTTACAGTGGCTGTTGTCCCACCGTCATGCACCCTCAGCAGGTCCCACACCAGACACTTCCTTCCCTCAGACCCACCCCAGGGTCTTTCCTTTTAGGGTACTGCCCTCCTCCCAGACATCTTGGTCAAGGCTCTAGGCTGGAGACCCAGGGAGCTGGGAGTTCTGCTACCAAAGGATTGGAGATTAAAAAAAAAAAAAAAAAAAAGTGTGTTATCTAACGGTGAGGAAAGCAATTGATTGCTCTTTAAATTTTTTTTTAATGAAATAGCTTTATTGCTTAGAAGAAGCCTTTTAAAAATGTATTTAACCTTCTTTGTTGTTCATAAAGTGCGATCGTTTCTTCCTTTCCTGTATCTTCTGAGGCACTTCCTTCAAACCATTTCCATTTTTAACACCTCGTTCCCATAGTTTGCTAATAATACAGTTAACAGTGCATACAGTTTGCCGAGCCCCATTTCTCTGCATCGCGTGTATTACCTCTTTTAATCCTCTAACAAGTGGTGTTATTATTGTCTCCATTTTACAGATAAAGAAACTGAGGCACAGTGAGGTGAAGTGGCACAGGGACACAGCAGTTGTCAGGGGTCCCAGTCACTCACATCAGGGTCATTTCCGTGGCTTCTTAGCTGGCCTCCCCACAGACCAGCCCGTTCCATCCGACATTACGGCTGCTCCATTCTTTTCCTCAAGCCCCTCGTAACGCAGCATCCCCCTATTTAAAATGAGACAAAGCAGTCGTGGCTTTCAGGCTAAACTAACTATTCTTTCAGCCTTTGGGATCTATTTTTAAGTTCCCCTTTCTACCTCTCCCTCAGCCACCCAGACACCCACGGAGGACAGGTCTGAATTCATTCCTTGGACTGTGTTGCTCTCCCCTGTGTCTCCACTTGGAATGTCCCACTTCTTCCTGTCAGTCCATCCATATTCTCCAATTTTTAAGGTTTCCCCAACGCCCTCTATGTTGTTCCCAGACCTGTCTTTGAATGGGATAATAGCACTTAGAGCTCCTACATGCCACGCAGTTCTAGTACCTCCTTTTGTGATTTAGTTATTATTTTGTTAGCTTTCAATGCCCAACTAAGATAGCCAGTTCCTCAAGGCAGGAATTGAGTGCTGTTCTGCATTACTTCTGTTTATCTCTGCTAGGTCTGATATAGTTCTGGGGATAAGGGTATTCCCAAGAAGTACACATTATTTCTATCAGAAAATGAATTTAATTACTAAATACAACTTATTTTAGGAAGTGGATTTCTCTAGAGCTTGTAAAACTAAAAATATTATGCCCTGGACAGCCCTCGTTTATAAATTGTATGGCTTCAAATACCAGGACATGATCATTACTGAGGGAGCCAGCAGCTTTTCTCAACTTGAAAAGAAATGTTCTTGACTTAATAGAGGGTCATGGCGCCACCAAGTGGCCCAAAGTGGTTGGTTTCTGTACTAGCAATTACTATTCAATAGGGAAGGTATGAGTTGACTTGTGTTTTTCCCCAGCCACTACTGATGGGTAAATATAGACAGGGTACTTCAAGGTAGTCGAAGGTGCTTGATGAATGCGATCATTTTCTCATTTATAAAGATCACACTTTTCAATGAAAAAAAAGTATTCACCGACTCTTATTAGAACATGAATTCTTCTTTTTTCTTAAGTAGAGGATTTTATTTGGTTGAATCAAATACATAGTTATTGAATACATGTGTGGATATATGTATTGACTATATCTATGAGTAGAACAAAGCACTGTATTCCCTGCAGAAGATACAAACGAATAAAGTACAGCTCCTGCTCTGACACATTTAGACAAGACCACCACCATCACCATCTTCATCATAGCCAATAACAGTAGGTAATATCAATTGAGCACTTCTCTGTGCCCAGCACAGTTCTAAGGGTTTCTGTGACACCGACATACCATATATTTCTACAAACAACTTGAAATTACTACCACTGTTACCCTTAAATTGAGATTTGGTAGAACATGAATTCGTTCAAAATTTGAAAGAATGTTAACTTCTATACTTCTTGTTTTTCCCCTCTGCACATTCATTGTTAAGTACCTATCAGAGGTACGAAGCCAAAGAAATGGAGTAAAGTTTTGGAATTTCCGGGCAGTGATCATCATTTTTGTAATACGTTGCTTGTGTTTTCATTTCAGACTTTGTCCTACAATCGACACAATCTGACTGCAGACACGAGTGAGAGGCAAGCCAAGGAGATCCTGATCCGTCGAAGGCACAGCCTTCGGGAGAGCGTTCGGAAGGACAGCAGCTTGAATCGGGAGCACAGGGTAAGGGGGCTTTGTGGCTCTGGGACGCAGAAGGCTCCCAACAGCAAAGCCAGGATGGCCCTGGGGGGCTGATTCACAGGAATCCTGGGATGGAGCTCATCATCACGTCTTTCCAGACGTTGCTCGGACACCTATCACCTTCCAGACACTGTCTAGGCACTTGGAATACATTGGTGAACAAAATGACAGAGCTCTTTTCCCTTGTGGAATTCACATTCTAGTGGGGGAGAAGGCTACCGGGAATGGACAGAATAAGAAAAGTATCTGTTATGTTAGACGCAGTAAGTGCTGTGGACAAAATAAACCTAAAAGGGCTGAGGAAGGAGATTGGGAGGATGGAGAAGGGTCATACAGGGTACAGTTTTTTCTTTTTTTTAACATCTTTATTGGGGTATAATTGCTTTACAATGGTGTGTTAGTTTCTGCTCTATAACAAAGTGAATCAGTTATACATATATATATGTTCCCATATCTCTTCCCTCTTGCGTCTCCCTCCCTCCCACCCTCCCCTCCCACCCTCCCTATCCCACCCCTCCAGGTGGTCACAAAGCACGGAGCTGATATCCCTGTCAGGGTACAGTTTTAAACTGAATGGAAGGGCCAGGCTTCATTTGGAGTCTTGACCTTTCCAGGGAGAGGGTGCAGCCTGAAGGGGGGCTGCCGTGCGTGCATGTGTGGAAACTTCTAGGAGGCCGTGTGTGTGTGTGTGCACGTGCGCATGTCAGGGGAGTTTCAGATGCTGTGTGCTCAGCATTCGACTTGGCCCAGGGCATTGCCATAGATAAGGAAGCCACTTTAAAAGGATATTCTGATTGATTGATCGGACATAGCAGGCAGTGCATCTCATTCTCAATAATGTTCTATACTGAGCTGTCAGAGACCAAAACGGTTATGTGTGCACAATATTATTTTTTTTTACATGTGAAATGTGGCAGCATCGATTAAAAGTTAAAGAAACTAGAGACTGTGGCTTTGGATGCCACAAGTGCCAGCACGTTGGCTATAGTAATACTTTCTGTTCTGTCATTTTCAAGATTTGTGAAAGTTAATACAACTTAAACATGCTACATTTTTCATGTATCTTCCTCCCTATCCATGTAGGTTCTAAGTCTTTTTTAGCAATGCTTTTATAAGTGGGTGTTTCTGTAGCTTTTCTTTAAGAAAAGCCGGTGGTTTTCATACCTTGTTCCTAAGGGTCCCACTTCATTTCTGTTTTCCTTAGTAGTACTGATTTCCATGATATTTTAGGAGAGGTTTTACCTATTTTAAATAAAATGACTATTACTTGGAAATTTATTCCCCATCCCTACAGCTCCTCACCCAGTAGTTTCGGAATCTAGAGCTAACATTTTAATTTTTAACACCAAGGTTAGGTTTGACATAGAATTCTAAGCCCGTAACATACAATAAATGACATGTGTGTCATCTAAACAAGGTTTTCTATTTTTTTTTTACAGGTTTCCACCTCAACCTCCCGATATTTATCCTTACCAAAAAATACAAAGCTTCCAGAAAAGCTACAAAAGAAAAAGAATATTTCTAATGCAGGTATTGAATACAGCTGGAGCAAAAAGACTTTAAACTTATTTATTAGTGTTTATAAAATAGAACATTTTTCCTTCTCTTTTAAGGACAATGAATGAGTTCAGTCGTTTGCAAATCTATAATAATAATTTGGTGACCTTTTATTAGTGTTGCATCCTTTTGGAATGGCGTTCTGTGCACGTTATACGTAATTCAATCAGTTATTTGATTCTATTCGATGTAGCAAAAGCAGATGTCACTGTGTGTGGCTGATGAACAGGTAAATAGAAAGCTGTCAGCCTTCAAAGGTTTAAATTTAATTCTGTTACTCTTACAACATTTCTAACTTTAAATGTTCATAATAATTTTAATATATTTTCATAAAGGCAACTATATAATTGACTTCTGGCTGTAATTATTAAAGCTTTGACATGACGGCTAACATCTCTTCATTCGATGGTAATCTTTATGTAGACTGCAAGCCATATTGGTGTTCTGCCCATTTTATGAAAATATAAAGGAAATAAAGCTGTGCATGAGATTGTACATCCTAGATCAAGACAAGAGTCTTCATAATAGCAGCTAATTACTGATCTGTTTACCGTGAGCCAGACACTGAACTGAGCCCCCTGGGGCCGTTCTGACGGGGCAGGTGAGCGCACAGCTGCCGCCAGGTGGTCTCAGTTTGACATCCAGCTCCACCACTTACTAATATCTTTTGAACCTCGGTTACTTCATATGTAAAGTGGGTGGTTATGAGGATTCAGTAGGTTAATGCATTTAAAAGCGCTTAGGACAGTGGCTGGCACATGGGAAGCTCTTCAGAATTAGCAAGAGTACACACTTGTGGACATGCGTGCTCATGGGACTTATGCACGCGCCCAGGACTCAGCTGGAGTCGGGGTGAGCCCTCTGGCCTCCCTGCCCGACCCCCAGAGCCCCAGGGAGGGCACAGCAGGTGCCAGACCCACAAATGTATTGGCCAGTCGCCTGTAACACCTTCTCCCTAAAAGGCCCGCCCACGCTGTCCTTCTTTTGCTCTCTGGCAGGTGGCAACAGCAGTGACTCAGACCCAGACGTCGGGACCACCGTCCTCAACCTGCAGCCCCGAGCCAGGCGCTTCTTGCCAGAACAGTTCTCAAAGAAAGCCCCCCAGGCCTATAAAATGGAATGGAAGAACGAGGCAGATGCTGATTCCAGGCAAGCGCAGCCCTGCAGCTCCCCAGCTGCCCACAGCAAAGAGGGGGGCCCCCAGGCCCCAGGCGTGCTCTGCCAGCCCCTCCTCTCCAAAGGCCACTTTAGCTCCATGCGGGGCGACCACATGAACGAAGGCATCCGACCCAAGGCGCCACCTAGGCTGGTCCGAAGGGCATCAGAACCTGGAAACCGGAAAGGTCGATTCGGGATTGAGAAGCCTTAATGGAAATGGCCAAAGCAGACCTGGGGGGACCGGCCCTGCCCAGCTGTGGCTGGTTACCCAGCAGCCTGACACAGCAAGGGAATCCACTTCCAACCCTCTATGCACCTAAATACTGTCCTTGGGCGGTAGAGCCATGCCTTTGATCCATGGGGCAAATGCTTATCCCAAGCAGCAGAAAATCAAAGAAACAAAAGCCCCATAACATGTCTCATAGGACCTGTTGCTAGCAGTTGTATTCTGTGCAAGCCTGAAGAAAAAAAAGCCACGTGTGCCTTTATTGAACTTGAAGGACAGAACTTGAAATTTTTAACACACCCTTGTTGGTGAAAGTTTTAATATATACATATATGCCTCAGATTTTATTTATGAAAAAATATGTATATCTGCAATTAGTTTTTCAGTGAACGGCACTGAAAATACTCAGAACACCTTTCCATGGCATCCAGGGCAGCTCCTAGAGGATGGGGGGCATCAGCTCAGGGTGGAGGTGTTTCCTGATCCTGAGCTGACGCCAGTTGGTTAAGGAAGAGCACGGCACGGAGCAGAGACCCCTGAGGATGGCAACAGCCAGAGCATCTAGGCAGAACCTCGTGGCCTGGCTCCCAGACTGTAGCGCCTATGAAATGATGAGAGTCAGCTGGTTTTCAATTTGTTCCTCGTTCTACCGCGTGTTTTGGGTGACATCTAGATTCCATCTCCCCGTCGTGTTTAAATGGTACAAAGAGAAGGGCTGCGTGGGTGACACCAGCTTATGCCAGACTCAGAGCCAGCTTGTGACAAAGTCTGGCCTCACGTGGTGGGTGTGGAGATGACAGGGCAGCGCCTGCACAGCTGGTTGCCGGGTTTTCTCTTGTGCAATACTGGGAGGAGGATGCAGGAGACCCCCTGTCACGCCCACCTGCAGCCACCTGCTTTAGACCTTTTCTGTAGCACATTCTAGAACTTTGAATCCAGGACAGAGGCTCCAAGCAGACAAAGATAAAAGTAGGGATAAACAATATTCCAATGTTTAACCAATTGGTGAGAATTCAAGTTTTGAATTTTATGCAGGAAGCACTTTGGAGAATGTGGGAGTTCTCTTTTTTTTGCACTAGTCTGTAATTTCTTACCTCTCCCCCCTCAAGAAAGTAGTAGCTCAAATTCTTCATCTAAAAACGAATTCTACTCATCTGAGTACTTTTTAAAAGTACAGCAGAAAGACAAGAAGTGGAACATAATCATTAAAGATTAATATTGGAATCTCTCAGACGATAGATTTTAATGGCCTGTCACTCTTCCCAGAAAAACCCCCTCTTTAAAACTTGACTAGAACAAGACTCAAAATTTCTGGGTTTAGATATGAGATGAAGCCACTCATGTAGTCCCTTGGGTTCACATTGGAGATACAGCAAAGGAGACAAGCGACCACCTACAATTGCTGGAAAAAGATGAATAAATTAAACAAAAAGATCCGGTACTTAGAAATCCTCAGCCGTAAATCTTATCCCTTCCTTCTTCCTCCACCAATGTGAAGTAAATCTTCTACCTTTTTTTCTCATGTTCTAAAATCTTGGAATACTGCTAGATTGTTGGGCATGAGACAGAGGGAAGGGTAAACACACAAGGTACAAGTTCAAAAAGTGCACGATTTGTTTCCCAAACTCTCCCAGGTTGATCAGTGGAAAGCAGTGTAGACGTAATTTGAAAACTGCAAGTTTAGGACCCTGTGCCAAAATTCTTAATTTTAAATGGAAATATTTATATATAAAAAATATATATGTATTTCATCTGCTGGAAATAAATTAAAACTGACTTTTAATTTAGAATTTTCATTATAGGACTATGATTCACCAAGACATGTGATGTATATTTTTGAGAGTTTGAAGACTAAGTTACAGTTTATGAAATCTGAAAAGGAAGCTGAGATGTAAAATTATCTTAAAAATGAATTTCCTGATTTTTCTTGGTGTCCTAGATTAATAAATATTAGAAGGAGTCTAACGTTCTGGAACGGAAGGAGAAAAACATGGAAATGTTTATGATGATACTTCTTGTTAAGCACGTAGACCAAATTCAGCTTTCACCAATTAAAAGTCAGGTAAAACACTTGGATGACATTGTGTAAATTTCTAAAAAGGAACACTTATGTCATTTTATCTTTATTATCAGTTTAAATTTTTCCTTATCTGTGGAATGATAAAATCGATGAAAAAGAAATTTGACTTTAGTATTTTCTCTGTACCTTCTTTTTATGAAATTATTAATTTCTAGACACTACAGGAGGAGAGGGTATGGAGTTGAAACCCTTTAGCTAAATGTCACAACAATCTAAATTTCTGCAGTACAGAAACCTCCCTGCCCTTGTAAATAATTCCCTTGTTTCAAACAACACTTGATCCGGCCAGAGTTCCACTGTGATTGTGGAATTTTGATGGGTCTTTCATATTTGTTGTCAAAAAAATTGATTTGAACTATTTACAAAGTCAGGGCTTATTTCTTTATATGTGATGCTAAGGCTGGTTATTGGGAGCAGTTCTGTCAGTTAGCAGACAATTAGAAGTTGGCCCCAAAGTCTGACACTTTTTAGAAACATGTGTTTGCTGTATATGCCCCCAAATATTCAGGGTGAAACTCCCTTCGGCTTTTGCTAAGTTTTGGAGTCGGGGTGTACCGTTTTACCTGGTGGCGGGGGGCGGCATGTTTCTTTATATAAGAAGCGAGAAGCAGTTACTTATTACATGTCTCAGCACATTTTGCATCTGTTGCATTGCCCAAATCATGTTTATGTTAAAACTGGCATTTCACAAACAAGTATGAGAACTAATATTTTATTAGTTCCAAGTGCATACTTTACTCTTTCAAGGGTGATTGAAGGGTTTCTTTGTGCAGTTGATGTAGCTGTGACATTATCTGTTGAGGCCTGAACACTGAATATTGATTCCCTCCGTCAGCTTGAATAAGCCAGGCTCATGAATCAGAACTGTCTGGTGATCTGGGATTTTCTGGTTCGTTTTTTTTTCTCCACTCTTAGAGCAAAATGGGTAGTTTGCTGGGGTTTTTCTGGTTTTTTTTTATGTGAACCAATTTTTTTCAGTCTTTATTGAATTTCTTACAATATTGCTTCTGTTTTATATTTTGGTTTTTTGGTGGCGAGGCATGTGGGATCTTAGCTCCCTGACCAGGGATTGAACCCGCACCCTCTGCGTTGGAAGGCAAAGTCTTAACCACAGGACCGCCAGGGAAGTCCCAGCTTGCTGGTACTTTATATCCCACATTTTAACCAGGTCCTTTCTTCAACCTACCTGCAAGGCAAGTGAGAGCCCCAGCTGGTAACTGCTGCCTGGCAGGGACCATAGCTCTCGTCCACGATAAATGACAAGAAATGACAGCTCCCTCTGGAATTTTTCCCAATGTCATTCACTCCCCACGTGGCTGACACCCTCAGACGGTCGGTCAGCAGATGGTGGCCAAATACCCAAATGGTTAGTTAGTTGTCGAGTGTTTTCAGTGTTCTGCTGGCACGTCATTTTCCAATCCCGTTTATATTTCTAGTTTTCTACAATTCTTTTTCAAATAAAATTCTACTTGACCACCTCTAAGAACAGTCAGTAAACTGTGGGTAGTTCTCATACTGGTCTGGTCAGGGAATGAGTTTTTCTGTGTGCAGAGTTAACCTAGCTGCTGTAAATGGACGGTCACGTTTCAACCCGCATGGCCTATTGATTCTTTTGGAGGGCTCGGGACCTCTCAGTCTGTCACAGAGGTTTTATGGGGACCCGTCGTCCTCGTATTGTAGGGTGGAGAAAGTCCCTCCGTGAGATGCCCAGCCGACTTTAATGCTGGACATACTGGTGGTGACTTTTCTGATTTTCATTTCTGTAATGGAATACTTTGAATTAAATATTCAAATGTTTTTCCCCTTTTTTATTTCATTGGGTCCTGCTGAGTCATAAGTACTAGTGGTAACTGAATTTCTAATTTAAACGAGGCTTTTTTTCTACTTAAATTTCTAATTTAAATGAGGCCTCCAGTTACAGTATCTGCCAAACAAATTGTATGTGTGTACGCTGACAAAGGAGTGCTTCTCCTGGTTTCTGTGAAATGTCGTACAGAAGTTTAAAATACTAAGTTACACGGAAATGTTTAATTAGTCACTATGGAGAAAATCATACATCACATGAAACTAGGAAAGCCCCAGAAATTCCAACTTTTATATTTATACATCAAAACCATTCTCATTTGTACTAAATGGGGTCATGAGAGCTGGAATTTGTGAAAGAAGAATTTTTAAGAGTATTAAAGTAGTTTCAGGGCCTTCCCTGCTGGCGCAGTGGTTGAGAATCTGCCTGCCAATGCAGGGGACACGGGTTCGAGCCCTGGTCTGGGAAGATCCCACATGCGGTGGAGAAACTAAGCCCGTGCGCCACAACTACTGAGCCTGCGCTCTAGAGCCCATGAGCCACTACTACTGAGCCTATGTGCCGCAACTACGGATGCCCACGCACCCACAGCCCGTGCTCCACAACAAGAGAAGCCACTGCAATGAGAAGCCCGCGCACTGCAACGAAGAGTAGCCCCCGCTCTCCGCAACCAGAGAGAGCCCGTGCGCAGCAACGAACACCCAACACAGCCAAAAATAAACAAATAAATTCATTAACAAAAACAAATAATAAAATATATTTTACACATGAGCCACTCTTCGGGAACATAGTGTTGTATGTACATGGTGTTCACTCACTGTGAGACCAGCTATTTAGACCAAGGTCACAGCTGATCAATCCCTGGGACAAAACTGACCATTCTGTTTGTACTGCACGAATGACTGGACGCCGAGGCCTCAGGACCAGCATGGTGCACTGGAGGGCACACAGGAGCAGGAAAGAAGGGGCGCATCAGTGACAGGTTCTGAACTGCAAACTACTGCGTGGTGAGAAGTGGCAGTGGCGAGGTCAGCTCTGGATCTTTCTACCCCCTGCGGTCGGTGTACAACCCACCACTCCTAGTGGCTCCTCCGTCTATACACTTAAGTTTTATAATTGATAAGCCATGTAGTTCAAAAAGGCCCAACTTCAAATAGAATCCTAAGATCTGAATGGATTTGATGACTGTCAATTAATTGAAACAAACAAAACTGGTAATAACTTCTGTTTACATTCTTTTCTCCTAGTACAAATTTGGTAGGGAATCATGGGAAAAACATGTTACAATTTAAAAAGCAGGCTCTCATTCTGACTCAGCGAGTCCTTTCAGATCCAGCCACGCAATCTCTTCAGGCCTATGTCTTCTCAGAGGTCAACTGAGGGAGAGAGATGACCGAGGGATCCTTCTTGAAATAAGGGCACTGCCAGTCCTCACCATCTGCACACTTCCTTTTTGGTAAACCTCAACCCCCTATTTTACTACAGCCATGATGGGTGGCCTCAGAGGCGTAGGGTTATACTTTCAACATGTGTTGCCAGGTGGAAGAGGACTTACCACCAATGTGCTGGAAAAGAACTGCAAAACGCTGCAGGAGGAGCCTGTAAAAAACATAAGTGATATCTATAAAATCAGCTAGACCCATCACAAAAATGGATGAAATTAACAGAAAAACATTAGGGAAAAAAAGACCATTTTTAAAAAGTAAATTACCCCATAATAATTTTTCAGATGGAAGAGTAAATTAATATAATTTTTAGTAAAAGGCCTTCAGAATAAAATGGAGGGAAAGCAGGAGAGAGACTAGAGGCAAAGGTCACCCTTAGGGACCTTGAGAGAGTCCTTCTCACCCTGCATGAGGCGAGGAGTCATGACTTCTCCATGACTATAACATTAGGCTACAGGTTCCCGCAGGCAGGAGTCCATGCCTAACCAGCTCCCCGGAGAGGCTCAGTAAGTACCTGTGACGTCACAGGCGGTGTGGGGCATGGGGGTGATGCTATACCTGGAAACCTCTCTGAACATACGTAGTCTAGGAAAAGATGAACTACATTTGCTCCAGGGTTGTACTCTGAAATAGTCTGAAATTCATTTTATCCCCTTTTCAGTTCACCGTTGGATATTACTTAGCTAAAAGACTGATGTGTTTTCAGGTACTCAGTTCAGGGGGGTTGAAAATCAGTGCCCTGAAAATGGGCAGGATTGCTCACCTACTATTCCAGCAACTGCTGGACTCGCTCCAAAAGACTTGACACGAAGGCTCAGTAAAGGGACGACCCTGCTAACACCAAACAACTCCTAAGCAACAAAACGCTCATTAACGCAAATTGGAAACTGAGGCCTGGGTGTCTTTAAAGTGGTGATCCTAATTATAAACTGATTTAAAAAACCCCACAGCATCTAAAATTTTGAGCAAACAAGAACTCAAAATTGTATTCTACAGTAAGCTATACTCATCAAATTCAAGGCATCAAGGAATCCAAATACAATGTGTAACAAGAGCTGCCACCTGTAAATGCCTGGATCGCCCTGAGAATCCATTTTAACTTTAGCTTCTTTGTCACTGATCCTTAATATTCAAGGAGCGTGCACTACATGCATTCCTCCAATTTAAAAAATGGAGGTAATGAAATGAGCCAAGAGGGAGGGGTCATGCGTATTCCTGAGCAAAGCAGCACCTGTTAAATAATGTGACATTCCTCCCGGAGTCAAGGAAGGAGACCCATGTGCCGTCTATAGCCTGACGAGGTAAGACCTGAAGGGAAAGTCTCAGTACAGCAGAAAGGAGAGAGAAGGCTGGTGTACTAGGGGGTGGCCTGCCGTTCTTCACTAAGGCACAGAAGGTGCATGGGCCCTGGGGTCAGAGGTTTTCAATTCCAGCTCCATCACTCACTAAGCATGTGCCCTTGGAAAGTTATTTCATGTTACCAGTGTCGGTGCTGCCATCTGTAAAAAATGGGGATAACAGTACCTGCGTGGTAGAAACGGGATGAACATTAAGAGACATGATGGCTGAGGGAGGTCTGACACAGCAGAAGTGGAAACGTGTTCTCTTTCCTTCAATTCTGGGGTAAGTACTGATCGTTTGGGCTAATACTCTTGAGTTAGTAGAAAGACATTTTTTCCTTTAAGTTTTGTTTTCCTTCCTCTGTCACTTGGTTACCTGCTACAACTGGTTCAGGAGAGGAAAAACACATCTTGCACACACACAGAGAGTTTTCTTTATATTCAACCCAAATTCCTTTTCCTGGAATCCTGGTTAAATAGAAATATCTTTTTTCTTCCACAATTAATCCTTTGCTTCCTTCTCTTGGTGGCTGTACATTAACCTAACATAGAAACACGAACTTCCAAATACGCTTCTTAGGGGCCCTTTTCCATGGTTACAGCTTTAGATGGCCATATACTTAATATCCAGTGACCTTAAATAGCTGACACGTTTATAATACCAGAACCATGGCTCATTATTTCAATTTTAAGACTACTTAAAATTTCCTCTGTTTCTGAGCCAATTTCTTCTGGGCTTTACTATCAGCTTTGCCCCATCAGCCTGCTGATGATTTATAAGACTCAAAATACATCAGCTAGCTGTTGAATTTTCTGGCTTTTTCAGAAAAGGAAACTCAATTGTCCAACAAGATTCTTTTTCCCAAAAAAATTCCCAGTACCACTTGTCATTTATTTCAAACGATTATTCTAAATAAGAAGGGGAGGGGAAGCTGTAAGCAGTCAGGCTGAAATCTATAGGAGGTAAATATGAAAACGGCAACTCATAACAGACTTACTTTAACACTTAGCCTGAAAAATATTATCTTTCTCTAGCCGGCTGCTAGCTCTTTCCTCTCAGGAAGTTCTGTTTTAAAATTGACTTCTCCATGACTATAAAAGGCAGCTTCTCCCTTCTTCTGAAGCCATAGCTTCTTCAAAACCACCCTCTTTTGAGTGCACTTCAAATCTGGCAACTGGTCATGTGCTTATAACCATTTATAAGGAAATCAGGTGAGAGGGGACCACTTAAACCCTTCTCGGGGAACATCTACCTCTCTCAGTGATATCTGATGAACACATTCTAAAGTTTTAGGACCCTTTTCAGGGTAGGAACCCAAATATTTCTTGATTAGTGGATTATCTTTTTTTTAAAAAAAGAATTATCACCTGACTAAAGCTGATTAAATGGAATCTAAATCTCTCCGGGTATCTGGAGGAAAGAAAGGACCGCAATCATAGATCTTAGCATCATCTTAGGATGCTAATCAAAAAGTACCTAGAGGGTCATCTTAGTCTTCCTTCCTGAACAAATTAAAACCTGGAAACACAGATAAGAGCTAAAAACAAAACATTTTGGCAAATGCTTTCATCTTATTCCTTTCCTCTTCCAATTGGAAACCATCTTCCTAAAAGTCTTAGGGGTCTTTACATCCCTAGGTATATTAAAAATAACAACTAAATTATGTATAACATTCCTTAGATGTTAGCTAACAAAGAGCCTTTAGATTCTTCAAGGATACCCAAAGTGGCATGTATTTTAATTGTTTACAACGTTTTCCATTAAAAAATTCCCTATTCTCTTTTAACTCTGGGAAATCTTACATTTTCTCCTTAAGATATTAGAGACCTAATGCTTCTTTCTAATTATTAAAATTATTAAAACTTTCCATCAGGCTTGCTAGATTAGGCTGTGCCATGTGCACAGCATGTAGCCAACATACGAGAAGCTTGGAATATTTAAATCTGTATCGGAAGGTCATAGTGAATGATCTGCAAATTTATTTCAAAAATCTCACACTATTTTGCATTCTCGTCATGTTGGTCTCCAAAACTCTCTGAACCCTGGTCTGGACTTTCCAGGTAAGGGTCCTTTTCATCTGGCAGAGCCAGATTCCAGTACCATCTGAGTTAGGGTGGTCCCCATCCCCTACCAGAGCATGGATGACACAGAACTCCCTTTCCAAATTTGAAGAACCACCCATAGGGGACGGTTCTGAATTCTGGGTGACTGGATTGGAAGGCTGAAGAGGCACCACATCCTGAGACTGAACTAAGATTAAAGAAATGGGATCAGAAGGAGAGCCAGGCTCTGAACCCAAGCACTGAGCCTGGGGTGGGGTCTGCCACGGTAACTGGAGACAGAGAGCCTGGTGCAAACGCTGCCCTCCCTGGGTGTCTCATGGTTCTGTGTCTAAGGGATTTGATGAACATGCTTTCATCGTTGTCTTAACAACTACTAGCTCAACATTAAACTTTACAGACTGTTGAACACCTTGCACTGAGGATGGGGAAGGAGGCTGTCTCCCCACTCCTCTCCTAGCTAAGCACAGCTCAGCATCCTAACTCGAGTCAGGCATCAGACTGGGGAGTCGTGATCTTCACCTGCATCTGGGCAGCAAACAGTAATTCCTCTTTGCCAGGACCCAGTGCCCTTGGGGACCATCTTCAAGGCCTCAGAAGGCAGCCTCCTCCCATTGACACTTAAAACTGACCAGCTCCTTTTGTCTTCAAGATGAAGTCCCAGGCCCAGCAAAGAGGAAATCCTCCTGGGTCCTTGTCCCAAGGCTGCCCTAACCCGGATTAGCTCACAACCAGGGCAACTGAACCAGGCCTAGACTTGGGGAAAGAGGGGTGAAGAGGCAGATGTAGGGTTCCCGCATATAATGGCACAGGAATTACCAACACAAGCTCAGTTAGTAATACTGCAGGGTCTTCCCGGTTGGGAATGTGTATTACAGTGCCTGGAGCTCCATAACCCCTACCCCGTAACAGGTTTTCATAAATTCCATGAATAAATGGAGGGCCAGCTGGCTGGATGGCTTACCCTACCATACACTCAGTTTTCTAATCTTCCCATTCTACATGGGAAGTTAATAATTGTCCTTATTAAACCAGGACGCGCACACAAGTCGTAACAAAACCGAACCTGCCTTGTGCAATATATAAAGTTTGTCGAAAGGCAGATGTGTATAATTCACTGTGATTTGCATTTTTAAGCATTCCAGTCTACCAGGAACCCTAAGGAAAATGTACCTAATTCTGCCCAAGCGGGGTGACCACCAGAACTTCCCCAGCTGGCCTGGTAAGAAGGACCTGCGTGTTCCTACCGCTCCCGTAGCTACTGCACGGCTGGGCTTCCCCAAGCTTGCCCCGAGCGCCCCTGCTGTCCAGGCTGCAGGTGATGCACCTGCCACAGGATCTAACACCCAGGGTCACCCTCGAGCGCGACTCGGTCACCGAGTCACACCTGAAGCTGGTGCTGGAGCGTCTTAAACGGCGGGGCTGCGGTTGGGGGGCGCGAACTGGACCCAGTGCAGGCGCGAAGGGCAGGCCTCATTTGTGGTCAGGTGCAGAGCGAAGGGGGTTACGGGGCAAGAGCGGGACTGAGAGTTAGGGAGGCATCACCAGGCAGACCGCTGCAAGGAAAAGCACCCTTGATCGGGTTCCAGGTCGCGGACGCAGCCGGCACTTCGCGCCCAGCCCCGCACGCACTCACCAGGAATCCCACCAGGTAGAGACAAAGCAGGAAGCGGCGGGCTCCGACGGTACCGGGGCCGGGAGCCCCCGCCTGGGTCCCTGTCCTGGGCTTCTCCCGCGGCCACGGTGTCGCCGAGGCCAGGCCCCGGTCCGGAGCCATGCCGCCTCAGCCCCAGCGTTCCGTAGGCTCACACGCGCTGGGGGCTGAGCTCACCTGACAGGCCCGCGGCGCTGGCCCCGCCCCTAGGCGGAAGCGAGCGGCTGCGCCTGCGCAGAGCTGAACGCCGCGGGCGGGCCTTCTTGGGCTGTGCTTCCTAAGCCGGCGCGGCGGGGGGAGTCTGCACGGGTTCCCGCTGGTTCGCGTCCCGCCCGGGGAGTGGACGTGTGTGCACGACGCGCTGGTTTTATGACGGTGATGATGAAGCTCTGCGTATCCTGGGGATAAAGAGCCCGCCGCCCATGCTATTGGAGGGCTGGAGGTAATTGAGATAATGAGCTTCACCTGAGGAGTGGCAGGGGTGGGCCTAGGTGGTAGCGCCGGCTTCGGTGGGAAGATGCGCAGACCTAGGGCTCTAGTTGGCTGTGACTGACCTGGAGAAAGTTCCTTTGGCCCCTCCCGGTTTCGGTTTGCCCCCTTGAAACACAAGAGGACATAGTGTGGACCAGCCTCCTGGAGTTGTGAGGATTCTACAAAAGCCGCGGGCGCTTTCTCTGGGGCCCGCGACGGGAACTCACATCTGGAACATTCGCTGTCCTTTAGGCAAGTTGGAGCCTCTGTCCTTTAGGCAAGTTGAGGTTTTCCATCGCAAGAGGGCAGGGCTTCCACCAGGGGCGTAACAAAGGTGCTCCTGAGAGGAGAGGATGCCGTCATATGGACGTTTGGGCCTCCAGGTGCTACCAACCCGTTAGGAAGCAAAAGGGGTACCTCTCCTAGCTGGAGTGATGGAGCCTGGTTAGCGAGGAGAAATTGGGTGATGTACAGTGGAGTGAGGAAGGACTTTATGTGGAAAATTCCAGAAACATAGAAACAAAAGCAGATAGAACTCTGGAAAATCAGTTCCTGAACTCGCGAAGGAAGAGTTTCATCCTTACATGGAGTAAAGACCCCTGACCAGCTTATGTTTAGGCTGAGGGCAAGTGAAGGAAGAAATAAGTAGGAAAAAAAAAAGAAAAATCAAAGAAAAAAAATCTCAGTTTTGGAATCAGTGTCTCTTGTTATTCCTATAATAGCTGTTTCCAGGAATAAGTTGATTAAGGGACACTTAGTTTCACGCTTCATTTATAGATATGAAATTTTATATGTTAATTGTCATGCTGTTGTCAATTTGAATTAGGTCATTAACATTACTACTGTTTCTGAAATCTCTAGAAAAGTTTTCTCCTTTAGATAAAGAACCTTGGCAAAAAAAAAGAAATAGGTAGCAAAAGAAGGAAGCCATAGATATCAGCTAGGACCTTGGGCCCGGGCCCAGTACAGAAGTGAGGACTTGTAGAAAAGCATATTTTCTCTCTGTTATACATGTGGTTGTTCGCGTATGCTAATCTTCTTCTGTCTTCTTCCAAGTGTAATTTTACATACAAGCAGTTGGAGCCTAACTTTACAATTTAGTCTTTAGGTAACAGAAAATGTAGTAAGACTGACTGAATTTGAGGAGTAATTGAGTAATGTATAGAGCCAGAATGGGTGCAACGACCGTTGAGACTTTTTTCCTTGTGTTAGGTGGAAAAATAGAGTTGTTTTATGAAAATTGAAATGTGAACAGAAGGGTGCATTTGGAAGCTGAGTACCGAAGAATGGACCGTGCCAGTTTTCAGTTTATTGCTCTTAGCTCCAAATACACGCCTTATTGCCCTGCTGTGTGACCCTGGAGCTGGACCTTGTAAACATATCTCCTTTGCTAGGTGGCATGATGTTAAACTCTGGCAATAGACCGTGCTGAGGGACACTGCATGGGGAAGGAGCTTCTCTTCCAGTGTGAGTGTGCTGTGTGTGGTAGCCAGGAGAATGTGAGACACTTAGTGTTCCTTAGCCCCCAGCAAGGTTCAGTGGCACCCATACAGGCGGCAAGTTCAGTGGGCATCCCAGCTGCTTTCCAGGGGAACCTCCCAGGTGCCCTAGCAAGTAACTTCTGGCCATTTCCATAGGCACCCCTCTGGTGGCTTCCCAGTGAGTTTCATCAGTTTCCCAGCTGAATGCAGTAGGCAAGCACAAGATATAAAAGACATCTGTATTTGACAGAAAGATATAAAATTGTCCCTATTCATAAACCACATGGTCATCTATGTAGAAAACACTAAGGAATCTACGAAAAAATGTACTAGAACTAGATCCCAATGGAGTTAAACAAGATAACAGAAAAGTAGCTGAAACACTCAGAAATATCTGGAGATTAACAGCACAGTTCTAAATAACGCATAGTCAAAGATACACTCTCAAGATAAATTTAAAAAAATATTTTCAACCAAATGAAAGTGAAAAGACAACTTATCAAACTTGGCAGATGCAACAAATGTGGCCTTTGGAAATTTATAGCGTTGAATGCATATGTTAGAAAAAAGATCTAAAATCAATAATCCAGGATTCCACTGTAGGAAACTAGAAGGAGAGCAATTTTACTTTCTTTGTTTAGAACCAACTTTCTGATCTATATCACATTCCTTCTTCCTGAAGAACTTCTTTTAACATTTCTTATCTTACGTGCTGGCAATGAATTCCCCCTGTTTTTATTGTATGACTAGGCTTGTTTTTTCCTTTACTTTTAAAGGGTATAGAATTCTAGAGTGAGATGTGGGTTTTTTCTTCATTCAGTCCTTAAAAGATTTCACTCTATTGTTTTCATCCTTGTATATTATCTGATGATACGTCTGCTGTGTTCTTCTGTAGGTAATTTGCTTTTTCCCTCTGGCTGCCTCTAAGATTTTATCTTTTTCTTTGATATTCAGCAGTTTGAATATGATAGGCCTACTTGTGTGCTTTTTCTATTTTGGTATTAATCCTGCTTTATACTGTCTGAGTTTCTTTGATCTGTTATTTGCTGTGTTTCTCATTTAGGAACATTTTCAGCCATATTTCTTCAGATATTTCTCTGCCCCATTTTCCGCCTTGTACTTCCGGGACTCCAGTGATGCAGTAGCATGACCTAATGCTATTACCCATTAGACCTTGAATGATGTGTTCTGTTTAGTTTTTTCTTTCACTCTTTTTTTCTTTTCATATTTCAGCTGGGATAATTTCTATTGATCTGTCTTCAAGTTCACTGATTCTTCCCTTGTCTGTGTTTAGTCTGCTGATGAAATTGTCAAAGACAATCACCATCTCTGTTATTGTGTTTTGATATCTAGAAGTTGCATTTGATTTTTTCTTACAGTTTACATCTCTGCTGAAGATGCCTATCTGGTCTTAAATATTGTCTACCTTTCCCAACATAATCTTTAACATATTTATCATAATTATTTTAATTTCATTGTGTGATAATTTCAACATCTGTGTCATATCTGGGTTTGGTTATGACGATTGCTTTGTCTCTTCAGACTGTGTTTTTTCTTTCTTTTTTTTGAAACAACATTACTGAGATATAATTCACATACTACACAATCAACCTATTTAACGTGTAATTCAGTAACTTTTAAAATATTTACAGAATTGTGCGACCATCATAAAAATCAATTTTCAAATATCTTAATCACTCCAAAAAGAAAACCTGCACATCTTAAGCATAACCCTCCAAACCCCCAGCCCTCCAAAGCTTAGGTAACCACTAATGTACTTTCTGACTCTATATTTGCTTATTCTGGATATTTCAGAATGCATGGAATTATATAATATGTGTTCCTTTGTGACTTTTTTTTCTCTTAGTATAATGATTTCCTAGTTCATCCATATGGTAGTATGGATGCTAAATAACATTCATTGTATGGTTATACCACATATTATTTATTCCTTCATTAGTTGATGGACGTTTGGGTTGTTGGTTCCAATTTTTGGATATTATGAATAATGCTGCTGTGAACATTTGTGTACAAGTTTTTGTGGAGATATGTGTTTTCATTTCTCTCACAGTGGAGCTTCTAGGTCATTTGGTAACTTTACGTTTAAACGTGGAGGAACTGTCAAACTGTTTTCTACGGGCAATATATGAGTGTTCTAATTTCTCTACATCCTCATCAACACTTGTTATCTAATGATTGTGGATTTACATTTCCCTGATGGGCGATAATATTGAGCATCTTTTCATGTGCTTATGGGTCATTTGCATATCTTCTTTGAAGAAATGTCTGTTTAGACACTTTGCCCATTTCTAAACTGGTTGTTTGTCTTTTTATTATCGAGTTGTAAGAGTTCTTTATATATTCTAGATATGAGTCCTTTATCAGATATATATACTTTGCAAATATTTCTCCCAGTCTGAGGGTTATTTTTTCACCTACTTGATAGTGTCCATTAATGAACAAAAGTTTATTTTGATAATGTCCAGTTTATCTAATTTTTGTATTGCTTGTGCTTTTGCTGTGACATATAAGAAATCATTGCCTAATTAATGGTCATGAATATTTATACCCGTGTTTTCTACTAAGAGTTATATGGTTTTAGCTCTTACATTTAGGCCTGTAGTCTATTGTGAATTACTATTTTTTGTAAATTTTGCGAGATAAGGAGGGAGTGGGCCATGGCTAAAATGTCAAGGACTCTTGCTGTTCTTGTCAAAATTTAAGTAGATTTTTTTGAATAAATGTTTCTTCATTTGCTCTTTGCTTTTAGGACAATTTTCTTAGACTTTAAATGGTCAGATGTTTTAAATAGATTTCACGAGTTATACTAGTTTCACTGGGGAATGGATCCGTGGAACTGCCCTGACTGTCATTCTGGAAGTAGAACTCAGACTGGTTTTTCTTGCTTTTCACGTTCCTGTAATATTTTGTTGAAAGCTTGGCATGTTGTATAGGACAGTAATAGTGAAATTATACTAGTACGTATATATACACACACTTTTCCTCCTGCCAGTCCTTCAGTGTGAGGGTGTGTGTTAATCTGGTCGAGAGTGGTCTGAGACTGTAGTTTGTTGTTGCTGTGGTTGCCCTCCAGACACCATACTCTTGACCTTTCTCTAGTGCAGTGTTTCTCAACTACGGTGATTTTGCCTCCTGGGGACATTTGGCGCTGCCTGGGACATCTTTGAATTTGGGGTGTGCTACTGGCGTCTAGTGAATAGAGACTAGAGATACTGATGAATAGCCTACAACTCATAGGGCAGCACCCCACCCTCCACAACAGAATTATCCAGTACCTAATGCCTGCAGTGCCAAATTTCTGTTACAGTTCTAGGTATATTCCAGTGTTTTTTGTACTTGACCCATGTTGGCATGTTGGTGGCCGGCAGGGGAGGGGAGCATTCTCCGATAACTGTGTCTCAGCCAGGCTCTGTCTTAGACGGGCCCTGCGAACCTGAGTCTTGGGGGTGCAGCCTTCACAAATGCTCCCATCCCTCTTTCAGCTGTAGTGCTGGGTCTGGCATCACATATTCCAGCTCCTCTCTTAGGGACAGAGGTTTTTTTTTGGTTGTTTTCTTTTTAGTAGACTTTATTATTTAGAACAGTTTTAGGTTCACAGAAAAATGGAGCATAAAATACAGAGAGTTCCCATATATCCTCTGTATCCACACACACAAACCCAGCCTCCCTGATTGTCAGCGTCCTGCACCACAGTGGTATTTTTCTTATAGTCAGTGAACCTACACTGACTGGTAGTTATATCCCCCAGAGTCCATCGTTTACTTAAGGGTTCACTCGCGGTGTTACATGTTCTATGGGTTTGGACAAATGTATCAGGATCTGTATCCACCATTATGGATTCATACAGAGTAGTTTCTGTACAATTCTGCATGCTCTGTGCATAGTCCTGCTTCTCTCTCAGGGGGAGAAAGTTCCTCCTTCCTCCCTTCTTTCCTTCCTTTCTTTCTCTCTCTATCCCTTTCTTGTTTTATTAACCTCTTGTCTTACTCAGCTACAGGGGGAGAAAGTTCCTCCTTCCTCCCTTCTTTCCTTCCTTTCTTTCTCTCTCTATCCCTTTCTTTCTTGTTTTATTAACCTCTTGTCTTACTCAGCTACAGGGGGAGAAAGTTCCTCCTTCCTCCCTTCTTTCCTTCCTTTCTTTCTCTCTCTATCCCTTTCTTTCTTGTTTTATTAACCTCTTGTCTCACTCAGCTACAGAGGGTTTCCACCAGTGCCCTAATGTGACAATTTTGTTGCTCTTCCCCATGCAGATTAAGGCTTTTGTTCCATAGGGGAGGGAGGTCAGTGGTTTGGCAGTGCTTGCTTTTCTGCTCTCCCAGCCAATACCGAGATGGGAAAGGATCTCAAGGATTGTTGAGAAAAAGTAAGCTCATCAAATCCTCCTTTATTGGGACCTGCAGGGTCTTCATGCTGACCACACTTGGCCTGTATTGATTCATTAGACCTTTTTTTTTTTTAAAATAGATCTTTATTGGAGTACAACTGCTTCACAATACCGTGTTAGTTTCTGTTGTACAACAAAGTGAATCAGCTATATGCATACACATATCCCCTCCCTCTTGAGCCTCCCTCCCACCCTCCCTATCCCACCCCTCTAGGTGGTCACAAAGCACCGAGCCGATCTCCCCGTGCTATGCAGCTGCTTCCCACCAGCCAACTATTGTACATTCGGTAGTGTATATATGTCGATGCTACTGTCACTTTGCCCCAGCTTCACCTTCCCACCCCATGTCCTCAAGTCCATTCTCTGTGTCTGCCTCTTTATTCCTGCCCTGCGACTAGGTTCATCAGTACCATTTTTTTTTTTTTTAGATTCCATTTATATGCGTTAGCGTACGGTATTTGTTTTTCTCTTTCTGACTTACTTCACTCTGTATGACAGACTCTAGGTCCATCCACCTCACTACAAATAACTCAATTTTGTTTCTTTTTATGGCTGAGTAATATTCCAAAATGGGACTTAATTACTCTTAAAAGCCTTTGCACAGCAAAGGAAACCATAAACAAGACAAAAAGACAACCCTCAGAATGGGAGAAAATATTTGCAAATGAAACAACAGACAAAGGATTAATCTCCAAATATACAAACAGCTCATGGAGCTCAATATCAAAAAAACAAGCAATCCAGTTAAAAAATGGGCGGAAGACCTAAATAGACATTTCACCAAGGAAGACAGACAGATGGCCAAAAGGCACATGAGAAGATGCTCAACATCACTAATTATTAGAGAAATGCAAATCATTAGAACTTTTTAGCTGAATATTCTTAGGAACTTACATGCTTGCCATTCTGCATTTCCCCAAAGCTTGGGTCCCTTTTCTTCCCACAGAAGAAAGACAAGTTTTCCTCAGAAACACAAGTTGGTTGACTGTTTACCTGAGACCTTGATTCTCCCATGGGTTCAAGAAAAGTCATGCATTTGAAGTTAGTCTCACCTTTTACTTGCAGAGAAGGTGGCAGAATGCTCTTCCCAGTTCTCTATAAACTCCAAGATGGAAATGGAAGCCTTATTGCTTTTTCCACATTGTAGTATTTCTTTGACAACTGATGCTGAACTGAGATCTGCCTAGAGCATCTAACTCTTGACTTTATCTCCGTGTTCTGGGGTGACACGTTAAGGCCTCACCCTTACAACCTCATTTAACCGGAATTACCTCCTCATGGGTCCTGATTCATATGTAGTCACAGTGGTGGCCAGGGATTCAACAGATGAATTTGGGGAAGAGTAACAAATCAGTCCGCAATAACGAACTCTGCCATAGAGAGATTCAGAGTTGCCTTGATTTTCTCGATGATGAAATGGGGGAAACCACAGCACTTATCACAGTGGGTTATTGTGGAGGGTAAATGGCTTAATAAGCCCAAAGCTCTTAGACTAATGCTCAGGACAAAGTGAGTGCTGGGTGTTATTATTTTGTCGCTGTTGTCTTTTTTATTACTTAGCTTTTGTGCTATTTGAGTATGCTGATAAGTCCTCCCTTCACCCCTTACCACACGTGTAATTAAATTAAATAGAACTTAAGGGACTTGGCTGAGCGGGACATGAAGGGAAGTCTGTAGCACCTGCAGCCATCAGACCCTCTGCCTGCATTCTGACTGTAATTTCACACCAATGCAACACCAGCTACTTTCCCCCGACGAGACCCTCAGGGGGCACTAAGGTCACACGGGTGTGTCTCTCCCTGCCTCCCACACTCTCTCATGAATTGGATTGTCTTTCCTTTGGGGTCGACCTGTGCTGGCTCACAGACCTGGGGCTCATTTGAGCTTTTCACAAATCCCTTCTTGGAAAAGTCTTAGGAATGGAAATGTAAAAGTCCATCTTCATCTTTACAAATAAAGAAAGACCCAGTGGCAAAGGTATTTAAGGGGAAGGCAACATCCCCAGAGCCAAGGATAAATAAAAGTGTCTTTCTCTAGATTAAGACTCAAGTCATGTGTGCAAGATTCATGCAAAGCACTTTGACAGCCAGGAGACCAGAGAGGGGAACCTTTTCATTCACAGGCTTCTGGTATATGGAATATACATGTACCCTAAGAAAGAAATACAACGAGACAAAGGGATGAGTAAATTAAATCAAAATTATAATCGTTAAATGTGTATTTGTTTATATAATACATTCCTATGGTTACATAATTTTCATTTCTATTTTCATGTATCAGAAAATTTCCCCTTTGTCCTCAGTTTTGTTTCTGAAATGTTTTTTTTTGTGTGTTGATTGCAATTGAAGGCAGGTTTTTAAAAAAATATGTTCCAAGTTTTTTGTGCCTTTCAAGAGTTAATGCACTTAAGTGCACTAAGAGTTCTTTATGGGAATTGAACTTGGAGCTAGGCGTCGGACACTTTTACAAAGTGAAAGATATTTTTGTAATAGAACTCCCTTTGTTTGAGTTACTTGTGTAAGTAGCTCTTAATTTGGTGGAGTGTAAATTGCCCACATTAATGAAGTGAATGGGCCTGTGGATCCTGATACAGTTGTGTTCAGCATAAGTATTTATCAGGGCCTTGGTGCTTTGATGGCATCATCTTAGTTAAGGCTGTTCAGCATCATATCCTGTGAAAATAGGAAATCCTTGCACTACAGTATTTGTGTGATATAAAAATCCCAATAGCAAATCCTTGCTCTACAATATTTGCATGATATAAAAATCCCAGTGGACCATAGTGTACCATGGAATGCAATTTTTTACTGTGGCCAGCAGATGGCAATGTTCAACCCAATTTAATTCAACTCAGTAAGATTGCTGCTTGGTCAGCTAAGTTTTTACTGAGCACGTACATAAAGCATTGTGCTCCGTGTTAGGGATGTAGCAGTAAACAAAAACAGAACCTCTTATCACCCCCATAGAGTTTGTTTGTTGTTCCTGTACTCTGTGTAAGATGAGAAGCCTTGTGAAAATAATCTCTTAAAATTCCAGATTGTGGTCCTATTGTCATATTGTTGGATGGGGGAGGTAGCAGGGAGGATGACACACAAGAACCGAGAACCGTAACACAGAACAGATTTACAAAGGTCATTAGAGTCACAGAGACATATAGTAATGGTTCATGGGCAGGAAAAATCTGTTTCAATCGTGATCACAGGGAAAACAATTAATTTTAGGGTCATCATTTAGTCTATTGCCTTGTGTCTAGGACTGTGGGGCCACTATCCCTTATATGTAACCTTGAGGGCCTTATATGTAACCTTATACGTAACCTTGAGGGCCAGGTGTATTTAGAACTCAGAATTTTGAGGATTTTGAAAAAGTAGCAACATGCATATACCGTACATTACTTAACACCCCCCGTGGAACCTGGCGAGCCCTGTAGTCAAACACGTTCATGCTTGTGAAGTCAAGTATGTAAGAATTCACACGATAGCTTATGTGCACCCTCATGCCAATCAGGTTTGCTTTGCCAAAGCTTTTGGTGTTCAGAAATTTTGGATGTTGGAATGGCAGATAAGTATTGTGGTTCTGCAATATATTATTCCAAGACAAAAAAGAATCTACCCGAAAATCTCCAAAAACCACTCCAGTTTTCTGGAAGTTTGATTTGTATATTTGTTTACACGTTTGTTCAGCACTTTTGGATGGTGAGCCATTCTTGCATTTGTTTTAAACTAAAGTGAACCAGAATTAATTGTTTTGGAGAATGTTTAGATAGTTTCATTAGTTATTTTGAGATAATTAAGACTATTACAATATCAGGATTAGAAATTATGACCTTAGAAAAAAATATTTTGCTCCTTGTCACTCACAAATTAAGCATGGCTTGGGATTTCTGCTAAGTTTTAGTGTATTTATTGATTAAAAAACACAGTTAACTAAATAAAAAGACATTTAATCAAAATAGGCAAAGCCTTCCATTGTCTATGGTCATCTAGCCTTTGGTTGTCAAGTTTTATTTAATCTGTTAAAAAAAAATTTACCACACCGCCTTGGAATGCTATTGATCTTTGTATCCTCAAGATTTTAAAAGGTTGACTATAAATTTTTTAGATTGAAAAATTAAAAACATTTTTGCCATAATTTCTCTCAATGACAAGAGACTCTAAAGGGGATGCTATTTCCAGGAAGTCGGGAGGATTGCCAAGTGAAATTATGACAGTAGAAATAATCAGAATGATGGGAAAAAAGGCAGGGATGAACAGAGAATTCAAGGATCTTTCAGAATGGAAAAACGCAACTGGTACATGGTGACTTCTCATATCTGATTTCACAAAGTGTCTATGTTTGTTTGCTTCACTGTTTAGTCTTTATGTTGTTCTCAAAAGTATTTGAAGCTGCTTACATAAACACATACAAAATAATAGGTTAAAAATATGTGTGTGAGAGAGAGAAAGTCAGGGGCACACAGAAAGGAAACTAAGGAAGTCAGGGTAGGGGAGGGAAGCAGGAAGCTGGGACATCACCTTTTGCACATTTGCCCCCGAGCTTTCCAGGTACCAAAATGAAGAAAAGTACTCTCAGTGCCATGAGAATTAAGCTCGTTGAGGATAGAGAGCACATTTTATTCACTGTCACGGTTCTAGGACACAGCACCCTGTCTTAGAACAGGCAAGTGATATGCATTTGTCAAATGAATCAAGTATAGTGTCTCTAAGATGAAAAATAACAGTAGTGCTCTGTGGAAACACAACATTTTTTTAGCATCCAGAAATTTCCTCCAGGTCTTCATAATGGGACACTGTAGATGTTGGGACCAGTGTCCCTAGTAACATCTTGAAGGATAATGGGGCAGATTGTCCATGGCACATTTATTCATTCATTATTAATTTATTCATTGAACAAAATTTCTTGACCCAGTTTTTTTCAAGACACAGGAATTGACAACTGTCTAGAAGGGCAGGAGTGTAGTTAAATATATGGGAAAGTGGTATAGGGTGTATAATACAGTCTCCTTGGAGAGTGCGGATGGTAACTCAACACTTAGAAGAACATATTGCACACCGCAGCATAATGGTGAATGTTTGTGGAATGGATTAATGAAGAGTTCATCAGCCAGGAGGAAGAGAAGGGACTTCTCATCTGAGGGGAGCAGAATGGGCAGAGATTTGGGGAACTGCTGGTGACCTAGGAGGGAGGATGGTGTGTATGGGTGAGAGGAGGGCTGGGAGCCCTTGGTGAGAAGTTAGCCTGTGGGAATAAACCTGAGTCAGATCTGGGATG
Organism: Pseudorca crassidens; assembly: GCF_039906515.1. Lineage (NCBI taxonomy): Eukaryota > Metazoa > Chordata > Mammalia > Artiodactyla > Delphinidae > Pseudorca > Pseudorca crassidens. The sequence goes on along the minus strand of NC_090309.1, from coordinate 4,866,063 downwards.
CTAGCATAGGGAGTTTTATTTTCTTTTCTTTTTAAAAATATATTTTTTTTCATCAAGAATGATCCCCAGCTAAAGGCAGGATAGAAGAGAAGCCTAATGTGTGTGGTGCACCAGCTCCTCTGATGCACGTCCTCTTACTTGATACCCCCAGTCATCTTCCGAAGCGTTGTTCCCATTTTCCGTATTAAAAAAACTCAGAGAAACCTGTCCTAAATACCTCCCTGTTCATTCATTAAGACAACACTCAGTGAATGCTAACCACGTGCCAGCCCCACCTCCCGCCTAGGCAACCCTGGGCAGGGGCGTATGTCACTGCGCTTCGGTCTCCTGGCTTGTACACTGGGAGTCGTGAGAAGGAACAGGTTAATAGACATAATGTCTCAGAAGTGTGCCATCCTTAGGGATGGTGGGAGGGAGGGAGACGCAAGAGGGAGGGGATATAGGGATATATGTATATATATAGATGATTTACTTTGTTATAAAGCAGACACTAACACACCATTGTAAAGCAATTATACTCCAATTAAAAAAAAAATACCCTCAGAGACTCAGAGTTGAACCGTTTGCCCAATATCAGTCATCTGTGAAAGGAAAGTCCGCCTCTTCTTAATTCAATGAAATACTCGTTCTGAAATACCAGTAACAAGGGAGAACGTGGGAATGAGAGCTGGTCCCTGCAGTTCCTGTTCTTGTCCCAGGTTCACCGGATCCTGGAGGGTCATTTCCTGGTCCTCAGTCAGCCACGTTGCCTTCTCATGGAGCCTCAGGGATCCAGAGGACAGACTGAAAGTTATAAACAAATTATTGTGAATTGCCTTTGGCAGTGGGACCCCATGCAGAGCTCTCTTTGCTTACCTCTGGCCTTCTAATGCGACCAGGAACATCTTTAACTCCTACCAAGAAGACCTTTAGATGCTGAAATTCCCACCCAAGACATGGATTATTTCATATTCTACCTACTGAAGACTTACTTGTACTCAAGGCATCTAATATGCTTGGGATGGTGTCTGCTACACAGCAGATGCTCATGAGTATTAGTTATTATCATTCACCTCCATTTACATTTCTGACCATCAAGGTCTCCCACAGGACTGAACCTTAGACACCATGCTTATGCTTGTGCTCTTGCAGATTCACCGTGACAATCATATCAGCGTAAAACAGATTCAGTATTCACTAAAGGAGTGGGCACGTACAGTAGCCATGGAGTTGTTCTATTATAGGATTACTGTGAGTTGAGGTTGGTGCTGAGGTATGTCTGTCTCCCCTCATCACCTGGTCTAGAAAAGAGGCTGAAAGGGAAAAGATCCAACGTCTGAATTTGTAAAGAGATCATGAGGACACAGCAGCTGTTTAACAATCACCCTGGAGTATAGACAGTTTTTTAAGCTGCCGAGAGAACTTGGGGAAGAGATACTGAATGATTGCTGGGAGCATTTTAGGAATCATGGTAAATTAGGAGTTTCCGATGGTAGACAAATGGTCCAGTTTTCTGAAGAAGAAAGATACTTTTTGACCCCTGGATAGTTCTATTTTATTTCTAAATAAGAGTCTACTATGGATTCTTTTTTTTTTTTTTTACATCTTTATTGGAGTATAATTGCTTTACAGTGGTGTGTTAGTTTCTGCTTTATAACAAAGTGAATCAGTTATACATATACATGTGTTCCCATATCTCTTCCCTCTTGCGTCTCCCTCCCTCCCACCCACCCTCCCTATCCCACCCCTCTAGGTGGTCACAAAGCACCGGGCTGATCTCCCTGTGCTATGCGGCTGCTTGCCACTAGCTAGCTATTTTATGTTTGGTAGTGTATGTATGTCCATGCCACTCTCTCACTTTGTCCCAGCTTACCCTTCCCCCTCCCCATATGCTCAAGTCCATTCTCTAGTAGGTCTGTGTCTTTATTCCCATCCTACCCCTAGGTTCTTCATGACTTTTTTTTTTCTTAGATTCCATATATATGTGTTAGCATACGGTATTTGTCTTTCTCTTTCTGACTTACTTCACTCTGTATGACAGACTCTAGGTCCATCCACCTCACTACAAATAACTCAATTTTGTTTCTTTTTATGGCTGAGTAATATTCCATTGTATATATGTGTCGCATCTTCTTTATCCATTCATCCGATGATGGACACTTAGGTTGCTTCCATCTCCTGGCTATTGTAAATAGAGCTGCAATGAACATTTTGGTACGTGACTCTTTTTGAATTCTGGTTTTCTCAGGGTATATGCCCAGTAGTGGGATTGCTGGGTCATATGGTAGCTCTATTTGTAGTTTTTTAAGTAACCTCCATACTGTTCTCCATAGTGGCTGTACCAATTCACATTCCCACCAGCAGTGCAAGAGTGTTCCCTTTTCTCCACACCCTCTCCAGCATTTATTGTTTCTAGATTTTTTGATGATGGCCATTCTGACCAGTGTGAGATGATATCTCATTGTAGTTTTTTTGTTTTTTTTGTTTTTGTTTTTTTTTGCGGAACGCGGGCCTCTCACTGTTGTGGCCTCTCCCGTTGTGGAACACAGGCTTCGGACGCACAGGCTCAGCGGCTGTGGCTCACAGGCCCAGCCGCTCCGCGGCATGTGGGATCTTCCCAGACCAGGGCATGAACCTGTGTCCCCTGCATTGGCAGGCGGACTCTCAACCACTGCGCCACCAGGGAAGCCCCTCATTGTAGTTTTGATTTGCATTTCTCTAATGATTAATGATGTTGAGCATTCTTTCATGTGTTTGTTGGCAATCTGTATATCTTCTTTGGAGAAATGTCTATTTAGGTCTTCTGCCCATTTTTGGATTGGGTTATTTGTTTTTTTGTTATCGAGCTGCATGAGCTGCTTGTAAATTTTGGAGATTAATCCTTTGTCAGTTGCTTCATTTACAAATATTTTCTCCCATTCTGAGGGTTGTCTTTTGGTCTTGTTTATGGTTTCTTTTGCTGTGCAAAAGCTTTGAAGTTTCATTAGGTCCCATTTGTTTATTTTTGTTTTTATTTCCATTTCTCTAGGAGGTGGGTCAAAAAGGATCTTGCTGTGATTTATGTCATAGAGTGTTCTGCCTGTGTTTTCCTCTAAGAGTTTGATAGTTTCTAGCTTTACATTTAGGTCTTTAATCCATTTTGAGCTTATTTTTGTGTATGGTGTTAGGGAGTGTTCGAATCTCATACTTTTACATGTAGCTGTCCAGTTTTCCCAGCACCACTTATTGAAGAGGCTGTCCTTTCTCCACTGTACATTCCTGCCTCCTTTATCAAAGATAAGGTGACCATATGTGGGTGGGTTTATCTCTGGGCTTTCTATCCTGTTCCATTGATCTATCTTTCTGTTTTTGTGCCAGTACCATACTGTCTTAGTTACTGTAGCTTTGTAGTATAGTCTGAAGTCAGGGATCCTGATTCCTCCACCTCCGTTTTTCGTTCTGAAGATTGCTTTGGCTATTCGGAGTCTTTTGTGTTTCCATACAAATTGTGAAATTTTTTGTTCTAGTTCTGTGAAAAATGCCAGTGGTAGTTTGGTAGGGAGGTTATCTACAGAGGAAGCACAGACCCTGCTAAAATCCACTTCTCCAAGTTTAACAAACAGCAGGCCAGATCAGAGCCATTTCTTCTTGATGGATTACCAGTTGGCTAGCTCAGGAAGCTACGTATTTGTATCACAGCCAAGAGTCCTAATGCAAATGGATTTTTCTTTTTATCTTAGTGCCCCTTGTGTGTCAAGCACTGTGAGAAGCACTGAGGATAACTGAGCTAAAGGAGTTCAGTTTGATGATGTCGGAAGTAGTCTACGGTACCTTTCTCAAATGGATGCCCACGAACGAATGGTTGGAAACAATTAGATTGGTTACATTAGTAGCTGCTTTGATAAATATACCTTTTGATAATGATGCTTATACCTTTGTGGATACACCAAAACATGGTGAAAAAATATTAGTTGATAGACCTCATCCAGAAAGACGATTTTTTGTTTGTGACCGAAACCAAAATTGAGATAAACTGTAGCAATAATAGATCCTGCACTCTTTCTACTTATTTTAAAAATCCAGTTGTTTGTGTGTGTGTTTGTGAATGTGTGTGTGTAAAAGATTTAGTATTAATGCATAGATTTTTACATGTCATTACAATATAAATAAATTAAATAAAACCTTCCTAAAAGGATTCCTCTTCCTCTGCAAACAACAGCATTGTCACCTACAGTAAAGCCGCAAAACCACAACCACAGTCGTCTTGGGGGTGTGTGTGGCTGAGCAGGAGGCTGTGACTGGGGCGGCCAGAAGCTTATTACAACCTTAGGTACCTCATTCTGAAGAATCTTTTTCTCTCACTAGCTCATGAACTCCTCAAGGTCAGGCCCTGCGTATCTGATAAAATGCCTGGACCCTCGCAAGTTCTCAGTAAGCACTTCTTGAAGATGCATTCCCCCCCCAACAAAAACCCCCTTAATTTGATCTTATATTGTATTAATTATAGAACAGCATCTTTGTTAGTTTCCTATTGCTGCTGTAACAGTGTAACAAATTAACACAAAGTCCGTGGCTTAAAAACAACTCAGATTTACTATCCTGCAGTTCCAGAGGTCAGAAATCCCCAAAGTCAGGGTGTTGGTAGGGCAACATTCCTTCCTGGAGGCTCTTGGAGAGAATCTGTTTTATTCCCTCTTCCATCCTCTAGACGCTGCCCCACAATCCTTGGCGTGTGGTCTCTTTCCCACATTTTTAAACCAGCGACTCTCCAACCCTTTTTCTGGGGTCACATTTCTTTCTCTGAGTACTGTCAGGAAAGAGTCTCTACTTTTCTTTTCAGGATTTATGTGATTAGATTGGGTCAACCTGTATAATCCAGGATATTGCTATGTAAGGTAACACATTCACAGATTACGTGATTATATTTAGGATTAGGGTATGGACATCTTTGGGAACCCATTATTCTGCTCATCACAGCATCCAAATAAGAAAGGTGGTGATATTAACTTCGTTAGATTCTACCCGGAATATTTCGCTATGCCTCACCTCAATCAAGTACTTGCAGGTTGTAGCAAAGAATCAGAACAGCAAGGAGATTGGGAGTTGTTCCAATCTAAGGGATGTTTAAAGGAATGGGATGTTTAGCTTAGAAAAATGAAGACCTATATTAAGGGGTGGAGTGGGGTTTGAGGGAGGTACGAAATGATTGCTTCTTCAAAATATCAGAAAGCTCTGTCATACGACAGAGTTTAAACGTGCTGTACAGCCTTAGGGGACAGAATACGATTAAGACTGGAACCTTTAGGGAAGGAGTTTGGGGCAGAAATTAAGGCAGAGCTATGGACATTATTGATGTCCTTAAATGAAACGGCTGAAAATGGCATGGCTTGTTGATCTGCAGAGTCTTATAAAGGAGATTTGAACACTAGATGAGGGATCAGCACAGATGTACTCTCAAATTCCACTTAACCCTCACAGTCACTGATTCTATGACTTAGTGAAGTAAGTCAGAAAGAGAAAAACAAATATCGTATATTAACACATATATGTGGAATCTAGAAATATGGTACAGATGAACGGGTTTGCAAGGCGGAAACAGAGACACAGATGTAGAGAACAAACGTATGGACACCAAGGGGGGAAAGTGTGTGGGGTGGTGGTGGTGGGATGAACTGGGAGAGATTGGGATGGACATACATACACTAATATGTATAAAATAGATAACTAATAAGAACGTGCTGTATAAAAAAATGAAATAAAATTCAAAAAAAAAAGATTCTATGACTTAGAATTCCATTCATGACTCTTGGGCACTTCTGATTGCATATAGCTGGAGCTGGTCAAGGCCCTACATCCTTACTAAGGAGTTGTCTTTTTGCCCTTGCTAATTTCATTATCTAAGGATCTATCCCATGTCAAACAGAAGTGGTGAAGGAAGTCGGTAGAGTTCAGATGCCTCTTGAGAAGATGCAGTGACCTGTGTTACAACTGGGATTATAAAAAACAATAGCTATAGAGACTGAAAGTTTTAAAATATTACACAAATACTTAAAAAAATGCTCTCGGGCATAGTTAGACATGGAACAAAAACAAAGAAGTGAGCTATAGAGGATAGACATGAAGAAAGTATAGATTCATTGCTATTTGGTGACTTGTATGGGTATCAGGTAAGATCCATATTTTGAGGAGGTTGAATATTTAAAATGAAGGAAACAAAAAGTAGACCACATTCTTTCATCCTAATCCAGAAAGTAATGTATTTTTGAGACTTTTTTTTCATTAGTGCACTTTTGAGATGATTATTTGGAATAACTTGTGCAAGATCTGGGAGCTGCTATATAAAGTGCTGTTTTTATGTCATAGTGTATGCTACATAAAAGTATTTTTTTCTACTTTAAGTAGGTTATGTTACCATATTCTTGATCTTTTAAATACACTTATGAATGTATAGGTTAAAACCTGAATTGTACTTGCTGTTACGTTAGATCTGTCAACCCACTAATTATGTCATATCCCACAAATATCCAAAAAGGATTAAGATACTAATTACAACCTCAGTTATATCCAAGAGAGGTCTTTGTGGTTCTTTATAGCTGCGGTTTATATATCTTCAAAGAGAGTCTTCAGTGTCTTTGGGTTTGTAATGGTCATTCTGGATTAAGAGGAGCTTGTTCAGACACTTAAGACTTTGGGCCAGTGCCGTCAATGACCTCATACCATTCCGTCTTCTTTCCACTTCTATGGATTACCCAGCAGCAGTAACGATGATTCTGGCCAGCTCCTGATACTGCCCTCCACAGTCAGGGGAAGGTCAGTTATTTTTTGATCCCCATGGGAGAGAGACAGCTCCTCAATCAGTATCCTAAAATAGTCAGCCATTCTCAGCTGCTGGGCTGGAGTCCCTCCAGGGCAGAGCAAAGGCAATACAAATCCACCGGCTGGGTGCGAGTGCGAAGCCACCGAAACAGAAGCTGAGAGACACTTCTCAAGAAGATTCTGCCTGTTCAAAAATCTTTGTTCTTTTTGGTTGAGGAGCTAGGTGTTAGCTATTTTTTATTTTCTTATTTTATTTAAAGGGAAGCCAGTGAATTGAAAATGAGACTAAACATTGCCATCTTCTTTGGGGCTCTCTTTGGTGCTTTGGGGGTTTTACTCTTTTTGGTGGCTTTTGGATCAGATTATTGGCTTCTTGCGACTGAAGTGGGAAAGTGTTCAGGTGAACAGAATGTGCGTTTCTTCTTCAAAATATTGTTGTACTCGATAGTAACGAGCATAGCTTTATGTATCCTCTTGAAATCCGAAAATGGTAGTGGAATGTCTCTTTCTTCATAGAAGAGATATGTAGAAAGCTACTGATCATCATTACTTGGGAAACAATACATTGCTTAAAAAATTTCCTGGAGGTAACTGTTTAGATTATGTTCCTTGTGTTGATGGCAAGTTACTTCATTTGCGTTCTGTACAGATAGAAAACGTCACTTTCCACCATGAAGGATTCTTCTGGAGATGTTGGTTTAATGGGATTGTGGAAGAGAATGATTCCAATATCTGGCAGTTCTGGTACAGTAAGTGGAATTCAGCTTTATTTTCCCCCTTGGCTTTAAAATAAAAATGAACAGTTTCTCATTTGGTGCATGTCACTTATAAAATAGGATTGGATTCTTAGTTGTAGAATCTCAATAGGATATCTTCCAAATGTTCATAAAGTGATTCCTTTTTATTAAGTAGAAATGGCTATAGGAATAATTATTTTATTTTCTAACATGAAATTGGAGTCTGAATACTTATGGCAGAATTGAATAATCCGCTGTTTCCTCGCTCATGTTTAAAATACACCAGCCCTAACAAACAAAACAGATATTATCTATAGTATTTTTTTCGAGTGTCTATTATTGCTATGTTGCAAATAAATGCTTTTATTTCTTTTGGCTATTTTGGGGGGCTTGAAATCCCAAGTTTAAAAATCCAGAATTAAAGATGTATTATTTTATATTAATAGCTTCAAAGTTTAAAAAAATCTTCTTTATAACAAAACAGTGATCAGCAGTGGCAGATGAAAGCTTGCTCTGTTTGGGCTTAAACCAAGTTTGTGGGCAATATTCAGAAATGCTTTGCTTTTGATGTTTCCATTCTCTCATAGAAACTTTAAAGTTCTTTTTTGAAGTAGAATAGCTCCTTAAAAATATGATGCATTCTTTCAACTGCTTTTTCTATATTGTGTTAATCTTTGAAAATCAATTCACTGAAAATAGCTAGCCTTTATCTTATTGCATCCAGCAATGAAAGAACTGTTTATTACCCTCAGACTTATTGTGGGTTGAAATTATCAGTCTTCTTATCAAAATACTCCTGTGATAAATCAAAGTATGGTATTTAAACAATAGTCAAGATCATGGAATATAACATACAAATATGAGATCACAGAAGACGAGTCAACGGTAAATGGCATATGTAAAAGGAACAAAGTAATGATGAAATGGCATTTTGAGAGAAATATTTCATAGAGTTTCTGATTGTCATTTGGGGGAGGAGAATAAGCCTGTGATCTGCCAGTGAAGATTATTTAGACTTTGGTAAAGTGGAGTAGGTCAGACTTTGCAAGAGGAAGAGTTTGCCAAGACTTAGAGAAGGGAAGAGTATTTTACTCCTTAGAGGGTATATGATGAAATCCTCAAGATTTCAAACAACATTAAAGTTCTTTCTTGTGGTTTCTTCAAATGCTAAAAATGTACTTGAATTATTAACTTGTATGGTCTATCATTTACATCTTTTCCCTGAAAATAGAATATAGAAGAAATTTTCTATTAATTAGAACCAATAAAGGTTAAATCGAAATTTATTAGATTTTTAAATGACTATTTTTGGAATACCTACTATGTGCTAGGCATTATGTTAGGAATTGGAGAATATAGTTGTGAAAACGAATGAAATCTGGTGCTTTCAATCTTGGGGTGATATTAAGGGCGTTCTCTCCCTTGAATTAGGTCATGCGCCAGATGTTTTAAATGAATCCACTTGCCAGGTCCCCTGTGCTTTATTTACCATATGAGGTTTTTAAGGAAGTTTCCTCCCTTACTCAATAATTCTCTGAATTTGTCGATCTAACCTATAGTTTTATTTTGCTTGTGTACCCCCAGATCCTGTATTTCTCTTCTGTTAGGAGCAAACCTTCACTCAGCTTCTCAGTAACAAATGCCTTTGTTTTGTTCTCCTTCCTAGCCAATCAGCCACCATTGAAGAACTGCACGCATGCTTACCTGTCGCCATATCCCTTCATGAGAGGAGAGCACAACTCGACCTCCTATGACTCTGCAGTTAGTAAGTACCTCTTGCCTCAAGGCCCTTGAGAGGGGCCTTTCTTTCTGAAAGATGCCCACCACAGCATTTCTGTGGGCGATTAAAAAATAATTTAACATTTTTAATTTCAACATGTTTTTTGATATCAGTCTGTTATATATAAAATAATAAGATGCCATTTTTAAAACACCATTTATAATCTTAATAAAATACAACTTTGGTCTAAAATTAAAGCCATTGTAATTTGCTTTCCACTTATAAAGATAATTTTTTTTAAAGTGTGTTTTCTGATATGAAAAGTAGTGGTGTACATCAAGAAGAACTGCTCCTTAAGATGTAAAACTGGTCTGACAATGGAAAATATTGTAATATACACCCTGATTTTAAAACATTTTTTTGCAGTTGTTACACATAAGATTATGATTATGCTACTGTATTTCTACAAAATGACTGAACTTTGCTGTGTGTGGTATCCCACAGAAGAAGTAGAGTCTGATGTCATTAACTGGGAGTCATGATTACCTGAATTCTTTCATGTTTTCATACTATTTTTTCTATAGAAAATATATAAACTAAGTTTCTATAGAAAGTACACAATATATATTTGTGTACACAAATCTAATTTTAGAAAGTACATAAGCTCAATATGTCAACTTTATTCTCAGCTGGTTTCATGAAGTTTTTAATATTGTTTATCCAAACCTTAAAACTAGGGTTGGCACAGAATTTACCAATGTCATAAACAAAGCCAAAAAATATGTTTTTCAAAGAAGATACTTAATATATTTAACATTCTGAATAAATGTGTATTAGTCAGGATTCTCCGGACAGTCAGTAGGGGATTATATATGGGTGTGTGTGTGTGTGTGTGTGTGTGTGTGTGTGTGTGTGTGTATACAGAGAGAGAGATTGAGGTTGATTGATTGATTGATTGATTGATTGATGGAGAAATTTTAAGAATTGGCTCATGCTGTTGTGGAGGCTGGCAAGTCTGAAATCTGGGGCAAGCCCGCAGCTGGAGATTCAGATAAGACTTGATGTTGTGGTCTTGAGTCTGAACACTGGAAACTCAGGTAGAATATCTGTGGTGCAGTCTTGGGGAGAGTTCCTTCTTCTTCAGGAAACCTGTCTTTGTTCTTAAGTCCTTCAACTGATTGGATGAGGCCAACCTCCTCATTCTGGAGGATAATCTACTTTACTTATAGTCTGCTGATAGTAAATGCTCATCACATCTAAAAAAATACCTTTATAGCAGCATCTAGACTACTGTTTGATCAAGCAACTGGGCACCATAGTCTAACTAAGTTGACACATAAAATTAACCATCACGGAACTTAATGAATTTTTACATCATTCATCCATTTTTTCATCTTTATATAAAATTTGTATTTCCACACATTATAATTTTGTTCTGAGTTTGTCAAAGGATGTAGCATCTGCTTATATCACAGCATTAACATGACGTTTTATGGAGCGGGTGTGGGTCCGGATAGGAAAAGGGGTGAGGACGCAGCTGTGCTTGTCCACCAGGCTTGCGTGTGCTCAGAGGGTCTGTGGCTGTCGGCCTTGAAGCATGTGCAACAGAGCTGCTTTTCCCATTGAAAACCTCATGAGGCACCTCATTCACACTAGCCAGACCCTCTTACATCGTGGATGACACGGACCCTCTCACTGACGAGAGAACAGATGGCACGGGAAGAGCAGGATAAACCATTTTTTTAAAAAAATTTATTTATTTATTTATGGCTGCTTGGGTCTTCATTGCTGCGCGTGGGCTTTCTCTAGTTGCGGCGAGCGGGGGCTGCTCTTTGTTGCAGTGCGCGGGCTTCTCATTGCGGTGGCTTCTCTTGTTGCAGAGCACAGGCTCTAGGTGCGTGGGCTTCAGTAGTTGTGGCACGTGGCCCAGTAGTTGTGGCTCGTGGGCTCTAGAGCACAGGCTCAGTAGTTGTGGTGCACGGGCTTAGTTGCTCCACAGCATGTGGGGTCTTCCCAGACCAGGGCTCAAACCTGTGTCCCCTGCATTGGCAGGCGGATTCTTAACCACTGCGCCACCAGGGAAGTCCCAAACCATTCTATCATATACTACAAAAAGTTACAAAAAAGTTACATTACAAAAAATTATGAAAATGGTACCCCTTCCTTGTCATTCTTTCTGGAACATTAGGTATTTGCATAAATATTAGTATTGCTGTTGTTGATACTCATATGTTGAGGTCCTGTGATAAGATAGGTATTGTAAGTACCATATATTTAAAAATGAATCTACATATTTGAAAAGTTTGCACCTCAAGGAGATAGTGGAGAACTTGAAAAACAAGGTAACGTTATCTGTGCATAATAATTACGATGGAGAAGGATAGTAAATGCATGTCAGAAAAATTACACTGCAATTACATTCGGATTATTATGTGGCATTACATATAATTACTGTGTCATTTTTTGAATCTACTGACAAAACCGTATTCCATTTTGTTTAAATTGTCAAACTCCTCTTTGGCACACATATTGTAACTCCTTATTCACTTTAAGCAACTTTATCAAACACTCTAAGTAAAAATGACTGAGGTGGGAAGAGGTATGTCCTACAGCAGAAATACTATATGCAAGTTTCATATATCTTCATAATACTGTACAATGATATGTGACATTTTATTTGGGTGATTGTTTTATTGTTTCCTTTATCCAAGAGAAGGACATAGATTTCATCAAAAAGATTCCACCTGATCGAAAGTGTGTGCTTCCCGGTTAATGAGGCCACATAGACTTCACTAGACTCCAGAACTACTCTTTGGCTGCGTAGCTTCTTAATTGTCAGGCATTATACATTTGCCAACTTATCTTAGGAAAATTCAGATTATTGTTTGTGAAATCTGATGTATCGTGGCCTGGCAAATTATTGGTAAAATGTCTTTGTATTCTCCTGATTTTTTACCGTTACAGTTATCCAGTATTTGAAATCAGTGAAAATGATACAGTGGTGGATGGTTTTTCTGGAAAGTCTATTGTAGAATTATTGGATACTACTGATGAAATTATTCTTTTTCATGAAAAGGAGGCTGAGACTCAGAGAAACCATGTGATTCTGTCTTCACACAGCTGATCACTGGCAGAACTAATGTAAGGTCCAAGTCTCTGGGTGTTTATTGATAATCTTATAAACTACAGTGAATGAAAAGGCTGATTTTAGTTCTTAGTATTAAATCTTTTTAAGTGTAAGTCTTTTAGTTGGATCTCAATAAAAGAACAAAGTAAACTTATGTTGGCTTTTTCTGCCTTGCTGTCTGATCCTGACTTGTGTATACAGTCTGGTCTAATTCATTGTTTCCTTTATTTTTGTCTTAATCTCAAATGCATACAATCATGGATCAAATCTAGTCATTTGGATGGTTGACCAAGCTTAGAGGGGGTGATCTAATTCTCACAATTATTTTCTGAGCTAGGACTGCATGCTTCAAAGTCCATTAAACAATTTCATTACTTTTTGATATGTCAGAATTTAGATTTTCTGGTTTGTTTCATGCTTAAATTCAGTCATAGTTCATTAATTTGGTAGCATTTGGTGATGATGTACTGAATGTGGATTAATTTTCAGGGTAACTCAATCCTTGAGTGAATCAATCATTTCTTTTTGGTGTCCCCATAGCCTTTGATCACACCCATTGGAGTGCTCCTTGTACTTAACTGTCGTTGTTTGTTTACTGGGCTTCTTATTATTTATTGCAACTCCCCAAAGGCACAGAATGTAACCTACTCAAATTTATCTCAGCAGAGCTTAGTGTAGCGCCTGGTCCCCCTGTCCCCACTGATACTTGGACTAGACCAGAGTCTCCTTTATAAAAACCATGCTTTAATTTGATAATTTATAGCACAGATTTTAATCATTTACTTGCATAATTATTTTGTTCATGTATTCCTTCCCGATTCAACTCTAAGCTCCACTGCTGTGATGTCTTTTATGTTTGACTCACCATTGTATCCACTGTAGACTGAATATTTTTGTAGAATTAATATTTCTTGAGAGTCTCCACTAACTGTGCTGTACTCTGGTGCTGGTACTGATGCCCTGAGTAACTAATGATGTGTGTAGGAATTTTTTAAACCTTACTAAATGGACTGTGATTACTCTTAAAAATTTTTTTTTCATACTTTTTGTAATTTTTTTAGGTCTTCAACATTGTTTCACGTGTCAGCTGTCCTTTACTTTTATTGTCAATATTTATTTATTTACTTTTCCTTTCTGGTCTGTTCATCCTTCACTCATAAAAATTATAGGGTGATGTGAGTGATGTAAGACTAGAAGCAGGAAAGCAGCTAGGCAAGATATTAGTCAGCAGCACATCAAGCTGGAAGTAGCAGAAAACAAACAGCAACTAAAACGTAAGGGCTATTTTTCTCCCACAATAAGAAGTTCAGAAGCAGCTGCTATAATGATGCTGTCAGGGACCCAGGCCCTTTCAACCTTTTCTTCCACCATCTTTGGCAGGTGGATAGCCCCTGTCATGTTCTTCCATGTTCAGAAGAGCAAACATGTCCCTAGAATTCTCCAGTAGATTTCTACCAATGCTTTCTTCATTGGAACCATGTCACATGGCTTTGTTGGGCTGGGATGTGGAGTTGTTTGCTTTCTAGCCTCTGTGGCAGAGGAGGAGAAGGGAGAAGGGCTGGGAGTGTTGATGGATCAACCTAGAGGAGCCTCCTCAGGGGACCAGCATCGTAATCCTGCCTGGAAGTTATCAGGGCAGGACAAGGGTCAGGCAGCAAAGGTGAAAAGGGAGTGATGGATAGCAGTGATATTTAAAGAGTTAAATGTAAAACTTGGTAGCCAAACAAAAGAAAGCTGGAGGAATCCAGGACGATGAAGGAATTGCCTTTTGAACAAGATGTAATTCAGTTTAAACAACATACAATCAAGGTAATATGGTCACTTTCCTCCAGACAATAAATATTGTTTTAGTTTATTTCTTTCCAGTCTTTTTTACGTGCATATTGTACATTGTTTCAATCATAAATGCAAATGTATGTCACTTTTCTATTTTTACGTCAGCACATATGTCTCCATATTTGTGCCTAATAGTTTCTCAGATTTTAAATGCTAGTTGCTACCTCCACATTAAATATAATTTTATGTGTGTTATATTTGTCATAATTTGTTTTGGTTCTTCGGATTATGTTTTCATAAATGTGAATGGTGGTGAATCAAAAGATAGGAATACAATTGCATTATCGTTATTGTGCCAAGGTACCAAATTGCTTGCCAACCAGCACTGAACTGTGAATTATTTCAAGAAAATTTGGTAGGGAGGATAGAAGTGTGAGAGCCGGGAGGAGGCGGCGCGCTTTGAAGTGGAGGACGGGGATCTAGGTTGGATTTGGACACAGTAACTTTGGGTTGATGGTGGGGCACCAGTTTGAAATAGTTCAACAAGTAGCTTGATGTGCAGAACTGACGATTAATTTAAAACCATTAACTAGCACAACTGATGATGATCAGGAATTGCAGACATGGTTTTTGATATCAGATATAATCTTCAAGAAAAAATGTCATAGGAGAGAAGACGGTAAAATACCAGTTATACATAGGAGAAGGAAAGAAGCGAGGACAGTCCAGAAAGGAGAAGCAGAAAGAGGTATTGAGAAGCAAGCCAGTGGGCAGGCTGGTGTGTCGTCAGAGGGGCCTACGCAGGTGAGTCTTGGGAAAGACGTGGTGGTCCTCAGTGCAGGTGTAGAGTGAATGAGAATGAGAAGGGGGCAAAGAGGAATTGGATAGCATGCTGATAATGAAAAAGTTCTGGTGGCCCCTGGTAGCTCCCTCCCCACCAAGGACCCATAAAGAGGCCAATAAAGTCAGCTCCTTTGAAATATACACCCACAGGCCCTGCTGGTTTGGCCTGAGACTTCCAGACCTTCTGCTCTGTGTCCCACTTCTGTGCACGGCCCATCCCCTTGGGTGGAGCCCGAGGGCCCTGCTCTCTCTTCGTGGCAATGCCTTTCCCCTCCATTTTCCTGTGCGTTCTGTCACCTGATCCTCCTGAGAGCCAAGCCCTACCGCAGGCTTCCTCCTCTTCTCCCAGGAGACGTCAGAAGGCTGCGATCCCCCTAAAGGCGGGCAGAGCAGCTTGATGATAGGAATGTGAAACCTCACACTGGGTGTCCACGGGGGGCGAGAAGTGAGGAAGCGAGACCTTTGCAATTAGCCAACACTGGGACTTGGAATAGCAACCAGAAGAGCACAGCCTTGCAGCGAGCACCAGGTGCTCGCAAAACCATCCCGCGCTTCACTCTACAAGGCGAAATAAACCATAAAAATGAGTGCCCTTATACACCACAGCGTTAAGCAGCAGATAAATGAATTGAGATTTGAGTCAACGGTTAATGTAAATTCTTAAATAATTGCAGAGACACATCAGCATGTCATAGGAATCTAATCACGTCGGGATCCCCGCGTCCCAACTCTACTTACAAATCAATTATGCTAGTGTAGCTGGATCTTATGTTGCAATTTTTTTTGTGTTCGTATATGGTGATTCTGGACATTGTTGTAAATGCACCAAATAGTTTTAAATACTTCTGCTCTGCCTTAGTTGTGTAGGAAAAAAGCATACTCTGCAAAGTTTAATGGAAAATACAATTCGTCTTTTTTTTTTTTTTGTCACAAATGTCAAGTACCTAGATATTTGGAAATGCCTTAACATTCACTTAATTTCCTACTGTTCATTCAGACATTTGGGATCATGCAGCCATGATCACAGACACAGAGTGATATTTCAGGGGGGCTGTACTTCCTGGTTTCCTGCTGACTTTTCATCTGTGGCCCCAGTGTGGGCTCTCTTTGCGTTCAGGTTAAAGTGCTGCCCACAGGGCAGCTCGCTCAGGCTTCCCAGGCTGCAGCTCCTGAGGGTACAGTTGGCTTTTCAGTTCCAGGGCCCAGCATCAAAGCTGTAATTAAAAATCACTTTTTCAGAGAGCGCTATTTTGCGTTCTCTACAATTTAGTCACGGGCATCTAAGGATTGGTTGGCAGTTTATGTAAATCCCTCCAATAATGGGGACAATTGCTTTCTATAAACAAGACTGGTTATTTACAACGGTGTGGGTCTGCTTCCCTTCACAGAGGACAGGCTGCAGCCTTGACAGAAGCTTCTGGTAACATCTGTGGAGCTGTCAGCCACACTCAGAAGTAGAAATCCCCTCGAATGATAGGGCACCTCCTGGTGCTTCGACCAGGGTTTCTCAGCCTCAGCATGTCGACATTTGGGGCCAGATGATTGCTGTGGGAGGGATGGTCCTGTGTGTTGTAGGGTGTTCACCAGGAGCCTTGGCCTCCACCCACTAGATGCTGGTGGCATCCCTCAGTGTGACCACCAAAAATGTCTCCAGATATCCTGGGGTATCTGGATGGGCACAGAATCACCTCTGATGGGAACCACTGGGACGTTCTAGACATTCATCCCCAACACTTCTAACCCAGGGCCCAAGCTCCTCTTCAGAATTATATTATCCACACACTGTGCCCAACTCCAATGCTGGACCCCAAAGCACATAAATAATGGTTAGTTTCCTTCTGCCTTCTTTTATATTGAATGTTTAAACCAAAAGGGAGCAAGGAGACCATCTTGGCCTCGATTATCTTTAAACAGCATTGCTTCTGCTTCAGACCCTTTTTTAGAAGACAGTATTAACTAGATTTGATGAAAAAAATAGTGTCTGTTGTATGTTGGGCACTGTTCTGGGTGCTCCAGAGTCAGCCCTAAATTCTGACCCTCATGGGGCTTTCACTGTAGTGGGCAGCAGAAGATAAACAAGACAGTCATGTGCTTGGAGAGGAATAAAAGGAGAAGGAGTGTGTGTGGAGGGAACCTCAGTATTAAATAGGGTGACGGGGAGGCCTTATAGAGAAGGTGACGTTTGTTTTGAGTTGACAGCCCTGGGTTGAATGGGGCTCTGCCACCCAGCTAAGCTGTCCAGTTTCCTGATCCCTCTTTTGGGGACTGGATAGATGCTGTTCAGAGTGCTTAGCACAGGGACTGGCTCTTGGTAAGGGTTCTATGGGCGTTACAAGCTGGCCTTTCAGTCAGTGGGTCTGCGTGCACTATCTCGAAACATGACTTCCTGTCTCGAATCTCCCCTCAGATTTACTGCAAAAGGAAGATAAGCTTAGTATCAACCTCATGCGGTTGTTAAAATGAAAGGAGAATACTACAAATGCTTAGCATAGTGGTTGCCATCTAGTTGGTATTCAATAAATGTCAGTTATTCTTAGGATGCTATACCAATTTAGAACACCAAAAATAAGTCATCCTCAAGGCACATCAATTCATCCTAGCTTCTCCCTAGTGAAATGCTTCCTGCTCTCTGAGTGTGTGTGTGTGTGTGTGGGGGGGGTGTATGCCCACATCAAGCATTTGGCACAGTTTCTGGCAAAGAGTAGGGGCTTTATAAATAATGCTCACTATTATTATCATGATCCCATCATCCTAGTACATGATACTTAATATTACCATCTGTACTGGCAAAGATTTTCTACTGTTTATGTGATAATATTGATTAAAATTTACTCAATAAATACTGTGTGCTATTCCCTGTTCTAGGTTCTGGGGAACAGCAGTGAACAAAACAGTTGGAAATCCCTGCCCTTGTGGAGCTGCCATTCTAGTGAGGGGAGGCAGACAAAACAACATAAAATAAGCCAATTATATAGTACATTGGAAAATGACAAGTGCCCAGAGAAACGTAAAACATGGAAAGAGGCTGGAAACTAAGGGGCCTGGGGTAGCAGAGGCGGGGGAGATATGAGCTCTATTATGTGAGGTGTCTGTTAAGTAAGGTCTTTGGGCCATTTTTTAACAATTGAGTTGTTTGTTTTCTTATTGTTGAGTTTTAATAGTTCCTTGTATCCTTTGAATCAGTGTTTTATCAGATGTGTCTTTTGCAGATATTTTCTTCCAGGCTGTAGCTTGTCTTTTCATTCTCTTGACATTGTCTCTTGCAGAGCAGAAGTTTTTAATTTTAATGAAGTCCAGCTTATCAATTATTTCTTTCATGGATTGTTCCTCTGGGGTTGTATCTAAAATGTCATCATCATATCCAAGGTTTTCCCTACATTATTTTTTATAGTTTTACAGTTTACTTTTAAGGCTATGATCCATTTTTTGTTAATTTTTGTGAAGTGTAAGGTTGTATCTAGTTTCATTTTCTTTGCACGCAGATGTCCACTTGTTTCAGCAGAATTTTCTTTGCTCCATTTTATTGTCTTTGCTCCTTTGTCAAATATCAGTTGATTATATTTTTGTGGGCCTATTTCTGGGCTCTCTATTCTGTGCCATTGATCTATATATGTCTGCTCTTTTGCCAATACCACACTATCTTGATTACTCTAGCTTTATGGTAAGTCTTTAAGCCAGGTAGTATCAGTCCTCCAACTTTGATTTTCTTCAATATTGTATTAGCTATTCTGGGTCATTTGCTTCTCCGTATAAACTTTAGAATCAGTTTGTTTATATCTACAAAATTACTTGCTGGAATTGTTTTTGGAATTGCATTGAATGTATAGATCAAGTTAAGAAGAACTGACAGCTTGACAATATTAAGTCTTGCTACTCTAGACATGGAACATCTCTCCATTTATTTAATTCTTTGATTTTGTTTATCAGATTTGTAGTTTTCCTCATATAAATCTTGTACATATTTTGTTAGATATATACCTAAATATTTCTTTCAGGGGGCTCTAATGTAAATGGCATTTGTTTTTAATTTCAAGTTCCACTTGTTTATTGCTGGTATAGACGAAATCGATTGCCTTTTCTATATTACCCTTGTGTCCTGCAACCTTGTTATAATAACTCATTAGTTCCACGAGTCTTTAATGGATTCTTTCAGAGTTTCTTCCTAGATGATCATGTCATCTACAGACAAAAACAGCTTTATTTCTTCCTTCTCAATATATATAACTTTTATTTCTTTTTCTTATCTAATTGCGTAATTAAGATTTCCGGTGTGGTTGGAAGGGAGTGGTGAGAGGCAACATCCTTGTGTTATTTCTGATGTTAGTGGGAAAGACTTCAAGTTTCTCACCATTAAGAATGGTATTAGCTGTGGGGTTTTTGTAAATATGCATTACCAACTTGAGGAATTTCCCCTTTATTCTTAGTTTACTGAGAGTTTCTATCCTGAATGGGTGTTGGATTTTGTCAAATGTTTGTTCTGCATCTACTGATATATGATCATGTGATTTTTTGTTTTTAGCCTGTTGGTATGATGGTTTATATAAACTGATTTTTGTATGTTGAAGCAGCCATGCATACCTGGGATAAATTCTACTTGATCATGGTGTATAATTCTTTTTATACATTGTTGGAATCAATTAGCTAATATTTTGTTGATGATTTCTGCATCTGTGTTCATGAGTGATATTGATTGTAGTTTTCTTTCCTTGTAATGTCTGGTTTTGATATTAGAATAATACTGACCTCATAGGATGAGTTAGGAAATATGACCTCTGCTTCTTTTCCTCTGGGATATTGTAGAGAATTGGTATAATTTCTTCCTTAAATGTTTGATAGAAATTAACAGTAAACCCATCTGGGCCTACTGCTTTCTGTTTAGGAAGTTGATTAATTACTGATTCAGTTTCTGTAATGTATATATGTTTATTCAGATTGTCTGTTTCTTCTTGTTTGAGTTTTGGCAGATTGTGTCTTTCAAGGGATTAGTCCATTTCAACTACATTGTCAGATTTTGGGGCATAGAGCTGTTCACAGTATTCCTTTATTACCTCTTTAATGTCTACAGGGCCTACAGGGCCTGTGATGTCATCTCTTTCATTTCTGATGTTAGCAGTTTGTGTCCTTTCTGTTTTTTCCTTAGAGAGCCTGGCTAGAGACATTGATTTTATTGATCTTTTCAAAGAACTATCTTCTGGTTTTGTTGATTTTCTCTATTGATTTTCTACAGATTCTTGATTTCTGCTCTAATTCATATTATTTCTTTGCTTCTGCTTATTTTGGATTTAATTTACTCTGCTTTTTCTAGTTTCTTAAGGTAGAAACTTAGATTATAGATTTTAGATCTTTCTTCTCTTCTAATATAGGAATTCAGTGCTATAAATTTCCCCCTAAGCACTGCTTTCCCTGCATCCCACATATTTTGATAAATTGTGTTTTCATTTTCATTTAGTTGAAACTATTTTTTAAATTTCTTTTGAGATTTCTTCTTTGATCGATGTGTTATTTAGAAGTGTGTTGTATAATCACTGCGTATTTGGGGATTTATCTGTTATCTTTGTTATTTATTTCTAATTTAATTCTGTTGTGGTCTGAGAGCAGACTTTGTTTGATTTCTATTCTTTTAAGTTTGTTACGTTATTTTTTATGGCCCAGAATGTTGTCTATCTTAGTGAATATTTCATGTGAGTTTGAAAAAAAAATGTGTATTCTGCTTTTGTTGGGTGAAGTACTCTATAGATATTTATTACAGTTGTCCCTGGGTATCTGCTGGAGATTGTTTCCAGGATCCACCAGGTATAGGTATACCAAAATCCATAGATGCTCAAGTCCCACAGTTGGTACTCTGCACCTGCAGGATACACGTCTGTGGATTCAACCATCTGTGGATTGCAAACTTAATACATGATCTGAGGTTAGTCGAATCCATGGATGTGGCCTGGTGGCTACAAAGGGGCAACCATATATTTTTTGAGAAAATTCCACGTTAGTGGACCCATGCAGTTCAAACCTGTGTCGTCCAGGGTCGCAACTGTATATCCAGTTGATGGTGGTGTTGAGTCTAGCTATGTCCTTACTGATTTTCTGCCTGATGGATCTGTCCATTCTGATAGAGAGGTGTTGAAGTCTCCCACTGTAATAGTGGATTCATCCTTTTCTCCTTTCAGTTCTATCAGTTTTTGCCTCATGTAGTTTGATACTCTGTTGTTAGGTACATGTACATTAAGGCAAATGGACTTTTAATTAGTGTATTGTACCATTTATACTTAATGTTATTATTGATATGTTGGGCCTCAACCCTGCCATTTTAATTTTTGTTTTCTATTTGTTCTGCCTGTTTTTCATTTCTGTTTTCTTTATCCTGTCTTTCTATGGGTTACTTGAATTTTTAAAAATTCCATTCCAGGCCATTCCATTTGATTTATCTAAAGTGTTTTAGAGTATATCTCCTCTCTCTACACTGTTTAGATCATCCACTCAGTTTTTATTTTGGGCTACTATATTTTTCATTTCTAAAATTTCCTTTTGTTTCTTCTTTATATCTTTTATTTATTTGCCAGTAACTTTTGTTTTCTCTTCAATTTGGGTCAAGCATGTACGTATTTACTCTTTGAGACGTTTTTATCATGATTCACTCAAAATCATTCTTAGATAATTCTAACATCTGTATTCTGTATTGGCATCTATTGAGTGATCTTTTTCATTGAAGTTGAGATTTTTATGGTTCTTGGATGACTCATCATCTTTTAAAATTAAAACCAGGAATTAGGATGTATTATGTTATGAGACTCGAGATCTTCTGTTTTGGTTGGCTTTTTTTGATACTGCTCCTGCAGGAGAAGGGGTGGGCATTGCCTCAATAAAATCAGGTGGGGTGGAATTCCAGGCTCCCCATTTAGTCTGTGTTGACATAAGGGGAACTCTTCTTGGTACTGCTGGGCAGTAGTGAAAGTTCTGGCTTCCCACTATGTTTCCACTGATACCGTCCTGACCAGGAGGGGCAGGATTGAATCATTACAACTTTAACCATGGTTGCCATTGACATGGTAGGTATGCAAAGGTAACCTAATTACTACTGGGTGGTGATGAAAGTCCTGAATCTCCACTAAGCCTCCTCTGATACCACCCCAGGGGGAAAGGGTGTCTAATTTCCACCTTGTAGGGGTGAAAGTCCAGGTTCCCCACATGGTCTCCACTGTCACTGTGAATGGTGGCCTTATTACCCTGCAGAGATCAAAGTCCTGGCTCCATATTCAGCTTTCTCTGATACATCCATGTGTGTGTG
Source organism: Pseudorca crassidens (assembly GCF_039906515.1). Taxonomy (NCBI): domain Eukaryota; kingdom Metazoa; phylum Chordata; class Mammalia; order Artiodactyla; family Delphinidae; genus Pseudorca; species Pseudorca crassidens. The sequence goes on along the minus strand of NC_090309.1, from coordinate 4,843,804 downwards.
TGGAGTTGGGAGAGGGCACCTTACCACAGTCTATCAAGAGTCAAAGACTGGGTTCCCCTCTTGGTCTTTGCTGATCACAGTGGGGTTGGGGCCAACGTTTTATTCTGCAGCGTTTGGTGTCAGGTGGTTATTTTCTAAAAGTTTCCTGCTTTGATAGGTAGCCCCTTACCTGGTTCTTTGGACAAACAGCTTTTGTTGGGAACTTTTTTGACTGTGATTGTTGGCATTTCTGTGTTGCTTGCTTTTCCATCCCCATTGACACCACAGGATGGGAGCTGACCATTACCACCTGTGGTGGTAAAAGTCTCACCTCCCTTCCTTCTCTGGCATTTCCCTAGCAGGGGGGTTGGGCCTGCTGTTGTCTGTGTCCATTGCCATTTCCTAGTTATTGGCTTCCCTAGCTCTAGGTATAGGATGAGTGAGCAAAAACAAAACCCAGGGAACTCACCATCACATCATTCCTTGGGTTCCAAGTTTCCTAGTTGGTCTTCTTCTCTCCCTTCTTTCTGAATCTTTTTCTGTTTGTTTCATAGATAATCAGCAGGGATTTTAGTTGTGATTAAAAGAAACAATAGGGGAAAAGTATGTTTGCTTCATCTTCCTGGAAGCAGAAGCTCAGTTTATCTAGTTACATTCTGAAGGAACAGCTGACCAGATTTGCTGATGGTTCATTGTGAGGTGTAGGGAAAGAGCAGAGTTAATGATGACACTTTTCGTCCTTAGCAACTGGAGGGATGAAGTTGTTATTTTTAGAGATGGGGAAAGCTGAGGTAGAGTTGATTGTTAAGAGGAAGCTTTGGAGTTTTCAGACATGTTAAGTTGAGGACACCTAGTAGAGATGTTATGTAGGCTTTTGGATCGCAGAGTCTAGAGGTAAAGGTTGCTTTTTGAGCAGAAACTGTGCACGTGGCAGTCATTGCATGGAGGTGCATTTAAACCATGGGGCAAGATAAGAGCATCTGGAGAATGAGTGTAGAGAGAAAGGAGGTCGGTCCAGGCACAGAGCCTTAGGCTGCTCTGTTGTTCAGAGGTCAGGAAGAAGAGGAGAGACCCACAAAGGAGACAGAGGATGGGCAGCTAAGGAAGCGGGAAGCAAACCAGGAGAGTATGGTGTTCTGGAAACCAGAAAGAGAAAGCTTTTCTCAGAGAAGGGAGTGATAAGCTTGGCCAAATGCTGCTAAGAAATAGAGTAGGGCGTGGACTGGGATTTGACCCTTGAATTTAGCAAGCTGTCCACAGCAATTTGACCTAGTGTTTTGCAACCTGGATTTCTTTCTTCTTGGGCTCACTACCACTATTTCCCCTTTGACAGATCACATTTTGTGTAATCTCTTTTTTCTCTCTTTTACTTTTAAATGATAATATATGAATTATATTTTAAACATAAGTACTGCTTGATAAATTTTGGTGCTGGCATGAGGGATTAGATCCAGTGAGTTTATGAATAATTGGAGCCATTAATTGCACAAAGGCACCATCATAGTTTCTTCAGAGTTGTTCATTTATATCCTTATTTCTTGTTTCTGCGTGTTGAAACCCACTAATCTATTGACAAATATATAAAAAAAGAAAAAATGTTATTTATTTTATACAAATCATTAATATCACAAGAAAATGACTTATTTTATTTCTTATGATAAGCTCCTATTGTGTGCAGTCATTGGGCTAGCCCACCTACTTTTTATTTTACAAAGATTGCCTCCTTGGGTCTTGATGACAGTGCTGTGAGGTAGAGTTCATTGCTGCCATTTCAAGGCCAAGGAAACTTAGAGCATTTGGGTTTCTCAACTCAAAGTACATGCTCTGCAGTGAGCTGCCTCCGTTTCCATAATCAGCTTCTTGATAACATTGTAAAGGAGATTATGTTTCATCTTTCTAACAAGGAATATATAGTTTAAAACAAAATCTATAATTAATTAGGGGAGAATTGGTGAGTTCTATTATATTACTTCTTAGTTTTCGTATGGTGACTCGATATGAGTCTTTCTTTTACTATTTATTACTCTTTACAAGCAAATTTGGGGCTATAGAAATAAAATAAAAGTGATTTTTATATATAGTTTTTAAAAAATATGATTGATTTTTATAAAGCACTTTTTCTAGGACTCAGATTCATTGCTTCAAGTCTGCAAGTGGCCGTGGCAATTATTCACATCCACAGAGTGTTGATTTAGTATCGTTAAGGGAAGGGACGCGTTGTACGGAAAGCGAAGCCTTAACTTGTTTCCAGAGCCACAGCTGTTGTTACACAATATGAAGGGCATTTGCTCCAACAGCTTGCTATGTTGATTAGCTAGAGAGTGAAGTCTTCCCAAGATGTATCTTATCACTGCAAATAAATAAATACAACCAAGTCCCCCACTAGACTGTGTGTAGAGTAGCTATGGGAATGCTACGTTTGATGTTTTCAATGATTTTCTGCTTAAACATGCAGTTTCAGAAGGCTGGTCTTTTCGAGTGGAGACTTGGAAGTTCAGTCTATGCAGTTCACTATCAAAGGGAAATATTGACTGTTCACTTGTTGGGACTCTAACCAGAAGAGTTGGAAGTGACTTCTGAGACTGATAGCCTACCTTTTTATCAAGAACAAGCAGAAAACCAGGGAGGCTGGACAAGTGACCCACCTCTGAAGAACACACAGCAAATAGCGGACAAGTCAGTGAAGACTGAAGGCTGCCGATAGGCATTTCTACCCCATTCCTTCAGATTGAGCCCTGGAAGAGGCCAAGTCAGTGAGAGATGCCCAAGAGGGGTTTAGGTCCTCGGTGAATGCTGACTTTGAACAGCAAAGATCGTGTTTCCTGCTCATTGGAGAAAATGTGACTCTGTTTGTGAATAAGCAAAGTGTGAATGTTTGTTCTGGAGTAAATGAGGCGTGCTTGCCCTGCCAGGATGGCAGCTATGTCTCAGCTATCTTGTCTGTCCCCAGGGGATGGTCATTTCACACCGGCTGTGCTAGTACTCCTTGCATGTGTGGTTCACATCCCAAACTATGCAGGTCCAGATTCTAAGCTGGCTGAGTATTTTTCCAAGGCATTTGCTGGCTGGGACAGGCCACTGCTTATTGCCTGCACAACCCTCTCACCCCAGCAGCCAATGGTTACTCCCAGCTCTATACCTTTATTTTGTTGCTAGAAACTTTTTAACTTCCTTTCTTTTGTTATTACAATTCCTTGATAAGGTCTCTTGCCCATTTCATTTTACTCACAAGAGAGGCTAGTTTCCATGAAGTACTGCTAGATTTTTTGGTACCTTTATCTCTAAGTATTTTACCCCTAAGAAAAAAATATCAAGAAAATATAAATGCCTGTAATAAAGAAAAGGGAGTAGGTGTTTTACTGCCTTTTTTTCCCCCTCTTTCGCACTGAAAACACCTCCCCGCGCCTCACAAAACCAGACTGCAAACCTTTTGCCTATGGTTTGATCATTAATAGATTGAAGCTCCATGTGGACAAAACACCTGTTTTAATTTAAGTTGTTCAGTGATTTTTCATATCGTTTGGAGGGAAAGTTTCATGTAACGTGGGCCAAAATGCTCCCCTGCTAAATGACCATATTCTACAAGGACCGTCATGATGTGCCTCGTACCCTCTCTCTCTCACCACTTCCCCAGCACCAAAGCTTTCCTTCCTGTGCCTTCACGCTAGGCTGCTTGCACACACCCGCCTTCTTTCTTGTTCATACTTTCTACTGTCTGCCTTCATTTCCTGCATTACTGCTCTCCTGTTTAAGAATCACCTCCTCCAAAGACTGGGATTGACACATACACCCTCCTATATATAAAATACATAACTAATAAGGATCTACTGTATGGCACAGGGAGCTCTACTCAGTACTCTGTAATGGCCTATATGGGAAAAGACTCTAAACAAGATTGGATATATGTGTTTGTATAACTGATTCACTTTGCTGTACACCTGAAACTAACACAACATTATAAATCAACTGTACTCCAATAAAAATTAAAAAAAAAAAAAGAGAATCAGCTCCTCCAAGACGCCTTCTGCAAATATGCCAAGACTGGGTCAACTACCCTTCCTCTATTCCCGTGTGATATACCTTAGAGTTCTCCCCTTGCCCTTGGTGTAGCTGACAGTCATCTGATGGTGTGTTTCTCTCCCGTTAGACTGCTTGATAGCACGTACTGGACTTTTTTCATGGCGTATCACCAGTATGTACTTATCTAGCACAGCACCTGATACAAGATAGATTTTTCAATCAATGTTTGAGCATGGGTAAATGAAAGAGTGGGATTCAATTCAGTTGTTTATCACTTCTTTTGTTGGTGTTTTATGATCAAAATAGAGGGGACATATCAAATCATCTTAGTGCTATGCAATTCTCAAACTAACTTTTCTGATAAAGAAATATAGAAACTACTTTTGAGCCACATCCCTTAGAGAAAGATTCCTGGATGTATAGTTGCAATGAAAGACCATAAAATTCCTCAGAGAAGTGTGATTTCTAAGGTGTTAGAGATTTGTGGAGGCAAATCATCTGAAAGATATGAAAATGAAGGCTCAGGAGTCCTAGAAAACTTACAATCAAGTAAGCAAGGCTTTGCTATAATTATTTTCAATTATCTGCCAAAAGCTTTGGGTAAACAGGTTCATAGTCAATGTTTGAAAAAAGTATATGAATAAAGGGATCCTAAAAATGTTCCTTTCATGGCTCAGTATAAAAGACAGCAAGTCTTCTCAGGAATAGCTGATTTTTTAAGAGGGAATCAGTTAATGAGGAAATTTGCCTCTCTTCTGGCATTGTTAGAGTTGGGCAGGAACATTTACAGAAGTTCCCAATGTTCTCGATTCATTTCTATGTGCTGGGTATTCAGCAGCCTGGAAAGGATGGTTACATAGTCCTTGGTACTCTTACTTAGTATCCAGGTGTTAACATCTCATCACTTGATTCCTCAACTCTTCTCTTCCGAGTGCCTGTTTCTCCCTAGTAGGGATTTAAGTGATCCCTAGCCATTGTGATTATAGGCCAAGACCATCAATTCATTTCCGTTTTGAATGAGTTAGCTTCATTCTGTCCCATGGCCATTAAATATCTCACTAACCTGAACTGTATACATTGAGATTTCAGTGGAGACTGAGTGATAAGTTATTGATTATTCACTTATTCATATTTTATTGAGCATCTATTACATGCCAGCCATAAAGATTCCCCTGGGGTTAGAAAGATGGGCAAGACTGAGTTTTTGCCCTGCAGGAATGCACAGGCAAGAAGTGGAGGTGGAAATGTAAAGACAGAAGCACAACGCAGAGTGCTGTCTGGTGACGGGCATGTGTCAAGACCCTGATGGAGTGCAGAGGCAAGGCACTGCTCAGGGCTGACTCACAGTAACTCTTCCAGTCCTCTTAAGGGCACTATAGGATGGGTATCTTTTTTATTTTTTTCGGTATGTGGGCCTCTCACTGTTGTGGCCTCTCCCGTTGTGGAGCACAGGCTCCGGACCCTCAGGCTCAGCGGCCATGGCTCACGGGCCCAGCCACTCTGCGGCATGTGGGATCTTCCCGGACCGGGGCACAAACCCATGTCCCCTGCATTGGCAGACAGACTCTCAACCACTGTGCCACCAGGGAAGCCCTAGGATGGGTATCTTTATTATCACATCTTAGGGAAGGAGAGTGAGGCATGGAGAGCTAAGTAACTTACCCAAGGTCACACAACTGGTAAGAGATATTCCAGCTGTTGAGTCTGATTCTACTCTCTCCTGCCTTTTGGTGGAGATGAGGACATAACTCCACTGTGTCCTTTTGGGGCGGGTCGGGGGGGATGTTTGATTGGATCTCAAAGGACAAGTTGGAAAGCTGTGTATTCTAGCTGACAGAGGCAGTATTATGAAAGCCTACAGGTGTGATAACAGCATTTCCCCACCGGAAACTTCAGTATAATTTCAGCATTTCTGGAGGATAAGGTACGAGGAGCCAGAGTGGGAGGATTTGAGCCTAGAAGCCTTAGATGGATCAGTGACAATTTATTGGAAATAAACACCACAGACATTGAGGCTAATGGTGTCTGAGACTGAGCTCAGATAGCCCTGAGTTCAAATCTTGGCCTTGTCATTTACTGGCTGTTTCATTTTGGGGACTTTACGTAACCTCTCTGAGCCTCATCTGTAAATCACAAAATAGGGATTTTTGTGATGACAGAGGAGAGAATCCCTGCAAAGGCTGAGCAGCACCTTCTCAATAAAATTCGCAGCTCCAGAGAGACTCAGCAGTCCAGTGGTTCTCATCCTGGCTGTACATCCCACTCTTCTAGGGGGCTTTTAAAAATATGGTCGCTTGTGCTCACCCTCAGAGATTCTCACTCAGTTGGTGTGGTTTGGAATCCTAGCTTGGGTGTGATGTTAAAGCCCTCCAGGGTGGCTCTGGAAGCTGAGCGGGGAGGGGAGCCATCAGTCCAGGCCCCTCAGGCAGCAGGGGTCAGAGGAAGACCCTGGAGCTGGGGCTTTACTCTGGATGCTCACCTGGCCCCCTGTGTGAGGGTCTGAGTGGCTTTGTACACCGTGCCGCCACAGGGAAGGAAGAAACATTTTTCTCTACCCCCTTAGGTTCAGGAACTGGGCCCTGCAAATTAGATGATAAAAATGGACATTGACATAGGAGAGGTTTATGGTTATGTGTACATACGGAGGCCTTCATAGAAACGTGAAGACCCAAAGAAGCAGAGAGGCCTGGGAACTTACATACCTTTTAGCCAAGAACGATGAACGTGGAGATGCGACAAGACAAAGGAAGAAGAGGTTTGGGCTCGGGTGGTAAACTGTGGGAAAGTGACCGGGAAAAGTATAGGAGAGAAAGCAATGGAACATATGGCTTGTATTTGTAGCTTTGTTTAAAGACCCATGTTGGTGTTGACTTGCTGTCTTTTTCGTGGCCATAAAACTCCCCTGGAAGTCCTCATTTCTCAGAAGTTTCTCCTCCCAGTTAGATAAGGAAAACTCCTAAGAGGTTTCCTTCTGCATTCATTGATTCTCATTTGCTCCCAGCTCAAAATAATCCTTACACCAAACTGGCATATGTGAGGGTGGCCTGTTCTGGTCCCCTTCACTCACTGCCGAGAGCCTGGGTTCCCTCCCTACTGCGACCTTGAGGGTGCTGCCACCACTCCTGCCTGCATTCCTGCAGCGCCCCTCTGCCCAGCTCCCCAGCAAGCCTCCCTTCCGGCCGCTCCCTCCCCGAGACTCTCAGGAAGAGAAACTTGAGAATGATTTCTGGGCCTTTCCCAAGGTCACAGCCAGTGTGGGTGGTGAGGGCCCTACCCCTCCTTCCTGAGGCGCTTTCTCCCTCTCAGCTCTTCCTTCACTGCCAAGTTTACAAGAGGGAAGTCAATAAACTCTGTCAGGTCTTTCAGTGTTCTTTTTGTCCTGAAAAATCAGTGGCCCGAGCAGAGCATGTGGCTTGGCTTGGCACGTCCCGGCCTGTGGAGCTCCGACACGGCCGCTCTGTACAGCCTGTCCTTCTGCTCTGGTGCGGGCATTGCTGTATTTTTAGACCCGCCCGACATCGCCAAGACAAGTAGTACGTGGAGATGCAGGACAGGCCTGCTGGCCTGTGTAGCAGAAGTGTCTTGCCTGAAGCTACGGCGACATATGCTGGGGGTTCTCGTTTGCTGCCGAGGATGGTGGAGGGGGTGATGTGTTTTGTTTTGGCTTCATTTAGACCGTTTTACAGCACTTCGCGCCGTGTGTGCTTGAGGATGTGTCGGAATACAGGATTAGCTCTCTGAACTAGCTTTGTGAGGTGTCTGAGGCAAGATAGCAAGTTTTGAAAAATGAATAACACTTAAGTTTATCTTTAAACTGCAAATACAATATTTACATTTTTATATACCCAACAAAATAATTTATCAAAACACTACGAATTTGGAATTGTGATCATTTGGATTGACTTTCCCCCTATGCTCTGTATGAAAGAGGGTTTGTTGTGTAAGTTGAAATGTTACAAAATCAAGACGAGATTTCTTAGTATCTCAACAGAACAAACTGTTTTGATATATAAATGAAATCCATGAAGAGAGCCTTTATCTTGCTGGTTTCTTACTACCTGTAACAACAGAATCACTGAAGCTCGTTTCACCTCTCCCCCAGCTGCCCGGCATTAGTTCCCACTCGGGGACTGTGATAACTACATAACTTGTTTTCCCTGTTCTGTCTTTTTCCTGCCAGTTCATTCTCTATCCAGTTACAGGAATGATACTCTCATACACATGTGGCCACCAGCTCTGATCACTGACTTCAGGGGCTTCCTAGGACCAGTATGATAAAGTGTCAGCCCTCGAGTGGCATGTGAAGCACTGGCTACCTTCCTGGGTTCCTCATTGTCGTTCCCCTCATCCACCTGGGTGGCAGCTTAGGGAAGCTGCTTTCCCTTCCCCCGTCACTTCCTCCTGCCTTCTGCCTACTGAAATCCTAGGCAAACGTCAAGACCCAGTTCAACTATACCCAGTACGGTAGGCCTTCTCTTACTCCCATCCAGCCCTGAAACAGTGGCCTCTCTGTGCAGGAGTCATCTGGCTTCGTGATATTCTGGGCACCCCTCGGCGAGGGCACTTAGCACACAGTGCTAACTGCTTTTCCCTCACTGGCCTGAACTCGTGAGGGCAAGGGTTCTGTCTTGCTCTAGCGGCTTTTGGTGCCTGGCACCTGAAGAGCTGTCCAAATATGTTTGCCAAATTAAGTGGCTTCTGGTTACAGCAGTGTGCCCGTTTACCAGGCAAACTTGGCAGGGCCCTGCTCAGAGGTCCCTTGTGAGACATCAGTTTGGAATATTGGATGGATGTGAATGACTTGGAATGGGACTTATTCTAAAATAAATCCACAGTTAAAACTTCAGGTTGCTTTTGCCCATCGTCTAAACTAATGAGGTTTCTGTACGTTTTTATTACATTTTTAGTGGAAAAGAAATACTGTAGGGTTTTATTTTTTTAACCCCTTACATGGAATTTGGAACAGGTGCCACTTCTGCCATTGGCTTCCTGTCTGTGGTAATCTGCACAAGCATACACACACACACACGCACAGTTACATATACATGCACACACATGCACACATATTGATGTGTATAATTAAAAGTCCACTTTATTTCATGGTCTTCACTGTTCTGTCGTTTGAGGTGATTTGTATGTTTCCTACCTGAAGGATTCTTAACAGATGTCTCCCTACACTTCCTAGGTGTGTCACTTGGAATTAGGCCTTTTGGGTACTTTCTGGGACATGAGATCGTTTAGTATTTGTTTGAATCTGAAATTTGAATTTGCAGTACAGTTAAGACTCTTTATGTTATGTAATTTTTTATGAATGAACTGAGACATCATGAACATTGTTTTGCATTCATATACACTCTTAGTTAACAAACTAGACAGTCTCTAATGATTTGATGTCTCTTTTCTCTAATAAAAACAACAGGATAATACTGTAAAGGTAAAAGTTTAATTGATTTAGGAAAATAAACTGAGTACTTCAGGAGAACCATTTCTATAATGTCTGTTGTTAGACTAATTATTCATCATCTTCCTCATTACGACACCCGACCAACGATCACTTTGTTAGGTCAGTTCACCAATTTATCTAGAATTGACAGAACTTCATTTCTTTGAAAACAGTAGTTAATTTTGGCCTTTCACAGATTCAGATGAAGCTTTCTTTAATTAATCCAAATTGTGATGATATAGATTACATGTAAATCTATTTACACTGTAAATCTTGCTTCATGTTCTAAGGAATTAATAGAAATTCAGTATTGTTTAAGTTGAGCTTTAAATTGTATTAAATGGTCGAATTGGATTTTTAGAGATGTTTTCACTTGGTACAGTCCAAAGCTTTCAAAGACAAAGCTTTGCAGTTTTTATGGGCTCATATTAAGAACAAGGAAACAAATTAAGTATTCTCAGAGATACATTCAAGATCTAGGAGTCTTAAACAGTATAAACCGCTAACCAAACAAGAACATCCTTTAAACCAAACAAGAACAGCCTTTAAAATTTTTAAAGTGTCTATATACTAGAACTGAAAGCTTGTCCCCATCCTAAATCCATGAGATAAATAGATATCTTTTAAGTGTCAAGCACATTGTTGACAAGAGTATTTTATTACAAGGCATGTAAAGATAATAGTAATAGCAAATACATTTGATTCCTTACTGCATGCGGCTACTTTTCATATATGTTCTCAATCCTTGCTATAAACTTATTTGAAGGATATTGTGCTTTATGTTGGAAAACTGTGGTCTCTCAGAGTCACCCAGTTAGTAATATCTCAAAACATTCATTTTATTTTGAAAATTCTCTGATTGCCTCAGTTTTACTTCAGACAGTGAAAGAACTACCCAGTTCCAGGAGCTGATTCTTCATTACAACTGAACATTTCAATTCTGGAATCAAAGTGTGCCACATATGCAAACTAGGTAATATAATTAGCTAAGAAACAGGAAATTCCAAGAAATTTTGAAACAGGCTTAAAGTTGCGCACTTTGGAATGTTGAAGCACAGGCAGAAGATAAAGCCTGTGGTGACTGCAGGAAGGAATTCTACTTGGAAGCTACGTCTGTATGGTCACAACTCTCCAGGCAGCCAGGTGCCCCCTCCTTTAAGTACAGATCTGTTGCTCCTGCCTTTCACCGGGGACTCAGAATCAAAAGTCAGGCTGCTCTGCTAGGGCACACCAAGGGCAGGAAGCAGCAGGTCTCAGGAACAGCAGTTCTGGGGAGCACTTATCCCCCATTTCCATCTGGCTCTCTTTCTCTCTCACCCTCACCCGGTGTTTTCTCTTTCTGGCAGTCCCCCTGCTTCTCTCTGTGGAGAGGCTCCTCTGCTTTTTCTGCCCTCTCTATGGCCTGAGTCATAATTCCTGCCCTCTTGCTTGGCTATGGCCGTGGCTCACCACAGCTCTTCTGGATCAGCTACCAGTGCTTCCTTGTAGCTTCAACTCTGCTGTGAATCCTCTCCCTTTTGCAGTGTTCCCGTTCTCAAGGGGTCACACTGATTAGCTCAGCTCATCTCTGCATGGGTCAGAGGCCACCATGTTTCGGTCTTTGTGTCAGGTATCTGACCCCGTTTGTTTGTATTTGGGGTAATTAAGAGTAGAGCCGTGTGGTATGAAACGTGGCCAGTGCCTTCTTAGTGGACAGGGAAACTTCCCATGGAAGATAGTGTGAGAGCTCTGTGGAACTGTGTGTATTGGCAAACACAACCTGTACTGTAATCTAAAGGGATTTCCTAATGTCCATGATACATAAAAAACACTGTGCAAGGCTCTCTGGGGGAAGTAATCCACTTTCCTATTACTGACCATAATACCCTCTGCTGTGTCATGTAAATGAAATTTTAACATGCAATAAAAGCAGCCACAAAATAAGTGGCATTCATTGGTCTCTTGTGAAATGCCACACACTTCAAATACACTGTTAGTAATTCTTCCAAGAACTCTAAAGGATGGACACAAACATTCTTATTTTACAGAAGTGAAGGTTCAGAAAGCATTCCTATTTTACAGGTTCATAAGTTTAGTAAGTGGTCCAAGGTTACATTGCAGGTAAGAGTGCATACTCAGGTCACTCTGATTCTGAAACCTACATTTCTTTACTGTATTATGCCATATATATATATATATATATTTATTTATTACTTTCAACAGTCAAATATATTTTAAAGAAATTAAGATGAGAAAAATAGTCTACTATATTTACACAGATATCCACCTTTTCTGTTTCTCTTCCTTCACTTCTGAAATTTCAAAGAAACCCTGGTGTCATTTCCTTTCAGCCTAAAGAAATTTCTTTAGGATTTCTTTGTAGAGCAGGTCTACTGATGACAAAGTCTATATTTTCCTCCTTGAGAAATGGCTTTCTTTTCCATTCATCCCTCAAAGATATTTTCACTGGAGGCAGAATTTTAGGTTGACAGGTCTTTTTCTGGGGCACTTTTAAGATACTGTTTAACTGTCTTCTGGCCTCAGTCGTTTCTTTTTCTGTTTGTTTCTTTGCCGTGACTTTTACTGTTGTGTACTTACTCAGGGTCCCCAACCTGAAAGTGGAAGCTGTCAGACCTCCTCTGCCCTCTACTCACACAGGGCTGCTCTGTCCCCAGCATGCCCTCAGTCCTCGAGCAGCCCCTCTGATTGAATGTACACCCTGTGATCATGAAAGGGGACCACCCAAGTCAGCATCTTTGCCAGCAACCCTTTTCCTCTACTTTGCGGTGATTGTGACAACGTGCCCACAGCTCACAATGTCCACTCTGACTTGGGCAGTGGCCTCAGTCACTTCTGATGAGAGACTTGCCATCCGTGGAATTACTGTTCCCGTCCATCTAATGGGTCATCTCCACCCCCATACCCCCAGCTGCTTTCAAGACTTTGCCTGTGGTTTTCAGTAATTTTCTTATTACGTATCTAGGCCGATTTCTTTGAGTGTGTCCTCTTTGGAGGTTGCTGAGTTTCTTGTATCTGTAAATTTGTCTTTCACCCAGTTTAAGAAGTTTGAAGGCATTATTTCTATAAATGTTCTCTCTGCACCAATATGTTTTCCCTCTGCTTTAGGGACTCCAGTGACACAAGTGTGAGATCTTCTGATATTGTCCCACAAGTACCTGAGATTCTAGTCATTTTTCTTTTCAGTCTCTTTTCCTTCTGTGGTTCAGACTAGATAATTCTTACTGTTCTCTCTTCAAGTTTGTTGCTCTTTCCTCTCTCCTCCCTGTTCTGCTAGTGAGCCCATCTAAGGGAGTTTTTATTTCACATATTGTATTTTTCAACTCTAAAAGTTCAGCCTAGCTCTCTTTTTTATAGATACTACTTCTATTTTGAGAATTTCTATCTTTCTGTTCATTTCAGGAGTGTTCACCTTAGTTCATAGAAGCTGGTTCTAAAAGCGACTTCAAAGTCTGCCTGCTAACTCACATGTCTGGATCGTGTTTGTGTTGGCATCTACTGATCGCTTGGTCCTTTGAGAATTGGTCAGATTTCCATGGTTGTTGGTATATCAAGAAATTTTGGATTGTATCCTAGACATTTTGAATATTTTGTTGTCAGTCTCCACGTATTGTTAAAATCCTCTGGAGAATACTGATTTGTTGTTTGAATAGGCAACTGGCTGGCATGGTTCTGTCCTTTTCCTCTGTGATAGTAGCTGCATTGTCAATTCACTTCTCTATGCTATTTGGGTCTGCCTGGGGCATCACCGCTCCGGGCTTGCTCTGGTACTTGGGTGGTTTTTATACTGTAATTCAGTTCTCAGAGCCTTTGCTATACATCTCTGGGTGTTTTCTGCATGTGTGCAACGTGGGGAGTGAGCCCAATACTTGTACAGATTCAAACACAGAACTGGAGATTCTCTTGTCCAGCCCTCTCTCATCTGTGGGATTTTCTGCTGTGTACACCCTCTGGCTTCCACGGCCCCTTTTTCCCAGTTTCTCTGGGTAGAAAGATGGGGTTCCTTTAGAGTTTTGGTCTCCTGTGCTGTGGCAGAGTTCCCTGCAGCGGCACCAGTGCAGACCAGCAAGAGAAAAGGTGATTCCCCCACTCTTTGCACAATTGGGTTTCTTTTTCTGATTCTTTTATCCTGAGAGTTGGATCATCTTTGGGATATTAAACATCCACTCCCCCATGGGAGTGGCAGTGCAGATCTATGTTTGAAGCTGGCTGTGAAGCAGGGCGAGGAGAATAAAAACATGAGGTCTCCCCATACTCTGGCTTGCAGAGCCCCTCTCCTGCTTCTTTAGCCAGCATGACGGCCTTCACTAGGGATATTGTGCTCTTTGAACCTTTTTACACAGTTCCCAATTTGGCTTGCCTTGAGGCCAAATCCTGGATGAAAAAAATAGAAAAAACCCAGAAAACCCTTTGCAGCTGAGTTGATCTTTCATTAAGGTTTTACTTCCCGCCTTAATCCACTTGCTGTTGTTTACTTTCCAAACTCCTGTTGTTTGCCATTTTGTCTAGTCTTAGTTGTGATTGGAGGGTGATCAGAGGGTGATTGGAGAGGTGATAGAAGGGCTCCTTTTCCCCGGACCACCTCTTACGAATGTTTATACCCCAGCACTTGCCACAGAACGACCGCGTGATAGTGCACTAAATGAAGTGAACGAAAGTGTAACATGTGAGGCTCACCAGTTATCTAGCAAACTCTGGTAGGACAGGGATGGCCGACATTTGGCTCAAAGCCTTTCACTTTCACTTCCCGCACTGAGAGCTGATCAGTGCTTTACTGCCCTGTGCCTTGAGGACCCTGAATACAGCCACAGAATACTTCCTCACCAGCAAGCCTGGCAGCCACTGCCAGATGGATGGCATTGGCCTGTGAGGTGGAAGCCTGCCTTTTGTTTCTGTCTTCAAAACCGAGTTATTCACGCGGAAATGTAAGCCTTCTTTTCTCATTTAACTGCGGTGGTTCCTCTCCTCGATTTTCCATCCTCCCATTCTCTTTTCTCTTAAAGATTCCAGTTGATTGATATATTTCTTCCTCTGCCAGGTGGCTTGTTGAGAAAAATCATTCTTTGCTTTCTTATAAAGTTTCTGTATTTTTGTAAAAAACTGTAATTTCATGAATGTGTTTCAGTGAGCTTTCCCTCATTTACACACGTAGGAATTTATTTTTGTGTTTTAGCCTTTGGGAAATGATGAATTTGTTGAAGAGATCGGTAATTATCCCACTCAAAAATGCACATTAGAATTCTTCTTTATTTGATCACTGTATGTCACCAAATCCACAATTTATTTATCACCAGCTGCATCCATTAGTTCAGACTCACTGGTCCTTGACTAAGAGACCGCTATAGCTTCTCATTTTAAATCTTTCTAGGAACAAATATTAATAGAAAGTAGTAAGCCTTAAATATATCTGATCTTAAATCTCAGTCTGTACAAACCCTTTTTTTTTTCCGCTTTGCTTGTCGTTTTTATTACCTTAAGACTATTTTCCAGTAGAGTCACAATCTAAATAGAAGTGTACTTTTTTGTTAGGAGATTGGGGGGACCATTACCAGCTTCTAAGGGATCACTGTGGTATAAACACTATCTTGGCAGTAATTAAGAGGCAGCATTTGTGAATATGAATGCCTTTTTATGTCCTTGTCCTTTTGGTGTGAACACCTATGTGTGACCTATCTGGGAACTTTCTCAAGAGGAGTCTTTATAGAACATTAGGTGTTCCCACTTCTAACATGGATAATCTGGTTAGAAAAATGAGCTCCCAGAGTATATATTAAGCACATATGTGGTGTAAATACCAAGCGCTTGTTGATAGAAGTTCGGCATCATTGAGTCCAAAGTCGTCTGGTGAGGCTTCCTTTTAAAGAGAACTCAGGACCACAGCCTGGGATTCCGTCCAGCAGTGCTGGGGCTGAAATTAGAAAACTGAAGAGAGAAACTTACTGTGTGACAGTCTGCTGCGTTCACAATCTAAGTGTGCCTTTCTCTTGTCCTTTTCTCCTGGGGTCTGCAGTTTACCGTGGCTTCTGGGCGGTCCTGATGCTTCTTGGGGTAGTTTCTGTGGTGACTGCGAGCTTTTTGATCATCTGCGCAGCCCCCTTCGCCAGCCATCTTCTCTATAAAGCCGGGGGAGGCTCCTACATCGCCGCAGGTACGTCCATCGTGAAGGGTATGATTTCCAGCTGTGGTTTTCCGCCATATCTTCATATTTTCCACTTCTAGTTTCAGGGGTGAGGCTTCTAGTAGTAATAATATGTTAATATTCATGTACAATATTTCCTGAATGCTATCTATATGTCACACACTTTTCCAGGGACTTCCCGTTTTCCATTTGCTCATTGTATCCACATTATATGAATGAAGACAGTAGACAGGAAAGCTCTGCTGCAAGAGCCCTTTAATCTCTCTTATCCTGTTAATTTTCTACCTGTAAAAGGGGGCTATAACACATCTCTCTGTAACATCTGGGTGTAGGTGAAGCTTTTTGTGATATTACAAACCCTCATGATTTGTTTATTGGAGGTAAAAAGCATCTTTTTCTATATCATCATCCTTCCATTTTAATTGTGGTTCATGTGCATTATCTAAACACCTTCTCTTCTTTGTAAAACCTGTATCTTTTTTAGTCAGCTTTCTAACTAGTCTAATTCCTGCTAAAAGGATCATAGTACAAATAGAAAAATAATTGAATAGGTGAGTCTTGTGAATTTTAAGACTTTTAAATTTAATTAGGAAATAAAAGCCAGAGCACTAACCTGAAAACATAAGCACAAGGATTTTTGTAACATAAACGTTCTGGGAATTTAGACAAACTACACTACGACTAAGACCAAACTGTACCTGAGTTGGGTCTATTGCAGCATCCCATAAAAGGGACCAGTTGTCTCACCTGGGATTGTAGTGACCGTGAAGGAAAGGGACAGAGTGGGGAGCTCTACTGTCTTTCTAATCACTGCAAAGATGGCTCATGCTGTTGCCCAAAATCATGTAATCAATGATCAATTAACAAATAGTTCCTTTAAACACTATTTTTGCATAATATTGTGCTTAATTTTTTTGCAGAGGGAATAAAAAGAATAATCACATAGATCCTCTGCTCAGAGAGCTTAAAAAACCACAAAACAGGGCTTCCCTGATGGCGCAGTGGTTGAGAGTCCGCCTGCCGATGCAGGGGACACGGGTTCGTGCCCCGGTCCGGGAAGATCCCACATGCCGCGGAGCGGCTGGGCCCGTGGGCCATGGCCGCTGAGCCTGCGCGTCCGGAGCCTATGCTCCACAACGGGAGAGGCCACAGCAGTGAGAGGCCCGCGTACTGCAAAAAAACAAACAAAAAAAACAAAAAAAAGCCCCACAAAACAATAACACTGTGGGGACCAGGGCCCTCTATTTAACTTATTCTGTCTTTATTTTTGTCTTTTATTTAAAACTCTTTTCTTCACTGAGTTTTCAAGGACCCAGATTTAGCCATTTGAGCTCATAATTAAAGAAATAACTTTAACAATTGAGATATAATTCACATACTACAAAATTTACCATTTTAAAGTATATAATGCAGTGTTTTTTGATATATTCCCAGAGTTGGGCAAGGATCACCACTGTCTGATTCCAGAATATTTTTATCACGCCACAAAGAAACCTCATGCTCTGCTCCTGCGCGCCTCCCAGTCCTGAGAACCACAGACCTGCTTTCTGTCTCTGGGGGTTTCCTGTTCTGGACATTTCATGTCTATGGAGTCACATAATACATGGCCTTTTGTGTCTGGCTTCTTTCACTTAGATCTCGTAATTGATAATCTCTCTTCTTTACTTCATAATTCCATAAGACCAAACCCCTTATATGCCTTAAAACTGAGCATCTTTTTCACCAAATATTTCTTCTCCCCCAAATCACATTCTACTCTCGGTTTATCCAAATGTCTAGTTAAGGTGTATATTTTTGAATGGTCTTCCCAGAAACAATAGCACTCTACTAAAATGTGTAAATATTAGTTTCTTCTTCTTCTTTGCTTTTTAATCTTTTAAACTCTTTGTCAATAAAGGAAATATGTACTAGCAGTAGTTTAGTACTAACATTATGGGCAACATAATTGTTTTAAACTCAGAAATGCTCTGATCCTGAGTTTGGTCTTATTAGAGAATTGTGTGTTTCTGTATGTGTGTGTGTGTGTGTGTGTGTGTGTGTGTGTGTAGTGCTTTTGAAAAAAATTGTTGGTCATTTTTTCCGTTTTATACTTTTTTTGAGAAAGTAGCAGATCTAAATAATTATGTTGGCTGAGGACTCTGAAGGGAGATTAAGCGTCTGATTTGCACCCATGTGCCTCTGACCACTGGATTCCCTTTTTCCAGTGAATCTTTGGCTGCAGTGGGTGTGGGTCTGAAGTCCTCTTGGCTCAGGTCTTTATGCAGAAACGCCTTGGGAGGGGTCCACCGTGTTCTGGGAGCCCATCCTGAAAGCCACTCAACCAGACGATTACGAGGATACTTCTTTTTAAATCTGACTTTTAATTTCCTTCGTGGCACTATTCTTTATTGTTTTTATAGGACTGTTTATTTCCCAAGAACAGAGAGATATTCTGTTGGATGAGATTAAAAAATTACTGTTTATTTTTTATCAGTTTGGGCAGTAAAAGTGGTGTTCTCAGGAATAACTAAAATTTACTGTCAGGTAGCAATTTCTACCACGAGACACATCTTTTAAAGCAGTTATGGGGCAAATAAATCATCCTCAGATCTGAGTGTTATTGACAGAAGAATTTTCAAAACCTTCCAATTGTCTATTATTAACATCCCCAGATTTGTTAATAGGCAGCTAATCCTTTCAGATGTGGAGATGGAAACTTACATACTATTCTGTATGGACACTAGGAAAATATGTGCTAAACACTAGGTTTTTGGGGCAGGCAGCCAGGATTTTTCTGTACTACGTTTAACATGGAACTGTGCGTGTAGTCTTTCACTGAGTTAAACTGGATTGAATTTGTCATGCTTTCTTTGGTTAGATGTTATGTTTTCAAAGCGAAGACCTCTCTTTCCATGGAACTAGTATTCCCAAATCTCCCCCTTTTAGGGCTTGCCTTGTCATTCCCTGCCTCGCGGTCTTCCTTTGCCAACACTCTGTGCTCAGCCGGGCAGCTGGGAACAGGTGCAGCCTGGGCCCACAGCTTCTGTGACTACTTTATCAGTGCCACAAACAAGACTGGACACTCTCTCTTTATTTGGACAGATGGCCTTAAGAGAGGGCAGAACCAAATTCCAAGTGGCCATTGCTGGGTGTGTGCACACAGAAAGACTCTTTGGCATCAGCAAGAAGACTATTTTGGGGCATTCCACACATGGCCGTGGCATGCTGATGTCACAGCTGTCCGTGTGAGCAAGGGGTGGGGTCCGTGTTTTTCGTCTTGTTCTGTCAATGGCTCAAAGGTCTGGAGGCCATATGTTGCCACTCCCTGCACTTGGGCAGATGCCTCCTCAGCTTGGGCCATGTGTCCCCCACGGGAGGTCGGTTCTGGACCAAGCACACGGTAATTGTCAGGACGTTATGACACCCGAGTGTGTTTCAGTGAGTCTCATCCCAATGCCTAAACAGTTGCTGAATTTTCTTTCAACGTGGACTCCAGGAGTACTCAGATGCAAAGGGCCGACGCGTGTTTTCTCCTAACCCTGTGATATTGGATGTGTTAGGAAAGATGCAAGGAGGCGTGACATTACAAAACATTTGAATTATGTGGAGAAGATTACTGTACAGCTGAGTATTCCTAATGCCTGGGCAAAGCGACATCCATACAGGAATTGCTACACAGGAGTAAGATCCCTGAGTACACAAGTGAGAATGAGGATGGGGTCTGGATGTTCTGGGACACTGATATTGGGTGAAAAGACATAAAAAAGCTAGACATTAGTATTTTACCAGCATATTAGGGTAGAAAGATTCTTCTTCCATAATTGAAATCCCCTTTACCTGAATGACAACCTGGGGTTACATTTTTCTGCTGGATGGAGAGCTAGACAGAGTCTCACCTGAGCAGAGGGGCCTGGAAAGCTTCTGGATCTTGGCTAAATCCTTGTTAGAGTCTCACGTTGGTGAGACTACACAGACGTCTTGTAAGTCGGAGGAACATGGAAGCCCACGCTCCAGGCCCAGGGTGTGTTAGCCGAAGGAAAGGACACCTTTGCTGTGTAATTAGTCCTTTGGAAGGTTGATGGAGGTAAAGTTGTGGCCTGACTCCTGCCCCATTCTGTGAGCACAGGGTATGTTTCTTGCCCAGACAGCTGTTTCACCAGCTCTCTGCCCAACCAAGCTGCCGTTGGTCACTAGGAATGTGAGCGGTGTGAACCGGGGTGAGTTGTATAAACCCTCTGCCAGGTGGGACAGACAGCCTGAGCACGTCCTTGTGGGGCTCCAACCTGCTCCCTTCTGGTCTGGAGGACAGTGCTTTCTAAGAGTGTAGGGATATGAACCCCCTTAAAAACACACTATAGGGAAGGTAAGTGGATACGAAGGGGATGTCACATTCTTACATGTAGAGGGCAAAACTGACTCAGAAGTAAACTGGATTTGCGGTTTGTTTTTTTGTTTCTTTAAAAAAGATCCGTGGAGTTTGTATAGCTCATGGTAAACATGACTTATTTCTACCTGAGATAAGATAGATGCGATGGATGCATAATACAAGAGACTTTTTTGCCTTCATCCTAGAAAAAATAGCTCACAAAAGCCAAGGGACTTGTTTCAGACGCTCATTTTCCTTCGGCTGCGACTGAACACGTGGCTCACAGGAGGCACTGGGGGTCGTGTCTTGCTCCTCACGTCTCCCTCCAGACAAAGCAGAACACGGCGGCAGTCAGGGCAGGAGAAGAGTATGTGGAGGAAACAGCCCCAAAGCAGGAAGGGATTAGGGGAGAGCTGCTGACAGCCTAGAGGCAGGCATTCTAAACTTGCGGGAAGCACACTCATCTCCCCGCTTACACCTGCTGTCCCCATGTCTGTATGCTGAACAATCAGCCTGTAAACAGCTGCTGATCCCCGAGAGGCAAAGGGGGCCTCCTGTGTGAGGGGAACGGGCCAGGAGGGCCAGTGAGTGCTTGCCAGCTTTGCTAAAGCTTCCGTCTTTCTTAGCACGCAAGAAGTAGGCTCTCAGGGGAAAATCAAAAGCATCACTTCCCAGTGCGGAACTGAGTATTTCACCAAAGTCCAGGACTTCAGCATTTTATTCAGAGCTCTGGTTTGTTGGAGGTGGGTGGGGGAAAGAAATAGTGATTAATAAAAACTGTGTATTACTGATATCAGCCAGATGTACTTTTGTCGTAGACTTAGTGTCTCTGATTTTCATGAACTGCAGAAGGGCTGCTCGGATTTCCCGTTTGCTCAGGCCAAAGGTTTGGGTATACAGATCTGCTTTCCAAGTAGGAACAGAAGACCCAGTCACTCTTATGTTTCTAAAACTACCTGCTTTGTACACTTGCTTTCTGCCTTCAGTTGTCACATTTGGGACTTTATTTGGATAGTATCAGTATCCAACAAAAATTATTGTGTTGGATACTGATACTATTATCATGTGGAATTTTAATGTCCTTGATTTGACATTTTTTATAGATGTCAAGTGCTAGAACAAGTCAACCTTGGTTAATATTAAATAGGAAAGCGCTTAGAAGGGCTTTTATTTACAAAAATACTTTAAAGCCTTATTTTCTTTCTCAGATAGTTCTTTGAGCATTTATTTCTCTCCATGTTGCTTATTGGTTGAAATATGTGTAACAGGCTGTTAGAATCAGACTTGTCCAGACTTGGTTTTGAATAGGAACCGATATGGTAAGCACAGGTACAGCTTGGAGATACTGTGCGTTTGCTTCCAGACCCACTATGCTGTAATTGATTAGTGTGCAATAGCGTTATGTCTAAAACATGTATGGACCCTAATTAAAAAAGACTTCATTGTTAAACAGTGCTAACCATCATCTGAGTCTTCAGCAAGTTGTAATCTTTTTGTAATAGTAACATCAAAGGTTACTGATTCCAGATCACCCTAACAAATATAATAATGAAAAAGGTTGAAATAGTGCGAGGATTACCAAAGTGTGACACAGAGACATGAAATGAACAAATGCTGTTGGGAAATGGCACCAACAGACTTGCTTGAAAGCAGCGTTGCCACAAACCTTCAATTTATTAAAAAGTGCAGCATCTGAGAAGCGCGATAAAGCAAAATGCGATAAAACCCGGTCTGCCTGTATGTGGCACTAAAGTGAGGACACAAGTTCCCAGAGGAAGAATTCAAAAGGGACACGTCACACCCAGTCCCGTGAGTTTCCAGTGTCTCAACCAGATGAAGGCTGTGGGAAGGAGGGGGAGTGCGAGGGGAGAGAGGAGAGCCACAGCTGGCTCGTTCCTGTGAGTCCCCACCCTAGCCTGAGCTTGTTACACCGTCCTTGCTGGAGACAGTCTGGTTCCTGGTTGACTCCTACCCAGATGAGTCGAGGTGTGAGAGGCTCCCTCAGTAATAGCTTTGGTGGAACTTTTCTGAAGACTTGACTAAATGCTCCCCACCCCCTTTAACAATGTATCTGAGCTGTTTTTCTTTTCTTTTTTAAAAAATTTTATTTATTTATTTTTGGCTGCGTTGGGTCTTCGTTGCTGCGCACGCGCTTTCTCTAGTTGCGGCGAGCGGGGGCTACTCTTCATTGCAGTGCATGGGCTTCACATTGCACTGGCTTCTCTTGTTGCGGAGCACGGGCTCTAGGCACTCGGGCTTCAGTAGTTGTGGTACGTGGGCTCAGTAGTTGTGGCTCATGGGCTCTAGAGCACAGGCTCAGTAGTTGTGGTGCACGGGCTTAGTTGCTCCGCGGCACATGGGATCTTCCCGGACCAGGGCTTGAGCCCGTGTCCCCTGCATTGGCAGGCGGATTCTTAACCACTGCGCCACCAGGGAAGCCCTGAGCTGTTTTTCTGAGAGCTAGAGCAACAGGCCTGGCAAATGAATGCTTTCACTCACATGACATATTACTACGGGGTATAATTAATCTCCACCCTGAAAGGGAGTCTTCAGATGTGTTGGGTGACCAGACTTTCTGGCCTACAAACAGGATCTCTGGTTTGGAATTAATTTGCCGTGGTGGAAGGGCAGAATGAGCTTCCATCTGCTTCATTCTCCTTTTCCAAAGTACGTGTACCATTAACATCTACTATTTACCCAGTACTGTGAAGGCATTTAGTTTGTTTGCAAATATTCTGTTTCATTCCTCACCCTTCCCCCAAACTGTCACTTTGCTCTTTGTTTCCTTTACTAGATTATGTTATGCATTTTCTGAGGCCTTTTTTTTCTCTATACTTTCTCGTGTAGAAGAGAAGCACACGGAGTACAGATTCATCTGAATGATCAGATCAACATAGGCTGGGTTTGTCCTAGGAAGAATTTTTGCTTCCTGTAACGCAGGGGCTGTCGAGGAGGGGCGGGAGGTTTGCTTGACTGGGCAGTGGAAAAAGAAAACGTCCTTAATATGAATAAGCCCCAGTTTGGGTTCACCTGATGTTCTTTCCAGAATGTGCCCTAGTGGGGCTGTGAGGTGACGTGTGCCACCTGGTGGAGAATTCCAGCGAGACACTGGCAGACACATGTGAAGCGACCTTTCCTTCAGAACGGGAAGGCCCCATGGCAAGTTTATTCTCTTGCCTCTTGGCCAGCCCTGAAATAGCCTAGTCACATGAGAAGCTCTGACGCTTTAGAAGATTTCAGAGAACAACATTTCTAGCCGTAGCAAGAGCTCATGCCAAAGCCTAACAGTGAAAGTAGCCAGTGCTCGTCATGCGCTAGCCCTGTTCCACGCATCTTGCTGAGTACTTCACCTCCGTTAATTCCTCGTGACTGCTCTCTGCGGTGGGCACTTGAATTATCTCTGTTTTACCAATGAAGAAACGGAGACACAGAGAAGTAAAAAACTTGCTCAGTGGTACTCAGCTGGTAAAGTTTAAAGTTTTCTGGACAGTAAACGTAGAAGCAGGGCAGACAGATTCCACACCTGTGGTCTTCAACCACTAAATACTTCCTGAAACTCAGTTACCATCAGTAGACACTTCCTTGGCATTAAATGAAACTGCTTTTCAGATTAAGCCCCTAACTATTTGTAGGGATGGATATAACCTCATGATCATTCTCTGTCAATAATTGTTTCTCAAGAGAGTGCAGAGTATTGAATATATAGGATGTTTAATGCCTAAAATTATTATACCAATCTAAGAAAGTAATAAATACTTGAAAAATCTGATAGATGATAGATATTACGTAGGTTTGGTTGACTAAATAAAACATGAGGCCAGAAAATGAAAGGGAAGAGGCAACTCATGTATTTGGGAAGTAGTATGAGGAGGTGAGGGCAGCAATGAATATTTGGAAATCAGATAGATGTAATGAAAATGTATAGTCGTGAAGTTATAACTGTTTAAGTTATTCAGGCCATCTCAGAAAATTGGGGAAAAATCAGTGGAAAGTGAGTCAGAAAATGAAGAGTGGAGATAAGCAAAGAATGTTGACGGTTGATCATTGTGCATTGGTAGTTTTACAATTTCTGAAATATGATATGTAAAAGCGAGCATAATTGAATTATAAGAGAAGGCAATGTGTATTAATTTAAAGAACAAGCTGTTACATAAATACAATTTAAATTATTTTTAAGAACTTCTAGTTTATTTTATCAGAAAAGCTAATTTTTTAATGAATGAAATATGTAGTATATGCAAGACTGCTTTGGAAGTATATTACAATATAATAACAAGTATTACTCTTTAGAAAATGTAGAATTGGTAAATTTTCCTTTCCCCATTATATAATGATTAGGAAAAAAACCAGGTATACGTTTAGACTTTGGATGGACCTGTGAGAGTAGATTCAACCTGCACTAATGCTCGTGTTTCCTCCTCTGGAATGACACATAGGGCTTCTTAGAAGTTGAGAAACGCCTCAAACACTGCAATTTTTAAGATTCCTAACATATTAAAAGTTAACACATGTCAAGATTCATTTTCATATATTGTGGAATTTTTAAAATGTTTACATTTGATAAGTCAACGCTCCATGCTTTTAAAATACATACATAAAGGTAGTGGCCCTACACATGACAATTTTCAGATATTATCCAAAGTCTTGTATGAGAATTGGGCTCAAATCAGATAATCCTAATGGACCCCAATGTCATCCATATCGTGAGGGGGCACATGATTCCATCCCCAAAGGTCAAATCCCTTGCCAGTTCTCAAGGGAGATATCTAAATTTTATCCACTGACTTAAAGCCCAGAGATTCTCTTTAAATACCTGAGGAGCAACTCTCTTTCCAAAGGAGTCCCAGAAAAAACCAGTTCATGGACGGTAGTCTGGTTCCTAGGTTGGGGACCACTTCACAGGGGTTCATTTTATAATGAAACTTCATAACATTCATTTTTATGTCGTATTTTATATGTTTCAAATAATACATCATGAAAGTTTTAAAAAATTAGGGGATTGAAAACAACCGGTTACAGAAAAGCCCTGTGCTTTAGGCACCTGGAGAGCTTAGCCTCTTCGTGAGCACTAGCGCATGACTGTCGAAAGTTTTGTTGGAAAAATTGATGTTTGAGGAGGAGAATGTCAGAAAAACAACTGTGCCCTCGGTAGGGCTTCGTGGGCCTGCTCGGGGTGTGGGGGGAGTCTGGGCAGCTGCGCTCTAGGTCACCGCTGGAACATCGGTAAGCCCGGCGCCATTTTCTCTCGTGGGAAGAAGATCATGTTTTGTAAAAAGGTGTTTTTTTTGCCAATTTTTTTTCAAAACCATTTGCCTAAGGAAATGCTATTCATCCTTGCAAAACTCAATGTTATTTTCATAGGAGCTTAATTCATAATAGCCAAAACCTAGAAAGAGTCCAAATGTTCGCCAATAGATGAGTGGATACCACGGGATGAATTGGTAGGTTCATACGGTGGAATCCCGCTCAGCCATAAGGAGTAAACTGCTAACACAAGCAACAACATGGATGGATTCTCAGTCATTATGTTGGGAAAAAACAGCCAGAGACAAAAGATGGCACGCTGCTATGATGTCATTTCTATCAAGTTCTAAGGGCAACACTACGCTATAGTGATAGATGCTTTCGGTGGGTGGGTGGTGCATGAAGACCCTCTCTGGAGGGACAGTGATGCATACGTTCTATTTTTAACGGGTTGTGGCTACACTGATGTTTAGATTTACCAAAACTCATCAAACTATACACTTAGAATCCATACATTTTGCTCTATTTAACTTATACCTCAATTAAAAGGCTGAGAAATAATGAGAAACAGTAAACAATAAATACATGGAATGCTTTTTACCCATTAGAAAAACCTTCAGACCATTGGAGCTTAACATTATACCTTCAGACATTAGTACGGGCTAATGTAAGAAATGTTTGTATGAAGACTGTTGGTGTCTCTTCCTCAAAAACTCCTTGTGGGGATGTTGTCAGTTATGTCCTTCAGTGTTCCTATGCAGATCTGCAGACTGCATTTTTTATATATTTCTTCATGAATTGCTATGATTCCTTTTAGAAAATGATAGTAAATACATAGCTTATCAAGTGTCCTTTTTGTTCTTTCTTCTGAGTACGTCAGATCTAGGCTTACCATTCCATGAATGCTGCTGTCCTTAGCATTCTTACCCACACTCCAGATTTTTTTTCTTTACTTCTATACTTAGGATGAACTCTTGCCCTGCCTTCCAGGCAGCTCCACCTGGAGAAGTAACCTAGTCTCCTGCTGCCTCCTTGGAATAGTTTCCATATTGTAGGATATTTTGGAATGTCTTCAACCTAATGTGTCACACCTGCTATCAGGGTTTCAGTTTGAGTTATGCCACAGGCTAAACTTTTGATCTCGGTAGACAATTAACTACTGCAGACCTCATTTCCATCCTCTGAAAATAGACACGATGAGTAAGCTGGTGTTATCATCCCTAAAATGTTATGAAGCTTACTTTCTAGTTCTATATAGATGCCCTTGCTGAAAATTGCCCTGTCTCCCCAGTGTGTATGTCCTCTGAACAGAGAAAAGATGAGTTATCCTGATTTTAATTTAGTATTCACTATAACTTCCTTCATGAAGCATTTTTTTTTTGACTGTGGAATTCCGCAGCCTTTCCTATGGCCACTGAAAGCCAAAATGAGTTTCCACTGAATATGTGTGGAGGCAAAGAGGCCAGTGAATCATCTGGAATTTATGATTCTTCCCCAAGTAACCAATAACTGTCCATAATTCAATCTGTTTAAGTACATTTCAAAGGCAATTCAGTTACATCTAAGCAGCTAAAGATCAAGTTTATTGTTTTTCAGTAACTCCAAAAGGCTTTTTTTTTTTTTTTTTAAATATAGGTATATGTACTTCTAGGCAAGAATATAGGGGTTTGGCATTTGCCTGTCTTTTGAAGAAGAAAGTTTTCATTTCTGTGGCTAGCTTTTCCCTAGGAATGCATTTTAAAATCCAGTTTTTATAATACAGTATAAAAGATCTTTCTAGGGAAATCCCTAGATTTCCCTGGCTGTCCAGTAGTTAAGACTCCACGCTTCCAGTGCA
This sequence comes from Pseudorca crassidens, assembly GCF_039906515.1. NCBI lineage: Eukaryota > Metazoa > Chordata > Mammalia > Artiodactyla > Delphinidae > Pseudorca > Pseudorca crassidens. The sequence continues at coordinate 4,816,800 of NC_090309.1, read as the reverse complement.
GGCGGCATGGGCACCATCCCTGGTCTGGGCACTAAGGATCCCGCAGGCCCTGTGGCAGCGGCCAATAAATAAATAAATAAATGATCTTTCTAGTATACTTTCTTTTCTGTTCTTGTATCTGGAATATTGAAGACATGCAGTTTTATTTCTCAGTCTGTGATTTGGTGTTGGGGAAATCCTTTTGGTTTTATTTCCATGTTTTTTATCATTAGCAATTGCGTCCCTAATTTGTGACTGAATTTTATGTGATCTTTGTTTCAAAAAATGTTTTCCAAATTGAATGCATGACATTTGTGAGAGAAACTGTGCAAAAATCATAAGCTTGAATGGCTCTTCCCCACACTGCCAATAAAAGAGACCCAACATGTTCTTGATGTGACAATTATTCGTCCATTGTTTCATTGTGATCACAACTCTCCGTGGGCTTTGGGACCATATTTTGATTATGCCTCCATTGAGCAATTTTATGAATTTTTGTTGGACTTCAAAAGATATAAATTTATAAAATTCAATAGGAAATAAATTATGCTTTTAAAATGTGTGACCTAATTTAAATATAACTTCATTTAAAACAAATTACTACCTGAATATTAGCAATATTTTCTATTCCTGCTAAAATCACCATGGCAAGTGGGTTTGAAATGTAACTCACTTGTCACTCAAGACAGTTACTGCTTATGTTTTTATGAATGAAGGTCTTAAGATATCAAGGGAAAAACATGAAGATTTTTCCATAGTATTGGTATTGCCCCAGAGGAGACTCTTCACTTGGTAGGTGGACCAAATCAATAATACTACTTTTCGTTAATAGTCACGATATTCCACAGAGAGGAGATGTGTCTTTCTGGGTGTGTGAAAGAAACACACGCATACCCTCCTCCCACCGCAACATATACACTCTCCAACACACGCAGCCACAGACTTCCCCCACACGTTTTTTTTTTTGAGTAATTCATTTTGTTTCTTGTTTTGAAATATTTTCAGACTTACACAGAAATTGTAAGTTCCTTCACCCAGAGACTCCATTCAAATTTTGCTAATTTTCCCAATAACGTCTTTAATAGCAAAAGAATCCAGTCCTGGAACATGCTTTGCATTTAGATGTGTCATGTGAGTATCCATCAAACCAGAATAAATCCTTCCTTGACCTTCATGAGCTTGGCTCTTTTGAAGAGTACAGGCCTGTGATTTTCTAGAATGTTCCTGAATTGATTTGTCAGATGCTTCCTCATGATTGGATTTAGGCTCTTCATTTTTTTGCTGCAGTATCATAGCAGTGATGCTGTGTTCTCATTGAATCTCATGAGGTGGTGAGTGACATCAGTTTGTCATGTCCTTGGTGATATTAACTTTGATCACTTGAGTAAGGTGGGATTTGCCAGGTTTCTTTAGTGTGAAGTTACTGTTTTTTCTTTATGACTAATATGTGTTTTGTGGGAAAAGACTTTGAGCCTGTGTAAATATTTATTTCTCATCTAAATTTCATCCACTAGTTTTAGTATCTGTTTTTGCTTCTTGCCTGAATTAATTATGACTTAAATGATTGCCAAATGGTGGTTTCTAATTCAGCTATTCCTTCTACATTTATAAGTTAGCATTCTGAATGAAAGGCATTCCCTTCTCCCCACTTATTTATTCACTCGCTTATTTATATCTGTGTGGGCTCATGTATTCCTGTTTCATTTGATGAGATGTAATGGGCCTCTATCACTATTTGTTTGATAATCAAATGTTCTCAGAATTGGCTAGCAGAAGCCCCATGATCTGGCTTCTGAAATGCCCACATTATTCTCTGAGCACATCTGTACTTTTTTGGTGTAACATGATGTTCCAGATTCGTGTGGTACTTCCTGTCCCAGCCTGGACTCAACTATTCCTTAGAGATGTCCTAATTCCTGGTATTTAGAAGCCAAGGTCTGGACACTTGGTGTCCTCCATGCTACTGGGGATTTGTTGCTCCCAGACCCTCTCAGGAAGCAGAGCCAGAGAATACATCTAGGTACATACACGCACAGAGGTATATTTTAAAACAAACATATACTTTTACTTCTATATTCATTCATTCATCTATCTAAAGCCATAAATTCACACTGATATATTCAATTCTTAAAAAAACACCATAAAGTTCATTCTAGCTTTCCCCCTTTTCAAATTTGTAACTCCCTTTTCAGGCAGTGAAGAACTTGACTCCAATTAACCTCAATATATGTATGTATTTGAATGGTCTAGCTGTAAGTACCAGTCTCCTGACTCTTAGCCCCTTACTTCATGCAGGCCCCCATCATCCACTTTTGCTGCCGTAGTAGCTGAACCATTGGCCTTTGGTATAGTTTCTCCATGTTTGTTAGTTCATTTTCCTTCTGTTTATCTGTCAGTCTTTACCTACACACACACACACACACACACACACACACACACACACACACACACACAAACACACATGTATACATATAAAACGCTGGCAATTTAACGGGTAGGGAAAGTAGGGAAGTACTGTTTTACTCCATGGGTATAATCATAGGCTGATCTGATAGGAATTAAATGGACTATATCTCCAACTAGTGAACAAGTTAAAAAGTTGTAGTGATAGAAACAACTATTATTCATTGCTTTCAGGCTGTAATTGCTCTTCAAGTAACAGCAATAATTAAATATAAGTTAATTCTTCCTTATTAAGAATCATCTACATGATGTCCTGCAATACTTTCAAAAAATACTCTAAATTCAGTAATGGGTTTTACAATTTTTGAAGAAAAGGTGTATAAATCTACTGGTTTTTCATAAAGTAAATTTTTAAAAATGAAAACACCTGAAAGCACAAGAGATTCACATGATGTAAGGAAGATTAAAAAGAACAGGGGGCTTCCCTGGTGGCGCAGTGGTTGAGAATCTGTCTGCCAATGCAGGGGACGCGGGTTCGAGCCGTGGTCTGGGAAGATCCCACATGCCGTGGAGCAACTAGGCCCGTGAGCCACAACTACTGAGCCTGCGCGTCTGGAGCCTGCGCTCCGCAACGAGAGAGGCCGTGATAGTAAGAGGCCTGCGCACCGCAATGAAGAGCGGTCCCCCGCTTGCCACAACTAGAGAAAGCCCTCTCACAGAAACGAAGACCCAACACAGCCAAAAATAAAAATAAATAAATTAATTAAAAAAAAACATATCAACAAATAATAAAAAAGGTTCGCAGTGTGTTGGCATAAGGCAAATGGTATGCAAATAACCAAGCCAAACCTTTACATTAGCAGAGCATACTGTCTGTATATTTTCTGAAAAAATGTTTTGAAATGCTCAGAGTTGCTAGACAACACATGGCCTCACCATATTGTTGTCAAAATCTGAGGCACGGCTCGGCTCTGTGAGGAGTTTGCTCGCGGGCTGTGGCTTTACTATGTTTCTGTGATGCAGTTGTCGTTCAGTGGTTAAATTGCTCTATTCTGTGCTCCGGTATTTGCATTTACATTACAGACAACACAGTGAAGGATGGTTCTTATTAGTGAAGCATCTACAATTGATTCTTCACAGCTTTGTAGTTTGTATCATGATTAGGAGAAAGTTTCAGCTCTGATGCTGACATACTTCAACATACGTATGGGCCCTTCTTCCATGTTTACTTGTCAAGATTCTTTATGAAATTGATGACGCAAGAGGGAGAGGACATCCTAAATGCTGTAGGAGCACAATTAACCCCAGAAGAGTGATTGATGGCTAGGTTTGTAAAAGCAACTCCCTCCTGCCCACGTTCCCCAGCCTCTGCTTCTGATCACAGGGTGGTGTTTGCCTTCTAGACAGAATATCAATTAGGATATGGAGATTTTATACCTGATGGTTCAGTTAGTTAATTCAGAGAGTACAGTAGATCCTTGACAAGTTTGGATTGAACTTTTGGACAAATTGCAAGTGTCCTTAAGTATATGCTGCTTTGGGGCAAATTCGTGTGCGGGGACCTCACTCACTAGTGGATCAGCTTAGCAGGCTCTTCTGAATCTGCAGCTCAGTGCAGTGGTATCGCCTCCTTCTGTTGCTACAATAACAGTCACATGGAAAAGCATATGCTTAGTAGTATTCTCCAATTTTAGCATTCATAAAGCCCTTCTGTCATATTGCTTGTTAAGGTCAAGGGTCCAACACCGTGGTACTTCTCTACCCTTATAATTCCAACAATATTTTTGAATAGGTAGATTGCAGTTACATTGAAATGGTTGATAAATTATCTTGCCTTCTAGTTAGTGGTTAAGCATTTTCCATCCCTCCCTCCCTCCTTCCCTCCTTTCTTTCTTCCTTCCTTTCTTTTGTTTAATAAGCCTCTTGATCTCAAACCTGAGGTTTTATATTCCACAGAATGTTTCTTAAAGAGTCATGTATATTCTTTTACATTAGTTCAGTGCTTCCATCTCTGTTCTGGTCTGGTACTTACCTTGGCTTCTGTTTTCATTGCCATATGTAACTGCAACACCAGTTAGCTGTGTTATAATAATATAACAAAAGTCAGAAAGACCTGAACTGAAAATCAGCTATGAAAACTACCAGCTGAGTTTGCATATACTTAAAACTGTGGGTTAATAGTACCTGTTTCACAAGTTTATTGTACATATTGAAAGAAATAATGTATAACAGTGCTTGTCACAAACGAGGCATACAGTAAAAGTGGATAAATGTTAGAAAATAAATTCCGCTAGGCAGGGATCTTTGACTCTTATAGTTCACAAGCACCTAATACAGTACCTGGCACACAGTAAGCACTCGGTAAATACATGTCATCTGTTGCCATTTTTCTTCTGCAACTATAGCCCTCACCACAGTGCTCTGAAAACTGAAGATCAATGATGTGCCTATAAAGCATACAATAAAAGGTCTGACGCAAAGTAGGTGAGTTAGTTAGAATTATATTTTTATAGTTATGTCATCAGGCGTATGATTGGTCTGATATAGCATTCTTGGGCAGACATCTTCAGAAAGGCTAAAGGTCTTTTGTTTTGTCCTTCTCAGGCATCCTGTTTTCCTTGGTGGTGATGCTGTATGTCATCTGGGTCCAGGCAGTGGCTGACATGGAAAGCTACAAAAACATGAAAATGAAAGACTGCTTGGATTTCACCCCTTCTGTGCTGTACGGCTGGTCATTTTTTCTGGCCCCAGCGGGGGTATTTTTTTCTTTGCTAGCTGGATTACTATTTCTAGTAGTTGCACGGCATATTCAGTTACATCACTAATCAAACTGTTGCCACCAGTATTTTCTTGAGAGATTTTAAAACAGAGCATTTTTTTTTTTAATTTTGTCTCTGTGATCCTGGCATAGAATGAGTTGATGTAACTTTTTAGTTGCTATGTGAATTATCCATTTTACTTGGGATCTTCTCTAATAAGAGGGTCCTAGAATCTCTCCAGACTCCATCTTGCTTCCATCTTATCTAAGTGCTCTCAAGAATCTAGTTTTTTAGGGAACAGGTAACATGGGCCTTCCCTTCACTGCACTTGTTAGAGTTTGCGGGTAACAAAGGCCTGGCAGTAGCAGACAACAGTCACCAGGGGCAAATCATGATTTGAGTTAAGCGTCCTCCTTGGCATTCACTTCTGCTGCTCTTAAAAAAATCCTTTGGAATCCCATATCTGATAAGAGGTTAAAATCCAGAATATATTAAGAACTCCTACAGCTTAACAACAGTAACAGCAGCAACAACAAAGCAAATACCAGATTTAAAAAGGGGCAAAGGACCCGAGCGGATGTTTCTCCAAAGATGATGTGCAAATGGCCAAAAAAAAAAGTCCTTTGGAGATTAATTAAGAACAACAAACAAACGTTGTCAGAGAATTTACTCCATTTCTTCTCCACACACATAAATATCCACATACACATGTACTGACACCTGCGAGCAGATTATTCATTATTTAAAAATAGACAGCAGTTGTTCTTGTAGCAGGGGCTGCGTGAACTCACCAGTTACAACGGGTCACAACAAAAACAACATGTACTTATTCCACTGCCTTACGAAAAACAAGTTTGGTTATGTAACGTATTCACTTAATTGTGCATGCTTACATAAATCTTAAACTATATTTAAAAGAAGCAAATCTGTACACCAAATCACATACAATGAAGATTGGATTTTTATGAACTTAAAGTGGGTTAATTGTATATGTAATATGGTTGAAAACATGTAAAAACCAAGCGCCTTCACTTTGTACATAATTCTATTCGATATTTTTAGATTTCATTTAAAAATTATATTGCTATATGTTCAGCATGTGAAAATTTATTGATGAAATGTGCTTTTAATATGCACTCAGCTATAAACTTTCGAAATAGTTCCAGATGAGGATGATAACAGCCTTGCTTTATTAAAGACCGTGAAATGTGAACTTTTCCCAAGATCTTACGGGTTATAGTTCTGATCATTTGATTCCCTTAACGGTCGTCTCTCCCTGTCTTCAGCTTTACGGCAGGTATGTTAACATGTACAGATCTGCTATTTCCTTTAACCTCTTGGAAGATAACGTTTTGGGGATGGTTGTGGGAATTATTCTTTATTATTCACTAGAGTAGACATTTTGCATATCAAAGATTTTTGTTTGGCACTAATTTTGATTGAAATCAAATCCATCTGAGAAGCCTAGGTCGTATTTGCATTTTGGAAGCCTCCTGACAGAGGAGTTCCCTGTTAGTGAAGGAACAGAGGCCCTGCGTGGTGTGCGGCCTGTGTTTCAGGCACAGCATTTTACTCCGCAGCTGTTTGAATACCGAGGGCCTGACTCGGAGGCACATTAAAGGGTGACCACCTAGAAGCCGCTGTAGGATAGAGGTGTGTGGCTTTCACTCTGGGCTCCCATGATGGGGAGATTGTCTGAATCTTCTCTGCACATCTTGTACTTTCCATTAAACCTTGTTTCAGTGAGAGGGCGCTTTGGGGGAAGAGCGAAGATCTGAGGTATCTGCAGATCACCAGGGTATTTTAGGGGTTAGTGACAGGGCTTGCGTGTTTAAAAAAAAAAAAAAAAAGACTTCAGGGCCTTAACTGGTCTCTCAAGCCGTTTCAGTTTTATCATAAACGTTTTCCTGGTCCTTTCCTTTGTCTTTTTCTGTTTCATTTTTATATTGCTTCATTTATTTCTTTGCTTTTGGCTTGATTATTACAAAAATAATTATGGGTTCTGTTATTCACATTGACTGTGATATTAAGTTGTGGCATGCTATTAAGTTTTCCAGACGATGCTAGATGTATTTGCTTAGTTCATGTCATCTGTAAATACAATTCCTTTTTGTAGAACTTTGGAATGGAGCTTTTTTCTATGTATTATACATCATTTAAATTTCACATGCAAGCTGCTTTTAGTAAAGGTTTGAATATTTGTAGTTTTCAGATGGTTGCTCTTACTTTCTAATACGTGACTACCGTTTATTTATCTTAAGGCAATTGGCTGAATATCTGATGTACATGACACTTTCACACAGATCAACACTTTGGAAGTGTTTCATAGGTGTAATGCATCGGTCACACGAGTTCAAACACATTTCCTGACCTATTTCACCAGCAATCCATGGAAGAAAGGAAGGTGAATTGTATTTGCTGTGTCAATGAGTAAAATATACTTTAAAAAAGCAGATATGTTCTCGTCACAGCCTTCTATCTCATTTGGGGTAATATGTTTCCTTTTATTTCTCTATTTGGCGTATTGATTTATTTTCAGAAGCTTTCAAATGAACTGTTAAAAATCTTTTTAAGAGGATTGATTTTGCATCATAAAGTTTCAGTTCAACAAATAAGATATCTTTTTGGTGACACTTCTAGAAAGAGTGAGGAGAGAGGGCAGTGAGTTATGTGCTTGGACTTTGGTGAAGGCTGTGATCTCTCCACACTGTGTTTGCCCAGGGAGTGTAGTTCAGTCATGTGGCAGGGAGCACAGGAAGCTGGCTAGAAAAACCCTCCAGAGACAATGAATGAAGATGTTCCATTTGGGGTTGAGTGTAGGACTTTAAATAATACTGTTAGGTGTGCTCTTACTGGTCACTGGCTGCTTTTATGACTAATCTATGAAATATATTTACTGAATTTGAAGATTAAATCCACTTATAAGAGTATATTTATATGATGGAAGAAGTGTCAATGTTTGGTAATTATCTAACTATCATCAACTTTGTGTGTGTGTGTATGTGTGTGTTACATGTATAAGTTTGGATAGAGTTAAAGTGAATAGTGGAAATCAGTACATTTGAGTAGCACATTTTTAAAAAATTCAGTTTCTCAGGGACAGTAACATAGTTGTTTCCCTGGTGGGCTCTACCAGGAATGGCATCTCATACAAAAGAGATGAAATAGAAACTAAATTTGTATGGATTGTCTGAAGGAGTTAAATATATGGAGACATTTTTTCGGTGACGATCAAATATAGGCAGAGAAACTCCAACAAAACCCTAGGAATAAGGTATGTTAGATACGTTAAAAACCAAGGAGGGTGGGGAAATAGTTAGCATCATACATATTATAATAAGCGTAAACTAAACAAAGGAACATTTAATCTGATTAGTAGGGAAAGAGGAAAGAAAGAAAGAAAAAGTTAGAGCTTAGAGCTTCTGAACTAGCCACAGCTTAGGGCAAGTGGTAGGAGCTCTACCCTCAGAACCGTTACGGTCAGCCTGGGCTGGCTGTGGACGTGGGAGTATTACAGAGAACAAGTCGGAAATGACAGAGGAGTACAAGAGGCCCCCTCTGGCTTTCGAAGGGTCATTTTTTCCCCTCACTTGCAAAATTGAAGGGGCAATTGGATGGTTGAACTTTGTAAAATGATCCACCTCTGGTTGTAAAGAATCATATGGTATAGCTAGTAATTCTATTGCACATGTATACGTATATATATATATGTGTGAGATTGTGTGTGTGTGTGTATGGAGAGAGGGAGTGTGTGGAGAGAGAGAGAGTGCGTTTTCCCTCAGTACCTCCGTATCCATGGGGGACTGGTTCCAGGACCCCTGCAGATACCAAAATACACGGATGCTCAGTCCCTTATATAAAATGGCATTGTATTTGCATATAACCTATGTATATCCTCCTCTATACTTTAAATCATCTCTAGATTACTTTTAATATCTAATACAATGTAGATGCTATATAAATAGATCCCAGCATGGCAAATTCACGTTTTGTTTTTTGGAACTTCCTGACATTTTTTTCTAGCATTTTAAATCCACAGTTGAATTTGTGGGTGTGGAACTGGTGGATATAGAGGGGAGGGCTGATTATACATCAGGTATCTATAAGTAGCTACAAGGTATCTATAAGTAAGTAAATTAGAATGATTTTTAATTCTTGAAGTGATGATTTTTCTGGTTCACACAAGTGACAGCGATAGTCTAACCTGGCTGTGTGAAATAAGTATGGTTGGAGCCATTGGCATCCTGCACTGGTCCTGAGCATTGTGCAGGTGATTTAGGGGGGAGAAGGCTCACTGCAATAAAATAAAAACTTTCAATATTCCATTCTTCTGGAAATCCAGGAGTTAATGGTTCTCCCTTTATATGGCAACTCTTTTTTTTTCTTTCCTTAGCACTTCTTTATCCACTAATTCTAACAAGAGACTCTGCCACTGTTAAAAGATTCACCAGTGCGTGCAGACAGCACTGCTATTGCAGACTCTCTAAACAAGTAGATATTTAAACAATGCAGCTTAGAGAAGAGTACAGTACGGCTTAAAGAGTAATGCTTGTTGCCTCATATTTTGCTGTGGGATATGCAAGACACTGTAAGAAATACTGGCATATTGTCTTCACCCCCCAAAAATACAAGAGACATTTTTTTCTCAAGATTTTTATGGGTATGTGTAAATATCTGGAGGGTTGTCAAACAGAAAGTTGGATTAATCTCTGTGTGTGTGTGTTCATGTGTATATACATATGTGGTATGTATGCATATGTATTTGGATACAGATTTGGAGAAAACTGTATATTTGTCAGTAGGTATACGTCTGAATACCCGTGTACCTATATACATAATATATGTGTATTTATAAAAATATTTTTACATCTATAATGTATACATGTATATATATATAAGAAATGCCTACATTTACATCATTGTTTGTGGATTTCCACATAGCTATCTGTCTCAGGCATTCCCAGGCTCTTAAGGTTTGCTGAACAGGAGGACACATGTCATCTTCATGCTATTGCATGCCTGTCCCCATGGAGGGTGAGGGGTATCGGGGAGACTCAGTGAGTGGCGTCATGGCCTCTCTCTCTTGGATCCAGGGCCTATGTGGTGATGCGTGTGCAGTGGACTATTCACTTTACCCTGTGAAGGCCCACTCTTACCCTGTGAAGGCCCAGCAGTGACCCTGTCTTGAACATCTTCTAGCAACTGATACCTAGCAATTGATAGCTGTTGGTGAATAGTTAACAGTTATAAACTTTGCTGGATAAAAGGATTCCTTTATAAAGCAGCATGCCTTGCTGATACATTCATTCAGTCCCCCTGCAGAACATTAAGCCCAGTGGACCCCCCCATGGATTCTTTATTTGGTTCACCTTAGGGAGAAGCTGATGGTGTGGTGGGGAAGGTGATAAATCTGCATCTGGAGACCTGCACTCCGATTCTGGATTTCAAACCTTTGGTTTGGAAAGTTATTCCACCTCATTTTGGTGAGTTCTTCATCTAAAATACTTACTAATTTATTCAACAGATACACACTAATTGTGTCTACACCCATAATTGTGTACACACTGTACGTGACAAATGGTGCTAGATGTTGGGTATCACTAAACAAAGCAGACATTTAATTGTCACTCTTCAAGCTGGGATTCAAGGAAGAAATATAGACAACAAACAAGTGAACAAAAAATAACTATGAATTTATAAATTGTGATAAATCCTCTAAAGAAAAATACACAAGACGTAATGATAGATAAAACCATGACTGTTGGATAGTCCGGGAATTTCTCTCTAAGAAGAGAATTCTGAGTATTCTGATACATAAAAGACGAAGCATCCATCTGGGTGAAAAGCAGCAGTGAAAGGATTTCAGGGAGGGGAACTAGGGGCAGGAAAGGCCTGAAAGTGGAAAAGAGCTTGGCATGTTCTAGGAACAGCAAGGTGGCTTGTGTGGCTGGCATGGAAGGGAGGGTTTGTGATACAGCTGGAGAAGTAGGAAAGGCCCCATGCTTCAGAACCCTTGAGCCATTAGAGTATAGTCTGAAGGGTAAAACAAAAAACTTGCTGGTAGGTTGGCTATGGGTTGAGAGAGGGGCAAATTAAGAATCGCTTTCAGATTTCTAGCTTCAGTGAGTGAGTAGATGGAAGAGACTGGAACAGGGAAGACAGGAAGGCAAAGGCTTGGGGGAGAAAGGAATCCCTTGCTCGCTGTGATGCTGTAATAGTTGATAAGCCTGTGAAGGGTGCAAGTTGAGACGGTGGTGGATAATTGGATGTGGCCATCAGGAGCTCAGAGGAACAATCTGTGCTGGAGACTTACATTTGAGAGTCACCAGATTGAAAGCCATGGGAAAGGTGAGACCACCAGGGAGGATGGCTAAAGAGAGTGACTCTCTGTGCCCTGGGAACCCAACATCCAGAGACTGAGCCAAAGACTGAGCCTGAAGAGAGGCCAGAAATAGACATGGAAGGATGGGTGGGAAATGTGATACTGAGGAAGCCCAGAGGGGTGACTGTTTTGAGAAGGGACTGCTGAGAAGATGACTAAGACGAGGAAAGAAAGGTGACCTTAGGCTGTGGAAGCGTGGAGGTTGTTTGTGACAGGGCCAGCAGAAGTCGTGGCATGGTGGTCAGAACAGAAGCCAGATTTGATTGGTAAGAGGAGTTAATGAGAGGTGAGGAAGTAGAGAAAGCTTGTTGTGCAACTTCTAAGAGAAGGTGGTCTTTGAAGGAGAGCAGTCACGGATCTGGGTGGAAGAGGGTATGAGGACCAGAGAAAGCATTCTGAAGACCTGGGAGAATGAGAGCAAGTCTGTGTGTTTTGAAAATTATCCTGTCCAAAGGGAAAGTTGATGATGTGGGAAGGCGTGGTGGCCGGAGTCAAGGAGCTGCCAGTGTGTGTGGAGGGGCAGTGCTACCTGCCGCCCCTCAGAGGGGGTCCATATCTAAAAACACCCAGAATGTGGAGAGCACTCATTCCATTAAATTTGACAAAAACAAACAAACAAAGATCCGGCTGTGCATTCACCACGTCCTTGTTCCAGCATTAGGTGTTGGGGTTACAGAGAGTTTGGCAAGTCCCTTGTCTAGGTCAGATGTGATACTCTTCATTGCTGGTCAGCCAGGCATGTACAGAGGACCCCAGGGAGTCAACAGAAACGACAGCAGATTCAGTGTCTCAGTATGGATCCATCAGGATCTTACTGCCTATCTAGACGATTCCATCTAGCTAGTGAAGCTGTAAAGCTCAATACTCCCTGACGTCTCCAGACAAGTGTTTGAGAAGGAGATTTCTTGCTTCCATCTGATGGCATTAGTTTTATTCCTTTCTTGAAGAATCCGGTGACTGTCAGAAAGCCATTCAGTGGTGTGGTGGAAATACTCAGCTTCCTCTTTAAGGACAGTCAGAAGACACACCAGATAGTGCACTAGAGCCCTGGATCTGTATTTTTGATCTGAAAAAATACCCTAAGATAAAAGGAAAAGTACAGTATATGGAAGAGGGGTGATCAAATAAAACTATCAGAAAGAGGCTCTGTTTGGATTCTAAGAAATTCTTATATTTCTTAATTCATCAGTAGTAAAATTAGAGGAGTTTATTTTTAAAACAGAATATGTAGAAGAGTTGTGTTCTTGTCTTTTTTTTTTACTACTCTCTCTCTGCTTGGCCTGACTGACTACGAGCACAATCAGTGGACCAACTCAAGGCTGCTGGGGTACATCTTATGCTCATAGATACTGTAGTTTTTGATTGATCAATAGCGTTATCAATACACTTTATGATTTCTAATACTTTTGCCTGTCCACATGATAGCATGATGTTTCTCATTAATGTGGTTGTTTCATGACGTTGTTGTTTCAATCATAAAGTGTGAACCCCAAAGCCTACAATTTCACTAACTACCCAGCTTTCAGAAAAATAGTTTCCAAGTTCTGTTACTTCCTATTCACAGACACAATAGGACAGAAAAAAGATATTAAAAATACTGTTTAATTCTCCAAACTGTTTTTCTTTACAAAAGCAATACATATTCATTAAACAATTCAGAAAGTACAAATGAGCAGAAAGAGAGAAATTTCACCCATAATTCGACCACTAGAGTCAAGCAATATATAAATGGTTCTAATAGGTAACTAAAAGGGTCATACAGAAAAATGTTTTGTAAACTTAGAGTTTTACTTAATATGACAGCTTTAACATTTTTGTGTCATTAAATATTTCAAAGATTGTCTACACTCTTTCACTATGAGCCAAGCCAGCACATCTCAGACACAGGCCAGCCTGGTCTGCGTTGGAGTCTCTGACTCTGGAGAGTGTACTGTTTTTGAGTCACTTTGTTGTTCTCCACGTGGACATATTTTAAAATGGAGGAATGATAGGGAAAGTCCACCCTAGGTTATTGTGAGTTAAATAATTGTGGACAGTTGCAAATCGTATCACAAGAATAATAGATTTCCACTCTAGATTTCCACTGAGTGAAAGTCCAGACAAGATTAACAATGGGCTGACTCTGATTCTTGAGCACCTCCTGTGTACCAGTAGCCTTTCATACGTTGTTTGGTGGTGTCATTCCCATAGGGAGTTGAGGGCCCTGAAACTGGGAGGGTATGGAAATTGCCCAAGGCCACGCAGCTAGGAAGGATTGGAGATGGTTTTCTAGCTGTTTGAATCTCCATGCTCTTTCTGTGATACCACTTGTCTTCTCCCTAATAGTGGAGGGAAAATATTTTGAACATATTTCAGTAAAAACAGAACGATTTCTGTGAATGATTAGGGCTACAGCTTGGATTAGTTGCATGAATGAAAAACCACAAATTGAGCTACTTTTAGATCCTCCACTGACTACTGCCTCTACTGCAGTCTTTGGGCTTCAGGCATTAAATGGGATGGTGCAGATGTCAAGGTCCCTATGGCACACTCAGTGACATCAGTCACCTAAGATCTGCTATGAGTCTGAAGCCACTTGAATGGCTTATGCCCCTTGAGTGCAAAACAGAAAGCCCACTATTTAGAAAGCAGATACCGCCTTGCAGGAGTGTCTTCCTTGCCATATTATTGGAGGCCATTGCTCGCAGTGTTGGAGAGCACCTCCAGCTATGTGTAGGGAAAGGCAGTGGACTTAGGTCCCTTAGGCGGGTCACTGAGCCTCTTTACTTTTCTCCAAACAATATCATTGGTCAAAGCCCCCAGGACAGTGTCCAGTGTGTGGTTGGCTTGGAACAGATTTCCCACTGAGCACCAATTAGCAGGGGTGAAGGCCTTCCAGTTAAGAGAGAAGGCCCTGGAGAGAGGGAGAGAGTGAGCGCCAGGCTTGGAATGTGAGTTCAACTATTAGCAGTGTGATTTTGAACAACTATATAACTTCCCTCTGCCTCAATCTCCTTGTCCACAAAGTAAGGACAGCAAAAATGGTCGTGCAAAGTGTTTAGAACAGTGCCTGCCACAGAGTAATCGCTTAATACATGCTCTCTATCATTGCTATTCATTTTTATTTTATTCTAGTTTTGAATTACCATGTTTCTATAATTTCTGATCCAAGACTTCTTACCTTACTTTTCAAAGATTGTGGATATAATTTTTCCAGGACCATTTCTGTTTTCCTCATTCCTGCGCTTATTTTAGGAACATCTTACATCCCACTGACTCTGTGTGTATAAGATTGCCCAGGAGTGTGATGAGAGCTAGAAGAACTTGTGGGGAGGGGGACAACAGTAATATTAGGTCCCTTTTATAGAAAATAGACTGCCAAAGAAAAGTTATCTCAGAAGTTCCTGGGACGGGTTTCCATATGTGGTTGGCTAACCAAAAAAAAAAAAAAAAAATCCAAATTGAATTAGTGCCTTTTAAATGGGGAATACATTTAAGTATATATAAAAAGGAAGGCACAGAAAGGCAATGAAGAATGGCCCTCCGCACACCAGCCCTCCTTGCGCCCTCGTTACACGGGTCCACTTTGAACCAGATCGCTCTCCAGCCTGCTGCCAGCCACCACGTGGCTGCTTGGCAGTTAGTTAAAGCCCAGCTCATATTACTGCACTGCAGGGCTGGGCACCCATGTCCCAACTGGTACACAACTGATCTACACAGAAATCAACTTCAGGTCTTCTCTGAAATTAAGTGTGAAGGCGTGATTCCTGTGATCCTCTTTTTCCTTTCTTTTGCTTTATTTCTTTTTGGAACCGTGCCTCTCTTGCACCACAGAGGAACTTCAGTTAGGTTGTCAGTCTGATAGACTGCGTTATCAGATACGTTAGCTTTCCTCCCTCTTCCGCTGGCTTAAGAGCTTTGAAACACAAAGAATAAAAAGTGCTAAATGGGATGAAATGACCTGTCCAGGGTAGACTCAGCATCTGTGAACGACTCAGAAACCCCCCAGCTTCAAGGCCCTCCAGTCTGAGTTGCTTTTTCCTTGGCTTTCCTCTCTTCTTCTCTTTTCGAACTGAAGTACTTTGTACATCACTGATCTTGGAAGATTGTTTCTTGAAACGAAACCGTTTTTCCCCAGCCTAAGAAGCCTCAGACCAGATTTGGAAGTGCGGTTGAGTGTTGAGCCTTAGAAGAGGAGATTTAAGCCTCACCTTCATTATGATACAATATTTATATTTCACAGAATGTTCAAGAAAGACAGACAAGCAACTTCCAAACAGATTTGGCCAATACATACAATGGATAGCAGTGACCTGTGGTTTTAGGATTAGAGAAATAAAAATGTTTTAGAATGTGACTTGGTTAGAAGATACAGCTCTGTGCAGCTGTTAACCAGAGAGGAGGAATCCAGTCCCTGCCCTGTGAATGATCAGAGGGTATTAAACATGTCTCAGGTCACACGTAATAGAAAGTTATCCCTGGTGGAACAAATTAATAGAATTGCTAGTATTTATGGGAAAGTGGGAGTGAAGACACTGCTTCTACTCATGGCTGATGTAGGTTGTGATCTCAGGAAAGACATTGCTTATTTTTTCTATCTGTGAAATTGAAAGAGTCATTCTTTGAAAGAGCTTGGAAAACAAGGTCGCCAGCTCATGTCCCAGGTTGTCACATGTTATCTTTGCAAAAGAGCCATCAGGAAAACTGGTTATGATTTCTTTTTTTAATTAATTAATTTATTTTGGCTGTGTTGGGTCTTCGTTTCTGTGCGAGGGCTTTCTCTAGTTTTGGCAAGCGGGGGCCACTCTTCATTGCGGTGCCCGGGCCTCTCACTATCGCGGCCTCTCATAGCGGAGCACAGGCTCCAGACGCGCAGGCTCAGTAGTTGTGGCTCACGGGCCCAGTTGCTCCACGGCATGTGGGATCTTCCCAGACCAGGGTGCGAACCCGTGTCCGCTGCATCGGCAGGTGGATTCTCAACCACTGCGCCACCAGGGAAGCCCCTGGTTATGATTTTGACATCCCTCCTGGTTCTGGTGCAAGATTACCATCCGGCATAGTAGTTAACTCCCCAGCGATGGCCCAGCTAAGGGGTGTTGCTGATATCACCCCTCTGTGATGGAGTCTCCACAGTAGGTACTGAGTAAACACCGCCTGGATGAATGAAGGACTGAGTGAGTGAAGGGAAGTGGTCAGGGTGAGGCGAGCCCAGAGCAAGGTCACTTTTATTGATGACTTAGAAGAAACAGAAGCAGCATATACATGTTTATATTAAACACATATTCTGTGGCTTATTTATGTTCATTTAGAAAAATGAAAGTCATTCTTTAAAGAGTTGGAACAGAGCAGAAATTAGCAAATCTTCTGGATTCTGTCTTTCTCTTTTAATGTGTACTAATTAGCAGGAGGAGTTTAAGTGCAGCTAAGTTAGGGGTGGCTTGCTCAGCAACCAGGTCCTGCTTGCTCTTCACGTACACCAAGCATGACTGCATTAAGAATATCCTATGTCCTTGGAGCACTTTGTTGAAACATACTTCATAAGAAAAGGTAGTAATAATGTCACAGAACTGGCTCCTGTTATACTTTCTAGGGACCAGGCCCCTAGTGCTGGATTGCTGGCATTAAGCCCTGGTGCTCTATGAATGAATAGGTCTTGAAGCACTTAGGTTTAAAGCATTCTGTGTATAGAGGTGGGCAAGTTCATGATACCAGCTCTGATAAGGAGGCTTTTGTGAGCTACCCTGGGAAGTAGGCTATTGTTTACAACACTGGAGCTTTGGGAAAATGCATTCTAAGTTTCAACCAACTGGCCGACCGTTTATAAACAGGGGCCCATCTGCATACATTTTCCATGCAGTCATGTTAAAAGAAGAGTGATGAAGAATTTCAAACACAGAACTCTGGTTCTTGGGATACGCTTCATATGTGAGTTTCCACCGTGACTTATGACAGACCAGCTAACATGGTACTTGTAAAGAAAGGCCAGGCGTGGTTTTTGCTATAATGCTCCTTTTTTCCCATAGTACACAGACCTACATTTTCTTCCATATTATATGTTTAAAGGTGAAATATATGTGCCAAGTAGAGAAAACTCAAGAAAAATGGAAAATACTGACATAATTCATGTTTCTGTGCCCGTTTCTGCGTGCCCAGCATGCAAGAGTGGTTGTGATGGACACAGTGGTCACATTTTTCACTGGACTTCATCCACCTTCATCCTTTATTCTGCCAGGTTTCCACTTTGTACATCATCGAAACATAGCCCAAGGATGTATTTCGGAATTAACCCTTAGGGTTCAATGATTCTCTTCAATCTTCCTCCAAGTTCTATCCAGTGAAAATACTTCCTGCTTTTGTTATCATAGTTGCTGTTGCCCTTTTCTGCTGGATTTATATGTCCATGTGTACATTTCACGATTGTGATTGGAAAAGGCCACACCCAACTTGATAAGGTACAGGCACTTAAGTATCATTCTTTGAAGGTCCTTAGAGGGTTTTGTTGTAGCATTCATTCCTGGGGAATGTTGACACTGGCGCTAGGAGTTCTGAGCCAATGGCAGCCTCACATACAACTGTGTTCAAGTCCAGCACTTAAACATAAGCCAGAAGAAGTTGGAACTATGGCAAACCGCATTTATAATATCGTTTGAGGGACAGCTGGGGTCAGGGCTAAATTTTAATTTATCAGATGCAGAGAGGCAACTCTTGCATAACAATAAGCACAGGCTATCTCACTGAATGGAAAATAACCACATTTTCACCTTGGAAAATATATTCTAAATAGGACAGTAATTGTTTTTAGGAAGCTATTCATGACTTCCTTTTTTTCCCCTCTACTTTCAAGAATCATCCAGGAATAAGGTAAACTTTTTATCATAATTTATACAATGTGGTAATTTTTTGAATAGTTTAGAATTTTTATAGCCTGATGACAGACCTGCCAAATTCCACACAGCCATTGTGCACTGGCAGGGAGATGGGCTGGGATGACCTGCTGGGTCCTCCACATCTCTGACGTCTGAGAGTCTTTGAAATACATCCCAGAGCTTAATTATGACAGCGGTCTTTATTATTCTGAGCCCTTAACAGCATACTTCATGGGAATAATGTAAGGAGAGAAGAGCTGGTGCCTTAGCAGTGGTCGACACAAGAATTGGAACAGGCGATTTCAGGGAGGAACTTCCCTTTTGCAGGCGGGTGGGAGGTCGGAGGAGGAGTGGTGGGTTAGGGAATAAGAGGGTTGCTGGCAGGAACTTATCAAACTAATTCTCAATCATCTGTCCACAGTCTGGCATAAACTAATTATGGATATACTTTTTGTAGAAATAACAACCATGTTCATTTTGACCCTTTGCATCGATCTAAGCAGGGTAGATGTCATTCCCATCCTGCACCACATGCAATCCCGGTCCCAGTATCTCCTCGGAATTGTTGTGCATGGGGACTGGAACATCAAGCACCAAGCTATTTTCAAAACTTTTTATTTTTAAATAAATGTAAACTTACAGAGCAGTTGCAACTATAGACAGAGAAACCACAGGACAACTCTCAAGAAATTCGCTCTGGTACAATACCTCTAACTAAAACTGCACACTCTTTTCCGTCTCACCAGCCTTTCCTCCAATGTCCTTCACTGTTCCAGGATCCAATGCAGGTCCCACACTGCATTTAGTTGCAGGGTCTCCATAGCCTCCTCCCATCTGTGACCTTTCCTCGGTCTTTCCTTGTTGTTCACGACCTTGACACTTTTGAAGGGTACCGGTCAATTACCTTGTCAGGTGTCTCTCATTTTGGGATTGTGTGATGTTTTGACAAGTTGGAGCTATGGCTTTTGGGAGAGAATATCACAGAGATGATGTAGCCTTCTTGGTGCGTCGTATCCTGAGATGCAGGGCATCGATGTCCCACTACTGGTGATGTCACCTTAATCAAGGTGGGGTCTGCTAAGTCAGCAACATAGAACGTATTCCATTTCTGTGAATGGGGCCTGGGTTAGCAAAAGAACTTAGCTAAACTCGTGTTAACTATTAGTTTAGAAGACATACAGTTTAAACTGCATGATGGGCCTTGAGTAAGTATCCAGTGCTTTGAATCGTTGGTTGGGCTCATGTGATTCATTTCAGTGCTCTGTGATTTGTGGCCAGCATGGTGGATATAGGTCTGAACACATCTCTGGTAATGCTGTGGCTGTGTGTAGCCATCAGTGAGTCAAGCCCTGACCTCCCTTTGCCTTGGTCTTAACTCTGAGGCTGAAGGATAGTCCCTTGATGAGCACTGCACACAACAGCCCCCCTAAAGGAAGGAGCACTGATCCAGTGACCACCTTAGGAGTTGTCTTTTTTATCTGCCTGTGCCACATTTTTCTTTTTTTCCCCTTAACCCTGCGAGATAGGAAAATCAGAAAGAGTGTCATCTTCATTCCATAAATTGAAAACAAAACCAAACCCACCCAAAACTGATGAACCGATGTGGAGAAAAGTTCAAGGACTTGCCAGGGTTCTATGGCCGTGGCAGTGCAGCATCAGTGATGGGACCCAGGTTCTCTGATGCTTAGTCCACTGACCTGCCCGGACACTCAGTGCACTCCAGCAGGAGAGGCTGGGCTGCTGCAGGTCCAGAGCCGTCCAGCACATACGCAGGTGGCTCCAACTCTGAATTTATTACCAAGTTATTATGAAAGCCAAGGAACGTTAGTTAATCACTCTTGTTTCTCCACTTGGTGATTGTTATTTCAGGAATAAAATATTCCTGGGGTTTACTTCTAATTTAATGCCAAGATGCAAATTGTGCCTCACCTGTTTCACCTGAGGTGTTATTTATGCCCAAATTACACCTCCTAGATGAGGACCCATTGTGCATGTTTCCTCCTTTGGAAATTAAATATAATAATAGTAATCAGCTGCATACAAAGCAATTGTAGGGGGTGGGAAAGGCTCAAAATTTGTAACAGCTCAGGAAAAACCATCATCAGGGAAAAGCGCTATGGAAATGCTCAATGCAGACGTAAGAATTATGACATCTCTGCCAATTCACCACCAGAGGCCAGGGTAACACAAATGCATGGTAAACGTGAACTTCGTTCAACAAATATATATTGGCTACATGTAACGTCAGAGTCTAAAGCTAGAGGGGGTTTTATATAACAATAACCGCAGCTAAAATTTTTGAATAGACAATTTTTTAAGAACAGCTTTAGGTTTATAGCCATATTAAGCAGCAGGTACAGAAATTTCCCGTATGTCCTCTGCCCGCACCCTGATCCAGCAGCCTCCCGCGTTATCAGCATCCTTCACTAGAGTAGTACATCTGCTGGAACTGATGAACCTACACTGACGTGTCATTATCACCGGTGGGTTACGTTAGAATTCACTCTTGGTGTGCCTTCTGTGGGTTTGAACAAATGTATAATGACATGCAGCCACCATTGTAGTATCATCCAGAGTACTTTCACTGCCCTAAATATCCTCTGCTCTGTCTGTTCATCCCTCACTCCCCTCAACTCCTGGCCATCACGGGTCTTCTTACTGTCACCACGCTTTTACCTTTTCCAGAATGTCATATCGTTGGAATTATACAGTATGCAGCCTTTTCACATTGGCTTCTTTCACTTAGTAATACCCATTTACGTTTCTTCTATGTCTTTTCATGGCTTGATAGCTTATTTCCTTTTAGCACTAAATAATATTCCATTGTGTGAGTGTACCACAGTTTTTCTTTTTTTAAAAGTCTATTCACCTACTGAAGGACATCTTAGCTACTTGCAAATTTCGGCAATTATGAATAAAGCTGTTATAAACATTCGTGTGCAGGTTTTGTGTGGACATAAGTTTTCAGCTCCTTTGGGTAAACACCAAGGAGTGTGATTGCTGAATCGTATGTTAAGAGAACATCCAGCTTCGTAGAAATAGCCAAAGTGTCTTCCACTTTGTGTACCCCCCCAGCAATAAATGAGTGTTCCTGTTGCTCTGATCCTCTCTAGCATTTGGTGCTGTCAGTACTCTGCATTGCGGCCATTCTAATATGTGTGCAGTGGTATCTCATTTTGCTAGAAGCTCTTGAGGGCTTACTATGTACCGGACACTGGACCAAGCACGATAAATGAGGATCTCATTTAATCCTTGCAAAAATCCTAAGAAGTGAGCGCTATGATTTCGTCTTTCCCCCTTACAGAGAAGTAAGGGGAAGCTCAGAGAGGCTACATAACTTACCCATGGTCCCATAAACAGCGAGCACAAAGCCACGTGGGCCGAGGAGCTCCTGTGGAATGTGCAGCAGCCGATCTTGGACAGTGCAGTTCCTCCACACGCCCCTTTTACAAGGACCTTGACTCCAGATCTCTGAAGGGCTCCCTGGAAGTCACAGCTGATTAGGGGCAGGAAGAGAACCGGTCTTTGTCTGCCCTGCCCAACTTCTCAGCCATCAGTCATGTGGAGACTGGCCTCCGATATAATGTGTGCAGTTCAGGATACTGATGAATCTTGATATATGACAGCTATTCCAAGGTTCTCAAACCCAGTGCTTATTTTGAATGTATTTAATTTAATGCTCAGATGAGAGACGGAAGACCTCTCTTGACTGCAACATAAACTTAGCATCGCCTTGCTATCTGCTTGCAATATGCTTTCTGCCCCGCACACGAACACCAGGCGCAGATGAGCCTCTGTGTTATTACGGGACCTCCCTCCAATGCTAACTGTTTTCTTAGGTAGTTTCCATTCCCAGCTCTATGGTACCCGTGGTGTTTCTAATTTTTTCATACGTGATAGAGAATTCTTAGAACATTAGTTCCAAGCCAGTTCAATTTTGTAAACAAACGTTAGACATAAGAAGGTGACGTTTGTGGATTTTTTTCAGTTGAGGTGGCTGTAATTCCAAAACTGTCAAGAATTATAGAGTTGCTCATTCAAATAAGGAAAACCATTTGTTTCTAACTTGAATTCGAGAATACTAGAAAAGCACCAACTGTAAAGCACTGACTGACTTCTACAGATTTCCTGTAGAACGCTTTGCTGTTGTTAATAGGATGGAGATTCTGTTCTTGGAAAGAGGAGAACGTGTAAAACTGACGGCAGAGTCAGGGTGAAAGAGGCCAGTGCAGGCCGTTATGATCTTTACGTGCGGAGGTGCTGTGAGCAGGCTCTGTGGGACCCTGGAGCCCTGTGATGCCATCTTGATGGGACCACTGAACCCCCCATGCAGCACGGTTCACAGAACAGGGGTGGAGCTGGAGCGGGCGGGGGACGGGCTGGCGCAGGGGCTGAGGGGGGTCGGGGAGGGGTGTGAGCCTCACTCCACCAGGCGGTAGAGGTGGGGCTGACGGGCCCTTAGCACCTCCTGTGGACTTGCTTTAGCTGCGTTCTCCTGTTTTCTGTTCATGGGCTACAAACGCCTTCACAGTGACCCTAGTAAGAAATACTCTAACACAACATTGTAAAGCAACTATATTCCAGTAAAAATTAATTTAAAAAAAGAAATACTGATTCATATTTTTAGATGACCATTTACAAATTCACAAAGCCTTATTCCCTTTACCTCGATGAACTAAATTGTCCACTTCCACCCCCATAAATGGTGTTGTATTTCTATTTCCCTACTTTGGGTTAGGTTTCGTGACTCTTAAATTTCACAACAGAAAACCACGAAGCTCAGTCCTCACTTTCGACAGAAAGCTCAAGTTTGAACCGAGGACCTAACTTTGTTGGTTCAGAAACGTACTGTTTTTTCTCTTAGTTCCACCACCGGGTACAGTGGACCGCAAACACCCTGGACATGGTCCTCCTCTCAAGGGCTCCTGTGTTCACGGGGTGTAAAGCACATAACTATGTGGTAAGTGTGTATAACGTGTTAGGATGTGCAGGGGACGGAGGGCTTCATTTACCTGCAGGTGGTTGGGGAAGGTTTTCCGGAGGAAACTACCACGTACTGTCCCTATCTCTCCCCAGCGCCCCCTGGTGATTCACAAGTCACCCTTGTCGTTTCCCACATGGAGGCCCCTTCTCACTTGTCAGTAGTAACATCCTGAGGCATCAATATCCTCAGCACACTTTGGACACTGGTGCAAGGACAAGGAGGTCATCGATGGCATTTGCAGTGGGAATGAGATCCGGGGCGCATTTTAGAAACGGGGCTCCGTGGAGAATGGATGCTGGGGCCTGGGGTGAAATGACCGTGAGCGCTTGAACCCATGAGGGTGTCACAGCTGCTCAGGCAGAGAGCCCTGAGAACCCAGCCAAGCCCCTGGCACAGGAGGGGCAGCGAGGGGATGGATTCAGATACATCTTGGATGTGAGAAGTGAAGGAGAGGAGTCAGGGATGGCTTGTCTCTTACAAGGTGCGTGAACCAAGTCCTGGGTTCCATCCGAGGGAACCGCAGGTCTTCTTGTTGGGACCACTCTAGAGCACTGAGTAACCCGCAGCGATCGTGCTTGTGTTTAATATTTCTGATGGGCTCAGCTTCCCGGTTGATTTCCACCTGTTTATTTTGCTCTCTTCTTCATTTGACCACAAGCACTTTGGTCACCAGGAGTTTTCTTTTTGCCTTTGTACTTATGTTTGTTTTACATGGCGTAAACAATGGGTGCTAAATACAAGCGACATGCCATTTTCTGATTGGTCAGGATCCCGAAAAGGACATCAAAGCTGTCCTCTTAAGAGGCTCTGTGGATTTAGTCTGTTGATTTAAATGCTTTAGAAGGAGGGAGAGCAATTTCCAAAAGCCGCAGGACCCATCTGAGTTAGCACTGATTTCAGATTTATTTGCTTTTAGCGGCTTCACGCCATACCCAGCACCCTATCCTAGATAGTCGAAATGTGCCTTTTCCGTTTTTTTTTTTGAGACTAGAACAGCACAAGTGTAGGTGTTAGATATGACTGGCATGGCAGATGGTGTGACTTTGGGGGTCAATATTGAAACACCTTGAAACTCAAATGCACTGCAGCTGTAGCTCGTGGCCAAACTGTTCAGAGAAAAGTGTTTGCTTACACACTGCCAGTGTGGTGTCGTTCTCAGCATGTGGCTTGTGAAGTCAGGAGGCCAGCAATTCTACAGCAGAGAAGGGCACGGGGACGGAGAATCCCAGACTGATGGGTAAGAATGAGTTGCACAGATTACAATGGACAGAAAGAAAGTTTCTCAGGGATGCTGCAAACTGGGGAAAGGAGTGTAGAATTCTTTTGGGGAAAAAAAGTAACAAGGAATGGAAGTCACATCAATTCCTAGTGAGAAGCAGCTCTGAGTGTGTCATTAGAAGAAAGAAGAAACTGAACCCACCTCCTCACAAATCGTAAAATAGAGGTTGTAACTTGCAAAATCGCCACTAGAGGGCTTGCTTCATCTATAAAGAAAATTTTCCCTTGGAAACCCGGGGAATTTTCCAAAAGGCTCTTGAGCACATCTCAAAGGGTGGCGGGGATTAGGGTGGCGGGGGGAGGGGAAGAAAAGGGCAGCCTGAGATAAGAGGCTTCTATCCTTGGGTAACAACTGGGGGAGGTGTGTGTCTCAGCATGAAGTCACTGCGGCTTACGAGGCTGGTTTTTCCTGATTGTTGTGGCCTCAGTATACACAGCACATATTCCAGGGACAAATTCAAGACTACTTCCTCCAACCTAAGTCTTCTATGGGGGGACACAGATCTGGCGAACGCTCCACTGTGCTCCACAGGGCCTGTCCACCTAAGACGGGGCAGGAACCACAGTGGATACAGGCGTCTTCCTGGGTCGGGAAACTGCTCTTCGGGCACAGAGAATAGGGGGCCACAGAGTTCGTGTCTGGCCAACTCAACATCATAGAGAGGCTAAAATAGAGACCTGAGGGATAAAAGCAAAAATGGAGAGAGATGATTAAAAAAAGAACATTTGACAGACAATGTAAAATTCCAGCTTCTTCCACAGAAAGCAAAATATTCCCAGAAAGGAGCAAATTCCCAGCGATAGGGGGAGTCGGAACTCAAATAAGAGCTGCAATTGTAGGCATTCTTTGTTGGTAATCCCTCCATTCTTATAACATTTTCCAGATCTGCCATTGCATGAACTACGTAACTGACAAATCTTCAACTCACATTATATTTAAGTGGTTTCCCCCATCACTTCTCACAGTTAAAAATACATCACATAAATTACTATCCTGCCTAGTGAAATATGCAATGACTCTGTTGTCTGCCGTTTATTTCTAAAACATTTTGGCACTCTCCGCGGAAGTCTTCTTCTCAGTTACGGCAGGGGACTTTTTTTCAGTTTTACTTTGTTATTAAGTACAGCATCACAGAGACCCACGGATGGTATCATGGCTGGGGTGTGATGGAGGGGACTGATGGCTACATGCAGAGGCAGGAGAGGAAGCTGGGCCAGTCACACAGCGACAACGAGATGTAGGCTTGTCCCCTTCACTTGCCAGTCCCTGGGGATTTTGCTGCTTTGGGACCTGGCTGGAACTCACCCAGCTCAGAGGGCCCCAGAATCTGGGTAGGAATCATCCTGAAGAGCTCCGCACTCACCCGATGAGAAGCAGCAGCTGCTGTAGGAAGGCAAGGGAGAACCTGCCGCCCCCCACCGTCCCTGCGCAGGATCCCCCAGTGAGGACGGGGCTGAGCAGTGCTTTCTTCCCAGCAGGTGTCACTGTGGAATTATTAAAATAGGGAGAAGAAAAGGAGCTGCGTGTTAGCTAGCTGAGCCGCAAATCAAAGACCTTGAACCAAAATTGTACCCAGGCTACGTAGCAATGACACGGAGGAATCAGAAACACTCCCTCCGCTGACTCCGAGGCTGAGAATCTGCAGTGACTGTTGTCTTTGATCTCTTTAGTTCACCTGGCTTTTCAAGTTTTAAGAAACACAATCGTCCATACGGACATTAACAAGGTAGATATCTACATTTCACAGTGTCAGTAACCATATAAGTGTTTCTCCCATTTGCTGGCTGTCTGGATAGGTGTTTTGTTTGTTTCTTAATGAGGAGGGGTAAGATGTTATAGAAAGAACTCAGGAATCTAAAGCTCTCGGTTCAGATTCTTGCTTCTCCACCCCATGTGTGTGTTACTTTGGACAATTTACATAATTTAGAGCTTTCAAGCTCAGTTCCATGACAGGGTAATTGCGAAGGTTAAATAAAATAATATTCATGAAAGCACCTCTTATGGTTAGTTAAATCTGAATCCAGATGCATCACTGAAATACTCTTTAGATTTCATTATTATCTTAATATTTTAATTTCATTTTGAATAGATTCTGTTCATACATTATTACCCATGTACAAATTATAACCTCTAGGAAGATAACCTGCTTTTCTCATCTGGGTTCCAATGCCTACTGACCGTCTCTGCTCAGACGTCCTGCTTGGACACAAATGCAAAATCATTATCTGTATGGTCCAGTGTCCTTTCTGCTCTCTTTATTCCATTTGCTGGTGCTGTCCCCTTTCCCTGGCCTTGAACTGTTGGGATCACCTCAACTTGTCCTTAATCACGGTCCTCCATTTCCAAACAGGTCCCTGAACCGGCAATATCATTTTCAAAGGCTGCACCATCTCCTTTGTCTGCTGCTTTTTCACATTGCTTGTTGGCAGGATTACTAGTCTGGTTTCCTATCTCAGTGGCTCCTGAGTAGCTGAGGAGGTCTCCCCAGACAACAATTCCAACCCCCCCGGATCCATGTCTTCAGAGTTGTAGAGTGTAGGGGCCCAGGAGGACATGGCTTTGACATACACTCTGGATTTTGTTGGGGACCATGGTCACATACACCTCTGACTTCAAGTCAGTTCTACCTTTAAATCCAAAAGGCACTCACTCGTAGAATGCTCTTCCTAAAGACATATTTTTATTTTGCTCTTTCCCTGCTGTGCACCTTCGGGTTTCCCGTTTCATAGAGAATGGGCCTAGCGTCATAGTCAGGGGACATCACTATATAGCAAAGTGCCTGGCACCTGGGGTGAGCTTACTTACAATAGACACCTCTCCGCGGCCGCCTGGGCCACAACCGGTTCCCCTTCTCCGGGGACGGTCTTTATACATAGGAGGGCTACTGGCACTGCCCCTTGGCCACAGCTGTTGATGCAGAGGGAAGGCTTCTGATCCAATGGGTGTGGAAAGATGCTATTGCCAAGGAAAGGAGATCTGTAACGCAGAGACACTGGGATCTGAAGTCATGGACACTGGGTCCCGTGAATGGCAATCCCTCCCCTTAAGAACCCTGGCTGGCACGGCTCCCGGACTCAGCCGGGTTCTGCCCACTAGGTCGGCCCCTCAGGATATCCTAACATTCCCTCAATTACCGTGACATCCCCCAATAACTAGTCTTTTTTTTTTTTCCCTAAGTCACCCAGAGTCAATCTCTCTTGTTAGGAAATGACAGATATAATCTGATACATTATTGGAGATTTAATCTGTTCATGATATAGTGCCAATCATGTTATTTCTCACAACTCCCTGAGAAAGTTCTTCTCTAAAACCCAACAGTTCTCCTATAAATGTCACTTTTCTATGTGGAATTTCCTCTCCTCCCTGTTACTCGTCTCTCAAAGCCTTTCTGTCCCAGCTCCTTCCTGAAACTTCTTTAGTGGTCAGTGGTCTCTCATTCCTCTGAGCTCTTACACCACTGCTGGTACAAACCATTCGCTGAACATGCATCACATCTGGGTGTAGATTGCCATTTATCTTTTCACTTGTAAATGATGCATCTTCCCAATTAGTTGCAAGCCACTTGGAAGCAGGGAACAAATCTTGAATTTGTTTTAAAATGTTTTTCTCTTTAATGCTTACATGCTTCTATGCTACTTTTATTCCTAATGCTTATTGTTTAAATGTTTCTCCTGTACCATATCATGTCTTATAAATATTTATTGAATTAATGGAGGAAATGTATACCTGTTTAAACTTATAATGAAAGAGAGCTGGGGATAATAGTATTTGATTTTCCAAAAATGCTTCCAATTATCCATTCCCTCATCAGTTCACATGCAGCAGGGAAATGCAACAGTCCCTTTGTAGCACGTCTGCTCCATAATTGCTCCTGTCAGGGTGATTAATGGATAGGGCTTTGTGACCAGGAACCTCTGTGGTGACCCAGTGGTCAGCAGAGGCCACTTGTCTCTGATATTTCTATCCCTGCATGAGGTTTTTTTAAAAAACGAAGTTATGGCTTTGGAAAATAACTAAGGTTGCATTATGGTACATTTGCATACATATTCCCAGAGCCTGTCCCTAGCTAATTGCATCCAGGCAGGAGGCTTGATTTGCTTCCCAGGCCCTCCTGACTGGGACTTGAGCCAGTCCCTCCAGGCTGAAGGCAGGCCACTGCCCGGGGCCAAAGGTCTTTTCTTCCTTGGGGCTGCCCTCTGCATGGGCCCGCCTGGCCTGCTGACATCTCAGGCTGAGGCTCTGCTCTGGTCCTGCAGGGCAAGGCTGGACAGGGCTGGGGATGGGAGGCTGCAGAGGCTGATGGGAATCGGGATCCGCCACTCCACCGGCATTGACTTAAGGTCCAGTCACCCAAGGTTAAAGGGCTCTCCACCCTGACATGTACACCCTTCATATTGCTGCTGTGAGTGACCTTGTTCCTCTTCTTCCGAGACCCTAAAGTTGCTCTAGGCTACAACTGCCCCCTGGTGACTTGATGGAAAGTAACAGCTCTTCCCCAAGGAGGAAAATAGCAGTGGCTGGAGCTAAGGGTGGAAGGCTATCTGAGTTCTGGGAGCAGAGAAGTTGTGGCTTTGGAGGGTGACACTCGGAGACTGTGCTCCCTGGGAAAGCCTGAGGGCTGTCAGCCGATGCTCTTCCTGTTCCACCTGCCAGTCAGGGTTCCAGGTCCCTGGGAGCTGCTGGTGTACTGGTCCTAGCAAAGCAGTATTAGTGTACCAGGTGCATAACGCAGTGATGCTGTGCGGGGTTATACATATTCAGTGGATGTTCCCACTTAATCCTCACAACAACCACACAAGGCAGGGACTCTTATTAATCCCATTTTGCAGTGGCAGAAACTAAGGCACAGAGAAGTTAAGTAACTTGTCCAAAGTTGCACAGCTCCTATTCTTATAATAAGTATTCTTATAAGAATAACAAGAATTCTTATAAGAATAATGAATACTCCTGTAGGTACTCTTCCTAGTTAACTCTTTCCTAGTAATCATAGAAACCTTGCAGTTATATTTCAGGATTCAATTTAGCAATATTAGGTAAAAGCCTTCTACTTGATCATTTAACAGTTATTTATTGAGCACCTATTAACCTGTAGCCTCGTTCTACAGGTTGAAAGAAATACCAAAAAAAAAACAAAAACAAAAAATGATAAACACTGACAACAGTACAGTTTAGGAGAAAAGAACTTTTTCTCCCCATGCCTGCCTTGTTATGTATGGCTCTGGCTGTAGGCATAGCTGCATACAGGTGTCCACGTGGATGCAGGCACCGTTAGCGGAGCCAGGCTGGGCAGCAGGGCAGTGGTCAGGAGGGCAGCGCCCAGCTTGTCCATGAGAGGCTCTATTGCTCACTAGCTACATGACCTTGAACATTCATTTAACTTCCCCATATCTCAATTGTCTCATCTGTAAAGTGGGAATAATCATAACTCCTAATTCTGCGGGAGGGCGGTGAGAATTAGAATTTGTACGTGATGAGGGCTTAGAATAGTGCTGGACACGTTGTGAGCATCAACTGCAGCTACCGTTTTCCTTGTCTTTCTGCATCTCTGTGTATCTAATTTAGAAGAACCACTTCCTCTTGGAAGCCCCTCTAACCCTTGCCCCCGCCTCCCCAGCACCTTCCCACAGGATGGGTTGGCTGTCCCTTGGGCAGATTTCTGTAAAATCCTGTGTGTTCTGCATGGACTGCACATTCCTGTCATACATGTTTAGTCTGGACCTACCATGTGCCAAGCACACAGGAGGAGCAGTGAGCAGACAGGCAATCCTTCTCTGCTGGAACTTAGCCTGGCGGGAGTGGTGTTTAGTTGTGAAACCACCAATAAATATCGAAAGCCCAGGAATCATAAGGAGATGGTCAGGGGACTTCACCTTCTCAGAAGCAGAGGTTAACTGGAGGTGAAGAAACGCTTCTGGGAGGGTTGACATTGAAGGCGAAACCCGAAGGAGATGTAGGAGTTGGCACGGGTCGGGGGGGCAGGGCAGGGCAGGGAGAGGATGTCTAGGCAGAGGGAACAGGAGGTGCGGAGCCTAGAATCGTGAGCACCCGCCGGGCAGCAGGCAGAAGCTCAGGACCCCAGGAGTGCGTGCACGTGGGCCGGGCCCCTCGGGGAGCTGGGTGGGTGCTCTGCCCCGTTGTTTTCCCCTGAGCTCTCTGATGGTGTCGACTTGCCTGGATCCTCACGTCAATGGTGTGATGTACGCCCAGTTTAAAACTGGGGAAACCGAGAGATGAAATAACTTGCCGCGCTCAGCACCATGGTGAAGGGCAGAGCTGGGACCTGAGCCCAGGCTGCGGAGCAGAGCCCTGCCCTCTGGGTGATGCTAGATCAGCTTCACGCACACACAGGAGACCAGTTACCAAGGGAGTGCTCAAGCCTCTCCGGTAAGTTTATGATCAGAGACGGAGACTTTTGTGGAAGCTGTGAAGCAAAACAAATCTTCTCTCTGAATTGATGGAAATGGCAATTTGGGGAAGGTTGAAATATATCCAATGACTTTTTGGCATCTTTTAATCACCTGAAGTGATCTTCTTGATTCAGAAACATAAAATGCATTATTAACAAGGAGGGTTACTATTGCCCTGGTCGCATTGGTATGTTTTCTTATATCCCACCCCGCTATCCCCAAGCAAAAAAACAAAAATGAAAACCACCAAAACTAACTGTTTTTGGTGAGAAATATTTTTATAGCTATTTTTAAGTGAAATTTTTAAAAATTCAGTGTAGGGCTTCCCTGGTGGCGCAGTGGTTGAGAGTCCGCCTGCCGATGCAGGGGACGCGGGTTCGTGCCCCGGTCCGGGAGGATCCCACATGCCGCGGAGCGGCTGGGCCCGTGAGCCATGGCCGCTGAGCCTGCGCGTCTGGAGCCTGTGCTCCGCAACGGGAGAGGCCACGACAGTGAGAGGCCCGCGTACCACACAAAAAAAATTCAGTGTAAAAACTATCTTTGTTATCTTTACCTGTTTGGAAAACTTTCCTCCTCCTTCATAACTCTAACCTTTTGTAAACCAATGGTTGATCTACGTTGTAGTTCTTGTTCTTATGAAATTCAAACCAGAAGAATCCAAGCTGACTGGCGCCCAGTTTCATGAGTGTGCTCTGAGTTGTTGTACTTCCTGGAGGATTCAGTGGGGCCTTATTGTGAGTGTTCAACAACAAGAAAGTTGACTACGAAAGGGAATTTGAATACAAAATGTTCGTTTGACTTTGAGTTCAGATACTGTTAATATTATTATTAAAGTAGGTTAGGTTTCTCCCCCAAGTCCTGGAGGACTATATTAAGATGTGTTCAAGGAGTGAGTTTTTTAAAGAGAAATGGACATCTCCTATGCTTGTTTTCTAACCTTCCACGTCATAGAACTGAATGAACAGGGAAACATATACCTTACAGAGTTTAACGTGTCTTACTGAGAAAAGCCTTTAACTGGAGAAGACAAAATGGACTCCTAAGATTTTTAGACCTTTACAGAGGAATTGTGGCTGCTTTGCTTAATCAAAGTTGTTTCAAAAGCCAACTTTCCTTTGTAGGATCTGATGTACAGTGTTGACAACAGCACATGTGTCATGGAAGAGTAACTGAGGTGGCAACTATCTGTACCTGTGTGTGTGAAGAGAATTAGCCACAGGACAGATTAAAAAGATATATGTACATAGATATACACACATATTTAACTCAGAATTATCAATAATTTCCCCTGTAAATTAGCAGGTTTTTGAAACAAATTGTTATTGAAGGTATTTTCAAACATGCAAGTATAAAGAACAGTATAATAACCCCATGTGTTCATTCCCTGGATTCCACAGGTATCAACAGTCTCCCAGCCTCCTCTCATCTACCCCCAGCCCTGCTCTTTTTTTGATCTATTTTAAAACAAATCCTCCATACTGTATTATTTCACCAGTGGATACTATATTAGTTAAAGTACCCTTCTTTTACAAATAAACCTCAATAGTATTATCAGCAAAAGTAGTCATGATTCTGTAATATCACCTGACACCCAGCCTATATCCAGTTGTCCCCAGTTGGCTCAGAAATGGCTTGTTACAGTTGATTTGCTTGACTCAGGATCCGAATGAGATGTACATACCCAGTGCATTTCATTGGTGTATCTAAGTGCCCTTTAAGGTAGCTTCCCTCCCCTCCCTGCCTCTAGCTCCCTTTCCTTCTTCTTTTCTTCCTGCCATTAATGTGTTGAAGAAAAAGTGGGTTATTTGTCCTGAAGACTCAGGGTTCTGCATTTGGCTGATTGAATCCTCCATTTGGCTGTGAACTGATGATAGCTCTGAGACTTGGTTAGATTCTGATCATTAGCAGGAAAAGCTCCGCGGTTTTTGTTTTATTTAAATGTCTCTCCCAGGAACGACCACCTGGTGGCAGTGTTAGGCACAACATCTCCTTCTTGGGTGCGCCTCCACATTGGAAGCAACCTTGCCCCGCCTCTGCCTTGATTCTCTGCCTTTTCCGGGTGCCTGCCAGCCACAGTAGAGCACGCACAAGCAAAATGAATGGCTTCAGGCTGAATGGCAGCGCATCTTGTCCAAAGCCCCTCTCCTTGGGGTCCGCTCAGTGCCTGTGCCTATAATGAGGGTGGCTGACAAGATCTGCCCGGCTTGGTTTGCCTGCCTTGTCATAGAAATCACTGGCTCTCCTCCAGATTTTAGTTCGTTTGAAAGTGTAAGAAAGTTTTTTGGTTGGAGACTGAAGGTTTTTAATTTGAGTTAAAATAAGCAATGAGGCATCCAGGGTGTTTAGCTAATTTGATAGAAAATAGAGGCAGCCCACGGTGTTTATTCGTCATGATCCCCTTACCCAACTCCAGCGTTTTCCCAAAAAGAGAACAGTCAACTTTGTTGGTTTCACCTTCAGTTACTAGACAGCTTCAGGGAAACAAGAAGTGCTCATTTTTTCATCCTCATGTCAGACACCTCCTGGATGGATCAAGTACATCTTTCCAAAATTGCTTCATCAGAGACCTGGAACAGAAACAGGCACAGCACAGGGAATGACAGTGTTGACCTGGAAGGGGTTCTACGTTAAGGCTCTGACACCAGATTACTGACATATACTTAACCTCGGTTTATTCGTCTGTAGAGTGTGAACCCCTATCCGTAAGTGACATTAAATGAGTTAATTTGTGTACCTGTTAAGTAGTTGCTGTCAACTTATATTAACACACAAGCAAGCAAACTCAACTTAATCACATTGGGTCTTCAGAGTGGGAGTTGGGTGAATTCTGGACCATTTTAAAATTTGCAGGGCAGAAATAGAGACACAGATGAGAGAACAAACATATGGACACCAAGGGGGGAAAGTGGCGGGGAGTGGTGGTAGTGGGATGAATTGGGAGATTGGGATTGACATGTATACACTGATGTGTGTAAAATAGACAACTAATAAAAACCTGCTGTATAAAAAATAAATAAAATTCAAAAAAAATTTTGAATGATCATGCTGAATGAGAGGCCTGACGTCCGGGTGACACAGCAGGGTAGTGCTTGAACTATGGCAAAATTAAGAAATGAGGAGAAAGTAATTCACTAATATGTGACTAATGCACACTCAGCCTCTGCACCGGATATCCGCAATTGATTTGTTAGTTACAATTGGCTAAGAGCTGTTTTACCTAGAGTATTGCCTTCCTTGTAATTTAAAATTAAACCTTCAGCCAAGGCAAGTAACTTTAATCTGAAAGAATTTCAGACTCTACTTCTGAGACTCTGATTTCTCTCTGCGACTTTCTGGCTGCAGAGTCATCATGCATCAGAGCTGCCGAGGTCAGCTCGCTAAAGCGATTTATTTTCTTAACAATTTTGAGTGTATTATTTAGAGCATTTAAACTGCTTTTAGGGAAATTACTGACAAGTGTATATAAACCCAGACCCAGGTCACTGTAAAGAAGAGAAAGAGGAAGAAGAAAAACACCCTTGTTCGACATCCAAAAACCATAATTATGGTCATAAATAATCATGTGCTACTCTAATAAATTATGGGATGTTAAGCCAATATAACTTGTACAAGATTATTTAAAACATTTCCTGAATTTAAAAAAAATTAATCATATGGTTCTTTCTGTAACATCTTGGGTTTGAACTGATTTATTTGATGATATACCAATGATGAGAAGAAAACAGGAATATTTAAGGAATTAATGATAGAGTGCCATGAGAACTCTGCCAACCACTTACAAAAAGAAGCCAAAATATTAGCGGTATAAAATATGTTTATATACATTCAGAATTTTAATGAGATTCCTTTGATATGCTATAAATTAATTGCCAAATTGATCTGTGTTTAAGCAGATCATACAGGTATTAAAAATAATTTAGGTAATATGTATAGGTGCAGATTTAAAATTTCATATTTAGGAATTTTAGTAAAAATGCATTCCTCAGCTTGAATTGGTAAAATCCTTAGCGATTATTCTATTTGTATCCACTGAAAAACAAAAGTTAAGAAATTTTATGGTTAGCTGAGAAAAGCTGTGGTATTTTTTCTATAGATTCCTCCCCCCCCATTTAGACTGTTGCTGGATGATTCTCATTTCTACACTGTAATTTCCAGCTTATCCTAAATATAGACGCTGGATTTGAGCCATCCTAATTAAACTGTGAAGTTCTTTTGTAGTGAGCACTGATGCTTCTGAAATCAATTTCAAGGCTTACACAAGCAGTGTATGTCACCTTCCTGGTTTTCTTTCACTTTATGAATTTATCTAGAAATGATAAATTGCAAATAATATTTTAGTGGCAAATTTGTACCTTTTTTCATCCAGGCTGTATTTTATTTAAAAAATATCTATAAACTTTCTTCTGTGCTGTAGAGATTGAATTCCTTTTTTCAGAAGTTTCCCACCCTGATGCAACTCCCCTCTTTCTACACAAAGTTTAAGTCTTTATATAATAAATGAAGAAAGCAAGCTAAAACGGTTTTGCCTAAGGCTACCTAGAAAAACAAGTTTGGTATCCTTCTGTTGTTACACAAAATTCATGTCTTTTCTTGACACACAGCTGTTAGAGATAATGAGATTTTCACGAAGGGAATAATAGAAGGTGAGAATCGAACACAATATTTCCGTGCAAACCAACTCACAGAGTAAGGCTGCGGTATAGACTCTGGGGTGCTGGCTCAGGAGTGCCTGTGGTTTCGAAGCCTTGCTGGAAGCTGGCCCCCAGCCCCCTGGAGCTGTATGGAGCTGGAGAGTTCACATTCTGGGTTACCTCGGGGGGGGGGGGGGGGGGGGGGGCGGGGAGTCTCCATCTACCTTGGAGAGCTCCAGGCTGCAGTCTTTGAGCTGGGATTGTGGGAGACCAAGTTTGCTCTGACTACAGCGTGGGGCAGGGAATACAAGAGGCAATAACAATTCCATAAGAAAATTGCAAACCAAAAATTTTTTAATGAAACCTAAAACCCTGTATCTGTTGGAGGTGCAGTTTGAGAGTAATTTTAAATGGACTCTGATTTGTCCTTTGACTTCAACTTCCAGAACGTAATTTTACTAGAACTTTTCCTGATGGTTGTGAGGTATTGGTAGTGGTGGCTGCTCTTTAAATTGCCTTTGAAAGGCAGAAACACATGAAATAGTGTGTTTGCCCCAGGGCTTACAGGGTTGAAGAGCAAAAAGCAAGCACTCTGTGAGCTAAAGTTGGCCTCAAAGTGTTTCTCAACCCTAGCTACACGTTAGAATAGTATCTCAGGGCTATTGAAATAGACAGAACCTAGTCCCACCCCTACACCAACTAAATCAGTTTCTTTGTGGGGCGGGGGGCAATGCATGAGTATATTTTAAAAGCTTCCCAGGTGATTCTAACTTGCACCCAGGGTTCTGATCAGAGTGGGGTTTCCGAATCTGGATGTCCTCAGCAGCCCAGAGAGTGTCCTGTGGATTGCCTGAAGAGTTGCGAAAGTCTAAAAATTAGTTTTAATATGCTTTATTTAAAACAAAGTTATAATTTTAGATAGCTATCTTAGAAGGAAGAGCAAGCAGGAAGGATGCAATGAGGGGTAAAATAAATAAATTACACAGCAGTGTGGTCCCAGGTTTAGTTTTCTCTGTTTTGGTCTAAGTTATGAAGAACCAAAATAAAGGAAAATGGGGGTTAAAATATAGAAATCATGACAAATTTGATATGCAGCATTTCTTTTTTCAGTTGATCTGGTACTTGGCAGAAATGTTATATTTTAGCTATGAGATTATATACCATTATAATAGTGTCAGGTGAACATCATGAATATCACTGAAGAAAGGGTCCATCCTTGAGCTGAGGTTCTAGCATACAGTTACACTTGGAAAAGGAAGCAGCTTTTCCAGTTCTAATTCAGTTTAAAGCAGTGGTTCTCAGACTTGCATGCAGGAGAATCATCTGTAAGCCTTGTTAAAACAGATTGCTGGGTCCCATTCCCAGGGTTTCTGACCTATTTGCTCTGAAGTGGAACCTGAGAGTTTACATTTCTAGCAATTTCACAAACGATGCTGCTCTGGGGCCCATGCTTTGAGAACCACTGGTCTAAAGCATTAGAAAAGCATTTCACAAGTTCATTTTACATAATATATGTCCTGGCCTAGGTTCTCTAGAAACAGAAC
Source organism: Pseudorca crassidens (assembly GCF_039906515.1). Taxonomy (NCBI): domain Eukaryota; kingdom Metazoa; phylum Chordata; class Mammalia; order Artiodactyla; family Delphinidae; genus Pseudorca; species Pseudorca crassidens. Next base: position 4,779,587 of record NC_090309.1, on the reverse strand, counting down.
CTGAGGCTAAAGCTTATATGCTAATAGTTTACCGGGGTTTAGGGTCCCTGGGAAGCTGGTATGAGGGAGACGAAAAACAGGAAGCAAGGAAGGAGGGAAGACCCATATGAGGTGTGTACTGCTGCGTTGCAGGCGGCCCTCACATTGTAACAAGCCAGCTCATTGCCTGGAGAGAGCAAGGAGGGGAATTTATCTACCAACTCTCTCTAGTCTTTCATCAACAGCTGAATAATGCTGCCCCAGGGACGTTCCCCCCACTTCTGGGTCGTGTCATTTTCCTGACCAGGCGGCCACTGGAACATCCAGCCTCCATGGACATAAGCCTGCCAGAGGGCAGGCGTGGCAGCTGGCACCATGCACAGGCTCCTAGGTCCAGAGGCTCCCAGCATGAGTGACCAGTCCAAGATTCAGCTGTTGCTAGGATGACTCCCGTCAGGGGAAAGCAAGGGAACCAACCCAGAGTAGCACATAAATGGACACTAGTCAATGATCAGTGCTTCTCAAATTATTTGCTGTGAAAGACACTTTTAAAAATTTTCCATTGGTTCATGGCTCCTGTCCTACCGAGTCCTGCTGTGCCAGACTGGCACGTGCCCTGTCACATGTGATTCAGAGTCTGAGCTCAGCCGCTCCCAGATACAGCCAAACCCTGTCCAAGCAGAGGAGACCCTGGTCACACAGCTGGAGGTCATGGCCATGTCAAATTGCTGTACAGGTCTCTGGATGCTTGCTCTTAACTTTCTTTCTGTCGTTTTCTCCCTGTGAACTGGTCAAAGGGTCTAGGAAAGGGTCTTTGAAGTCAGGTAAACTTGGTATATAAATTCTGTTTCTGCCATTTTCTGACTGTAATCCTAGGCAAGTCATTCATCACTATGAATCTTGGGGTTATGTATGTAAAAATAGGGACAAAAGAATGACCTTCTTAAAGTGATGCTTAAATGGGTTGTCATATAGTAAACATATGGCACTTAGAAGTTGTTCACAAATGTTAGTTCTGGCCCGTTGCCTCTGTATGATCCAGCGAACCTCCTAGTAATGTTTTAGTAATGACCTAATCAACTGTATTGTGGTTTGAGATTAAAGGGAGGGCAGAGGTCCAAACAACTGATGCTGGTTTTTGGCCATCTTTTCTCCAAAAGATAACTAATGGTTGATAAGGGAGAACTGAGAGAAGGAGAGACTGGACATTGCTTTTGACAATATCTAGGGCCTAAGACAGCAAGGATTGTTATCTAGGACCTGTTAAAACAGGATGAAACACCTCAGCTTAGGGCTGGAGCTCCTAAGTGCTACAACTGAGGAGAACTAGCTCTGTGAGGACAGCACCTCAGTCACTAAAATTGGAGTGAATCTTGGAGTATGAGTGTCCCCACATAGCTGGCCAAGCAAACATCAGATATCTGTGAAGGCCTAGACTTATTTCTACATGTAATTTTGCAAATATAATACCTAGAAAACGGTACAAATCTGACTAATTTAGCTGATTGAAACTTATCTGATTGAGATATAAGACAGCCTGACATAAAACCAAAGAAAGAAAGCCAGATCAGGGGTCAGGATATTGGAGATATCAGTGACAGATGGACATTCTGGAATTTAAAAATATAATAACTGAAATGGAAAATTTAGTGGCGAGTTTTATGACTAGATTAGACACAGCTAAAGAGAGAAGGAATGAATTGGGTGATAACTCACAAGAAAGCATTCAAATCGAAGCACGAAAGAAAACATATTAGAAAAATTAGAAAAGAGGGTAAGAGGCATACAGTGAAGTTTTAATAAATGTTTAATTGGACTCCTACAGGTTTCCCAACACAATCTTCCCTCTGGCCTCCTATGGGTCCTTCCCCTCTAACCAACAAAATACATCCACACCCTCTCAAGGCCCACAAAAGTTTCATCCCATTCTAAACTCAGCTCAAAGTTCTGAATGACATTATTTCAATCAGGTCCAGGTATGGATGAGGTGCCTCAGGTATAGTTCTTAAGTACAACTCTGATGGAGAGCACGTTTCTATCTGTAAATCTGTAAAACTAAGAAGAGAATTTATATGCCCCCACATATACATACAATGGTGGGACAGATATGGGATAATTGAGACATTCTTGTTCAAAATGGGAAAATCGGGGGCCAAAAAAAGAAGTCATTGGTCCATAGCAATTTTGAAATCTTGTTGGGAAAAACATTGGAAGTTTGTTGATTAGGTCTGAAGGCCTGGAAAAAGTCTCCATGACTCTTGATTCCATCCTCAAAATCATCCGTCTTTTTCATGAAATGTAGCACTTGTTTGCAACTGAGTAGTTTTCTTGACCTGCCTCCCGCCAGTAGAATCTGGGGGGGTCCAAATGGCTCTTTTCATTGTGTACTGATTCTGATTATTTCATTCCAGGTTGATCATATTTCTCCTAACAAAATTCTCTCAAAAACTTTGTGGGCCTCCTTAGAATCTCTTTGTGGTTCACTCCATTAAACAAAGCCATATCTCCGGATCCCTTTCTAGTGAGAACTTAAGCTTTTCAGAGGTCCTCTTGTTCAATTGAGAGGATCTGTGAAGTACACCCTTACTTTTTTTTTTTATACATATATCCCCATATCCGCTCCCTCTTGCATCTCTCTCCCACCCTCCCTATCCCACCCCTCTAGGTGGCCACAAAGCACTGAGCTGATCTCCCTGTGCTATGCGGCTGCTTCCCACGAGCTATCTGTTTTACGTTTGGTAGTGTATATATGTCAATGCTAATCTCCCAATTCATTGCTATGAACATGGGTATACAGATATCTCTTTGAGACCTTGCTTTCAATTTTGGGGGCTGTATACTCATAAGTGGAATTGCTGGATCGTATGATAATTCAAGTTTTAATTTTAATTTCCCTTTCTCTTCTTGGTTCGCACAGCTCCTGGGGTTCAGCTTGGGTCTTGGCCCCATCTGTGTGTAAGTCACCCCCAGGCATCTGTTCCCGCCCAGACAGGACGGGGTTAAAGCAGCTGCTGATTAGGGGGCTCTGGCTCATTCGGGCCGGGGGAAGGGAGGGGTATGGTAGTTTTTGGAATGCGGGGCGAGCCTGCAGTGGCAGAGGCCAGCATGACGTTGCACCAGCCTGAGGCGCGCCATGTGTTCTCCTAGGGAAGTTGTCCCTGGATCCCAGGACCCTGGCAGTGGCGGGCTGCACAGGGTCCCGGGGGGGTGCGGGGTGTGGGGTGTGGACAGTGAGCTGTGCTCGCACGCAGGATTCTTGGTGGCGGCAGCAACAGCATTAGTGTTTCCTGCCCGTGTCTGGTGTCTGCGCTGATAGCCACGGCTCAGGCCCGTCTCTGGAGCTCATTTAGGCGGTGCTCTGAATCCCCTCTCCTCGCGCACCCCGAAACAATGGTCTCTTGCCTCTTCGGCACGTCCAGACTTTTCCCCGGACTCCCTCCCGGCTAGCTGTGGTGCACTAACCCCTTCAGGCTGTGTTCACGCCGCCAACCCCAGTCCTCTCCCGGCGCTCCGAAGCCCGAGCCTCAGCTCCCAGCCCCGCCCGCCCCGGCGGGTGAGCAGACAAGCCTCTCGGGCTGGTGAGTGCCGGTCGGCACCGATCCTCTGTGCGGGAATCTCTCCGTTTTTCCCTGCGCACCCCTGTGGCTGCGCTCTCCTCCGCGGCGCCGAAGCTTTCCCCCTCCGCCCCCCGCAGTCTCCGCCCGCGAAGGCGCTTCCTACTGTGTGGAAACCTTTCCTCCTTCACAGCTCCCTCCCACTGGTGCACGTCCCGTCCCTATCCTTTTGTCTCTGTTTATTCCTTTTTCTTTTACCCTACCCAGTACGTGGGGAGTTTCTTGCCTTTGGGGAAGTCTGAGGTCTTCTGCCAGCGTTCAGTAGGTGTTCTGTAGGAGTTGTTCCACGTGTAGATGTATTTCTGATGTATCTGTGGGGAGGAGGGCGATCTCTGCGTCTTACTCCTCCACCATCTTGAAGGTCCCCCCAACCCTTACTTTTAAAGGACCGTTTTTGTGTGACTGAATAGTACTCTGGAGCATCAGCTTTGATCGTTCGGAAGATTTAACAGAAGACTTTATATCCCCACCCTCAGCTTCCTCTCTAGACCATATTTTGCTGAGAGTGCCCTGGATTTGACCTTTACTTGGAAGCCGTTTCTCAACTTTGGAAATAACCATTTGTCATCTTGAGGGTCTGAGAACTTTCAAATCCAGCAAGTCCTGGCTCCTTTGTGATTAACAGTCCTTCCCACAATTTATGTCTCTCCTTTCGCATGTACTATAAGCAGCAAAAAGAAACCATTTGGTACCTTCAACAACTTGCTTGGAAATCTCCTTAGTTCATTTGACATATGTTCTACTTTCCATGTTACTGCAGGTGATAATGCTGTGAACCTTTCCCCCACCATAGAACCAAGATCCCCCTTCCTCCAGTTTCCAAAAATATATTTGTCATTTCCTTGTAAGTCCTCACTCAGAGTCCTCAAAACCTAGAGTGCTACTAACAGTCTGTTCAAGGAAATTTATGCTTCTCTAACATTTCCTAAAAATCCTTCCAGCTTCCACCAACTGTCTTGTTCAAAGCTACTCTCACATTTTAAGGTATCTTTTCATGGTAACACCTCATTTCCAGGTACCAAAATATGTATTATTTAGCTATTGCTACATAATGTTACCCCAAAACGTAGTGTCTTAAATCAAAAAACGTATATTATTTCATAGTTTCTGTGGGTCAAGGATTTAGGAGTGGCTGTGCAGGGTAGTTCTGGCTCAGGGAATCTCATGAGGCTGCAGTCAAGATATTTTCTGGGCCTGCAACCATCCCAAGTCTCAACTGGGGCTACAGAATCCACTTCTTAGCTCACTTATGTGCCTGGCTTAGATCTGCTTCCAAGCTCACTTATGTAGCTGCTGGCAGGCCTCAGGTCCTTGCCATATGGGTCTCTGCATAGGCTGCCCGGGTGTTGTCATGATGTGGCGGCTGCTGATGTGTGTGTGAGAAAGAGAGAGAGAGGGAGAACCAGAGGACAGGAGAAGGTGGCCACCGTGGAAGCCGTGGTCCTTTTGTAACCCAATCTCAGAAATGATATCTTATCACATTTGCTGCATTCTATTCCAGGAAACAAGTCCTTAAATTCTCAAGGTGAGGGATTACATAAGCGTATGGATTCCAGGAGGTAGAGGTCCTGGAGAGCTATCCTCACATCTGCCCACCACACTAGAGTATGCTGTAGTCACAAATGACCCCAAATAGCATTAAGAATGCTCTGATTCTTCTCCATGTCTTCATTATATGATTCAAGATAGCACAGTTGACTCTATCTGAGACCCTGTCTATTTTTTGGCAGAGGAAAAAGAGATTTCAGAGGTATCTCATGTCACTTCCACTTAGACTTTGTTGGGCAAAGCAAGTTTCATGGCTTAAGATTGATGTTAGGGTGTAAGAGTACAACTCTACTGCAGAGCGGAGCATCAGAAGAAGGGGTAGCACATGTTTTGGGCAATAACGCAGTCTTCCACAGCTAGCCTCAGGGATTTCAGGAGATTGATATCAAGCAACATATATTTTTGACTATAATGCATTTAAGCTAGAAAATAATAACAGAGTCTGAATAACCTATGTATGTATCAAAGCAAAAGAATCGCAATTAAAATTAAATAATGAATAACAAAATTACTATATATATCAAATTTGTGGAATACAACTAAAGCCACACTTAGAAATTTATAGCAGTAAGTGCCTATGATAGAAAAGAAGATTTGAAAGTACATGAACTGGACTTCCCTGGTGGTGCAGTGGTTAAGAATCCTCCTGCCAGTGCAGGGGGCATGGGTTCAAGCCCTGGTCTGGGAAGATCCCACATGAAGCAGAGCAACTAAGCCCGTGCTCCACAACTACTGAGGCTGCACTCTAGAGCCTGCGTGCCACAACTACTGAAGCCTATGCATCTAGAGCCCATGCTCCGCAACAAGGGAAGCCACTGCAATGAAAAGCCTGCGCACCACAACAAAGAGTAGCCCCTGCTCGCTGCAACTAGAGGAAGCCCATGCGCAGCAACGAAGACCCAATGCAGCCAAAAATAAATAAATAAACAAACAAACAAATAAATAAATTAAATTAAATTAAAAAAGAAAGAAAATACATAAACTAAACATTCAAGTCAAACATTTGAAAAAATAATAACAAAGTAAACTCAAATAAAGTGGGGGAGACGAAAAATCAGAAAATATAAAAAAGAAAACAAACAAAAATAGGATAATTAATACTTAATTGAAGTAGTAATAAATAATTAATTGGAAAAGGGTTTGTAACTTTAATAACACCTATAAAATAGATGACAGAGATAAGCAATATTTATTTGCTTAGCGACAACAGGAATGCCAAAGGATGCTTCAGTAAAGATCCTATAGTCATTAAGATATCATGGCAGAGTATCATAAGCAAATTTATTTTAATATGCTTGAAAATTTTTATGAAATTGTAGGAAAGCATAAGTTACCAAAATGACTAAGGCTGGAATGTAAAACCTTACTGATCCTTTCACTTTTAAAGAAATTGAAGAGTAATTATAAACCTTCCCACAAATAAACTCCAGGTCCAAGTGACTTACAGGTGGATTTTACCAAGTATTGAAAGAATAAATATTATCAGTATTTCACAAATTCTTATAGAGAATGAAGGAAAAAAGAGAGAATATTCCACAACTAGTTTTAAGATGCCAGTGTAACCTTGATATCAAAATTTGACAAGAACACTATAAGAAAGGAAAGTTACAGGTCATTCCTACTCATGAAAATAGATGTAAACTTCTAAACAGAATAATATTAAACCTAATCCTGACAATTATAGACAGGACAATACATTATGACAGGTTGGGTGTATTCCAGGAAAGTAAAGTGGATTTAACATTTGAAGATCAATCCATGTATTTCATCATATTAACGGGATAAAGGAGAAAACGTACATGCAGACATTTTAAAATAAATTTGACATGCATTCATAATTTTAGAAAAACTCAGCAAACTGGCAGTAGAATAAAACTCTCTTAACTTGAAAAAGATCTATAAAAAGCCTACAGCAAACACCATCTTTAGGGTGAAATGTGAAAGCTTTCTCTTTGAGATCAGAAAATGATGAGAGCTTTGCTGTCACCCTTTCTATTCAATTTTTTACTTGATGTGCTCAAATAGTAGATAGGGTGAGAAAAATAAATAAGTATAATAATTGGAAATCAATATATATGGCACAATGATATGATGTAACTATGACTCCATATATAGAAATTTAGAAGACTCTATAGATAAATTACTATAATTAACAAGTTCAGCAAGAGAGGTGAGCAGTGTATGTCTTGGTCCAGGCTGCTATCACAGCAGACGTTTGTTTTCAACAAATTGTAGAGGCTGGGGAGTTCAAGATCAAAATTCCGGAAAACTGGGATCTTGGTTCTCTTCCTGACTTATACTCAGCACCTGTGGCTATGTGCTCACCTAGACTTTCTTTGCTGTTTGTGCATGGAGAGAGAGAGAGAGCGAGAGCGAGAGAGAGAGAAAGATATTCTTCTTATAAGGGCACTAATCCCATTGTGAGGGTCCCACCTTCATGACCTCATCTACACCTAATTATCTCCCCAAGTCCCCACTTCCAGATACCATTACATCAAGGATTAGGGCTTCAACATATGAATTGGAGGGGGACACAAACATTCAGTGTATAACAGCATACAAATGTGTAAATATACAAAGTACGTATACAATATTCAAAAATTCATAAATAAATTAGGTTTTTGCTTACCAAAAATAGAATACTAGAAAGTTAAAATGAAAACCATACCTTTTACAATAATATAATTGTACCTAAAAATACATCTAATGAAAAATGTTTAAGAACTCTACACAAAAACTACAACACCTTACTGAGAGAAATTAAAGAAGACTTAAATGAATGGAGGGATATATTAAGCTTGTAGGTTGGAAAGCCTGATTTCATAAATATGCTAATTATTTCCAAACTGATTTAGAGTTTCAAAGCAATTGCAATCAAAATTCAACTTTTATTTTTGTGGAACTTTATTGTTTTATTTTACAATTGCTGTGAAGTACAAAGGTCTAAGAATGGCTAAGATGTTATTGGAAAAAAGAATAACAACGTGGCAGAACTTACTAGACCTGAGACTTTTAAAATATTATACCCTAAGACACTGTGTTATTATCACAAAGGTAGATGACCACACAGATGAAGTAGAATAGAGACATGATTTTAAATTTCAGAAATTCTGTTCCTCAAAAGACATTCATTAGGGATGAAAATAAATGTCACCAAGTTGGAGCATATATTTGTACTACATACATATCTCCCCAAAAGTTCACATAAAAAATAGACATTTCTCCAAAAAAGATATACAGATTGCCAACAAACACATGAAAGAATGCTCAACATCATTAATCATTAGAGAAATGCAAATCAAAACTACAATTAGATATCATCTCACACCGGTCAGAATGGCCATCATCAAAAAATCTACAAACAATAAATGCTGGAGAGGGTGTGGAGAAAAGGGAACCCTCTTGCACTGTTGGTGGGAACGTAAATTGATACAGCCACCATGGAGAACAGTATGGAGGTTCCTTAAAAAACTAAAGATAGAACTACCATACGACCCAGCAATCCCACTACTGGGCACATACCCAGAGAAAACCATAATTCAAAAAGAGTCATGTACCGCAATGTTCATTGCAGCTCTGTTTACAATAACCAGGACATGGAAGCAACCTAAGTGTCCATCGACAGATGAATGGGTAAAGAAGATGTGGCACATATATACAATGGAATATTACTCAGCCATAAAAAGAAACAAAATTGAGTTATTTGTAGTGAGGTGGATGGACCTAGAGTCTGTCATACAGAGTGAAGTAAGTCAGAAAGAGATAAACAAATACTGTATGCTAACATATATATATGGAATCTAAAAAAAAAAATGGTCATGAAGAACCTAGGGGCAAGACGGGAATGAGGACGCAGACCTACTAGAGAATGGACTTGAGGATATGGGGAAGGGGAAGGATAAGCTGGGACAAAGTGAGAGAGTGGTATGGACATATATACACTACCAAACGTAAAATAGATAGCTAGTGGGAAGCAGCCGCATAGCACAGGTAGATCAGCTCGGTGCTTTGTGACCACCTAGAGGGGTGGGATAGGGAGGGCGGGAGGGAGGGAGACGCAAGAGGGAAGAGTTATGGGGACATATGTATATGTATAGCTGATTCACTTTGTTATAAAGCAGAAACTAACACACCATTGTAAAGCAATTATACTCCAATAAAGATGTTTAAATATATATATATATATATATATATATATATATATATATATGAGGAGCTCTTATGTGTCTAAGAGAAAGACAAACAATTCAATCAAAAAATGAATAACTTGGAAGAGCACCCCTCAAAAGTGACTGATAAATGTATTAAAACACACTTGATTTCATTTGTAATCAGGAACATCTAACACACACACAGAATGAAATACACCACATTAACATAACCTCCAGAATGGCTGATATTGTAAAAGACAGATAATGTGTTCCAGAAAAAGAAGCAATATTAATTCTTACACACCGCTAATGATGGTAAATCTTGGTAGAATCACTTTTGAAAATAATTTATAATTATCTAATAAAATTGAAGAAAATCAAAATTTCTGACCCAGAAATTACATACCTAGGAATATACCCCTGAAATGCATGTATATGTGCACAAAGAAATATCTATGTATCTATATCTGTATGTATATCTAAAGCTATAGCTATAGCTATATCTATATCTATCTACACATACAAGAATGTTTTAACAGCATTATGAATTATGTCAAACAGAAAAAACCCAAAGTTGCCATCATCAATAAAATGGATCAATACATTGGGTTTATCTGTATAGTAGCATAGTACACAGTACTGAAAACTAACCAGTTTACAGCTGAACACAAAAACATAGATGAACCTCACAAACATACTGTTGAGCGAAAGTTCCCAAACAGGTGAAGCTAAGCCATGTTACTTAGGAATATGCATGCTCATATTGTGCAAGTACAAAGAAAGAACAGATGTGATTTCCCTGCAAGTCAGAACAGTGGTCACTTTTGATGAGGGCTGGGAGGGGGCTTCTGAGGAGATGCAGTGTTCCGTTTCTTCATCAGCCTGTAGTCAATGTATTTAAAATTATTAAACTCCCACGTTTCGTTCATTGAACCCCAGAGCATGGACATGGCTTCACAGTTCCTTCTTCTAAACCTTTCACATCCAACATTAGAGAAAATGGAAACCCGCAGGAAAGGAGCTGGCACAATGTCAACATTAAAATCTGCTTGTCATTTCCCGGAGGACTCGTTCCTTTTTGACGGCAGCTTGGGCCCTGGAGCTTTCCTGTGGCTCATGTTGCCGTATCGTCATCCCTACCATGGTCATCATCACCCATAGAATTATTCTCCAAATACCCTGTTACCTGGGAGAACTGATACTTCCTAGTCTTTCCTCACCAACGCAGAGCATAGTCGCAATAATAAGACAGTAAATGTTTCGTGTTCAGCCATCTAGTAATAATATGTGGCTATAAACTGAAGTCTTCAAATTCCAGATGGATAACTTCACATCCCATTTTCAGATTTGAAGGCCTAATCTTAAATTCTTAATTTAGGGTCTGCCTGTATCCTTACAAGTCAGGAGTGAGACTGTTAGTCTGTATAATAAAAACACGTGAGCTTTAAGGACTGTGACTAAATAATTTGCCTCCACTGAATATCTCTTGTATGTTGACTGGTTCCTTCATCTGTTAAAAACGAAAGTTTGCACTAGATCTTCAGGTAATAAAAACTGTGCTTTTGGTATGAGGAAACCATGGTGCTGGATGCTGAGGTGGAGAGGAACAGGGCAAGATGACTCCTACTCTTTCAGGGAGTCTACAGTCAAGGGGCCATGAGAAACACAGGTGCAGCTCGATTAGAGAGGAGGCTGTGATGTTTTGAAAGCCCTATTTGGAAATAATCAAAGTAGTATGATGTCCACCCGTGTGGTTGGAGAGTTCATGAACAAGGTGACTGGCAACCAGCCCTCAAGCAGAGGAGTGCCTACCATGGTCCTTCATGGCCGCTAGCTCCTCTCCACGCGGCAATTTTTGATTCCTTAACTCCGTGAGGGGACATTTTCTTTAACGACGCCTTCATTTACATAGTGCAAATAAAGGAACTTACTCTACGGGGACAAGTTGCCACCACTAACGCCACATGACACCCGTGTAATCCAAGATTTCAAATAAGTACTTGCAACACTCTGACAGGTGCTGTCATGCTCTAACACCTCCTTTTTTGTTACGGCACTCTAATAGACTAAGATGATATCACATTAATGTCATAGGAGATGACAGAGGGTTGAGAATGTAATACACTGGTCTCTCAATCTGTGTGATAAAAGCTGAATGCTGACAGGAAGTGCCAAACGGAGACATGTAGCGTCTCAGGCTCCCCATCCCTCTGCAGTCCACCTGCAGGGTGAGGTGTCCTGTCGCTGGTGCACCTGCTAGAGCTGAGATGGTAGGAAAGAGCTGGGCCCACAGGGAAGCTGCAGGATGCAGACAGAATGTTCTCCCCAGTGCGTATTTCTTCCCAAGGTGACTCAAAGGGATTACTGGTGCCCAAACCATGGAAAGAGGCCCAGGCTGGGAGTCAGCAGCCCGAAATACTAGTATTCATTTTTCTTTAATCTCTGGTTACTTTACTCTTCTTAGTCTCTGCTTCCTCATTTGTAAAATAAAGAATTTGGATTAGAATAAATCAGTCATTGCAATTTCAAATATGTAAGAAACCAGGCAGGAAATGAAATGTGGACAGCAAGCCTGGTGTAAATGACACGGGGTGCTCGAGCCTGAGGCAACCAGAGGCATACAAGCCCCAATTAAAAGAGTCAGAATTCATTTTTAACACTGTGTTGGCTTTAGCAAATGGACAGCTAGTTTGTAAACCCCTATGTTCGATAAACTGTAAAGTTTTTTCCCACTCTAAAGTGCAAACTCAAATTTTCCCCAAGACATTTGGTAAACACACGACATATCTACTTCACTCTAGCTAAGTAAACCTTGTATATTAGTTAGGATAACATTCGGCTGCAAGCAGAAAGGAAATCTCAAAGAATAATGGCTTAAATGAAATTTATTTCTCACATTTATCCAAGTCAGTCCATAGACAGCTCAGGGCAGTCTGGCATCTCTGCTCCTCAGGCCCCCGGGGACCCAGATCCTTTCCAACCATTCCTGAGGTGTGACCCTTGTCTCAGTAGTCTTTTTTTCCAGGCTGTGAGATGGAGGAAGGGATGAAGAAGCAGGAACAGAGGACAGTTTCTTGAAGTAGATTCCCCAAAACTGTCCCATGGCACTTCCTTTTCCATCTCATTAATGAGAACTTAGTGACCTAGTTTCAAAGGGGGCTGGGAAATGTAGTCTTCACACTAAGCAATCATGTACTGTTATGAACTGCATTGTGCTCCACCTCCAGAACTCATGTGTTGAAACCCTAAGCCTCAAAATGATGGTATTTGAAGCCTTTAGGGAGGTAATTAAAGTTCAGTGAGGTCATAAGGATGAGACCCTAATCCAATAGAATTGGTGTCCTTATCAGAAAAGGAAGAGAGGCCAGAGCTCTCTCTGTCCACATGCACAGAGGAAAGGCCGTGTGAGGACACAGTGAGAAGGTGGCCATCTGCAGGCCAGGAAGGGAGTCCTCACCAGAAACAGAATTTGCTGCCACTTTAATAATAGACTTTTAGCCTCCGGAACTGTGAGAAAATAAATGTCTATTGCTTAAGCCACCTAGTCTGTGGTATTTTGTTATGGCAGCCCAAGCAGACTAGTACATGCATTGTTACCTTGCACTGTTATTAAGTTGGAAAAAAAGAAGAGGTGTGCATTAGTCAGGGGTTGCCAGAGAAATAGCACCAATAGGAGAAATATCTGTATCTATATCTTTATCTACATCTACCTCTATACATATATCTATATCTGTATCTATCTATATTCTATCCATATATGTAGATATTTAAATACATACATATATTATAAAAAAATTGACTCATGCAATTTTGGATGCTGAGAAGTTCTATGATCTGCCTTCTGCAAGTTGGAAATGCACGAAAGCTTGTGGTGTAGTTGTAGTCCAAGTTTAAAGGCCAGAGAACTAGGGGAGCTGGTGGTGTAAATCCCAGTCCAAGGGCAGGAGAAGACCAATGTCTCACCCTTCTACCCTGGAAACAATTAAAAAGCAAGAATTCCATGTAGCATTACATTTAAAGACAAGTGATGGAGCAAGAGGTGTTATTTGAATTCAGAGAAGGAAAGTTCAGTGCAGCAAGAGTAATACAGGAAACATCAAAGGTGAGTTTTTAATTGGCTGGTTGGAATTAGACGCCAAGCAAGATGTGTCATGAAGTCAGTTTCTGTTCTAACCCCTGAGAACTTTCTCACTGACCACAGTGCTCTATTTTGGTCGACTTTACCAACCATGACACTGTGTGGTCTCACTGGCTTCATATAGAACTGAGCATTCAGTCTAATAGCTCGATAAATTTTATAAAGATTGAAAACAGAGGTCGTGATCTCATTAATGGGTCAAACGCCAATCTTCAAAGCAATCCGAAATGGGTTTTATCCCAGTATTCTCACTGCGATGTTAATGTCTTATGAAGAACTTGCATGTGTACATTGTCAAAAAAGTAGTACAAATATTGAAAGCAAAACCAACCAAACAAAAATCTCAACAACTTCTCTTTGCCATTAACCTAATGGAATTACATAGCATATTGTTTGTCATGTAGGCATTCTTAAAAGACTTTGTTGAATAGAATTGAAGAAGAAAACTTGTGAGTATTAATAACTGTCACACTTGTGCAGACATGGATTTAGAGAGCAAAATAATACCTGGTACTAATGTTAATATAATACTTAAAAGTCATGGGATTGAAGAGTTACATAAAAAATGGCACTTATGTAAGATACCATGGATTTGCTTCATGGCAATTTCTTATATTTCTCATTTATAATACTACAAAAGCAAATAAATTGTTCCTATAGAAACATAATTTTTCAAGAAAATTCAGATGATAGTATTATTGAAAAAAAGGAGAGAATAGATGTTGGTAAGTTTATGATATACAAAAACACTTAAAATTTTTTTGATCTGTAAAGGCTTTTACCTTTGAATAATTTATGTCAATTCACCAAAACTGGAAGTCAGTTTGTACATTTTTGGTGGAAAGGAAGGAATGCATAGTAGGGCTAACAATCTCATCTGAACATATTTATCTTCTTGCGGCCTGGTGCATGTCTCAGAAAACAATGGAAAGATACTTGGGAGACAGTGGTCAGTTTCTATACAAAAAGTGTGAATTATGAACGGGTCATCTTGGATAGCAGGCCATAACTTGAGTTTTCTTACGTGTAGTTCATCCACTTCCCAAATTCAGAAGTCATTTTATCCTCACTTGGATTTATTTACTTAAGACAGCAATTAATTTTTTTTAAAGAAATCATCATCACCAAATATTTAATTATGGTATTAGAGTATTTAGATTGTTTTACATGTTCACTCAAAGTGATTTTCTAATTGACCATTTCAGGAGTCACAGACTTAAGTTTTTCTTCTGTATTTTCCAAAGATACAGTGTCAGGAAGAGGGGGAAAACAAAACAAAACAAAACAAAAGCTATCTGAGCCTCTCTCAGTAAAGCAAAGCAGTGGGGTCTTTGTCTCCCTAATGTGATATGTCTTCTGAACCTGATGGATTGGAAAGCTTTGAAAGTATCCTCAGGCTAAAGTTGAACATCTCCCATTCTAAAGTAAGTTGACATTTTACAAACATGAATTAGAATAGAGTCAGAGGTTAATTTTTCTTCAAAATCATTGCATTAAGGTCCTCTGTGGTACTGAAAATACTGGAATTGAGTAGATTTTATCAATAAAATCCGAATTGAGTATTTGGTGTCTTGTAGACAACCTATCTAGACATTTAGGAAAAAAAAAAGTATCTTTCCGTCTTAAACAAGTTATCCACCAATTATTTTGCCTTTATTCTGACCCAGCATCAATCTGAGTATCATAGCTAATTTCCATTCCTGCAGGGTTGCATTCTCAGTACAGAGGAGCCTTTTGAGCCATTCCTGACGTGCCTCATGTATTGATTAACCAGAGCGCAGGGCCTAGTGGTGATGGGAGACTTGAGAATGACACAGTATGAGTCCACACTCCAAATCATGGGGACAGATTTCTTAACTTCTGTGAACCTCCATTCCTTCGTCAGTCATAACCGAACAGGTTGCTGTGAGTGAGCAAGATGTAGGCGACTGTGACTTACAATCATAACGACAACAATAAGGGCAGGTGACGTTTATTGAAGTCTTAGCCATGTGCCAAGCACACAACTATACCTGTTGGGAGTCTCATCTCTTCCCCTCTTTATTGACTGGAGAAGCAGCCTATAGTAAGGGCAGAGATAGCAGGAGTCCTGGGGGGATTACCTGGGATGCTGAGGCATGGACACTCTCCTCTCCTGGACTCAGTCAGGGAGGTGGTGAGTTCAGGAAGGGCTGCAGTGAGAAGGGCAGACCCTGGATTGGCAGCAACATGCCTAGACTTTCCCTCCCCACCCTAGTCCCATTTTTTTTAATAAGACAGTCTGAGTCAAATATCTTTCGCTTACAAACAAACCCATATGTACATCTTACTTAATATATTTGAAAACTTGTGAGGCCAGTACTAATACAATCCCCATTTTAAGCATGAGAAAACTAAGGTTTAAAAAAGCTAAGTAACTTGCCTAAAACTACATAGCTACTGGCAGGGCAAGAATTCCAAAAAACTGTCTGGTCTCCCAATGCCCAGGGCTTAGCCACTTCTCCACAATTCCTCTAACTGATGTTCCTTTCTTATGCGCTGCACCACAAGGAAGGCGGGGTGGGGGGGTGGGGGGGGGTGGGGGGTGGTGAGGGTGATGATTGTTTGGCCCAAGGCCACGATGAGAATAAGGATCCTGGCTGGCCTGTGACGGCCCAAGGCCAAGGGTGGATCATGAGGTCGTTTTGAGTGCTATGAACCCAGTAAAGAGCTGGATTAATTAGACACTGGAGAAGGTTTCTCTATGGGAATTTTCACTGGAATTTAGAAAGAAATGAAGCAAGTGTCCAAGCCCCAGACCCCCGTGGAGAAGAGGTCATGAGAGAAGAGGTAGTGGAACCTGTGAAATTGGCATCCCTAAGCTGTTGGCAGATTTTAGCTCTTTCATCCGTCTTTTCTCCAGGAACCATGTTTTTTTCTAAGCCTGTAACTCCTCCTCTCCTTCCCCTGTCCCTTCCAACATTATTAGTCCACATTTATAGGAAGTAGTGCCTAATTTCTCTGTAACTTGGTGGCCATGAAGATCCCCATCGCTAAGTGTTATTGACCAGCTCCCAGCATCCTCAGTTCAGTCCTGCGTCTGTGTAAGGGTGAGACCAGCCAAGTCTCTGGATCTCACTAGACCTCACTCCCGTTTCCTCTAAAAAAAGCAGCAGATTAGGTCATTAGTAAGACCACTTCCTGACCTAAAATTCTGTGGTTCTTGTCACAAAAAAATTCGTAAATTACAGTGAGTAAATGAGGATTTGAGGTATCATTTCTGGAAGGTTGCTGACCTCTAGTGTCAGCACAGATCTGGAAGGGAAATTCAGACCTCTGTGTTAATTCCACATTCCTATCAAGACTTCCCCACCCCCTTTCCAGTTTCCTTATGGAGGAAAAGAAAATGTAAAATACTTCAAATTAAAGTTCTATTAACTAAAGCTTCATTTACAGAATAAATATTTCTGCTGACATTTGACTGATTATATCAATTTTGAACTTCAGATTTTAATAAGGTATTACCAAGCCCAAGAATAAACAAGCTAATCAGACCCACTTTCCTATTTCCTCCTTTGTATTAAATGATAAGTGAATTTAAAGCTATGCTTTGTCTTATTAATATCTGCTAAATATGGATGAATTACTGAATATATATTTATTCTTAAACTCATTTAGAGGCAAATATTTGCAAGGCTTTTCTGTTATAATCTGATTTTAATATCTCAACTGAAACTGATTTATGGCACGTGACTTCAAATGTGGTGTTAGTTAAAGAGGCCAAGAATTAACTAGCTGATTCTATCAAGGGTTTCTTGAAACTGATTTTGAAAGGGGGAAAAAGTCTCTTTTTTTTTTCAGTCAAATTTTAATTGTAGGAATTTTCATGGCAAATATCAGAGTCCCACGTAAACAAATCTTTAATAATTTTTCATGTGCATATTTGGTTTTACCATAATATTAACTGAATGAGGAACTCACTTCAGTAGTTTGTGTCATCTACTGAACATCATTTCTAGCACGCAGGCGGGTGCTGTGTGTTCTGGAATTAGCTACCGGGGAAGTCAGTAAATTCTGTTTCTTGGAGTTCTTTCTTTAAAACTTGCTGGATAAGAGACATGGGCAGTAAAGGTTGGTGAAAGCCAACCAAATGTCTCTCCTCCTCTGGTTATCAGCTAAGGAATGCTGTCCACCTACCATGTTGTACTTACAGAGCTTACGTCTTTTCCGATGCTTAGGAGACTATACAAACCTCTCTGATTAATTGGTAAACTTCAGTCACGCAAAAAGTGCTTGCTGTCTGTGAGTCAGTGAACAGCTCTCAGGCAATCTTAGTTTCCTCTTCGTGGAGTTTTGTGCTGGTCAGTTGTGAATTTAACACAAGTGTGTCTTAAAGTTTGTAACAAAAATAAATAAGCATTAATATATACATTTAAAAAATAAGATATAAAGCTTGTTTATAGACCAGCACACCTATTTTGGAAGAGAAGTATTTTAGATACTGGGCCCATTGGTGCCATAAACCCCTTCACTGTATTAGTCAGGGTTCGCCAGAGAAACAGAACCAATAGGATGTGTGTATACATATATATATAGAGAGAGAGACAGAGAGAGAGTGACAAAGCGGGAGAGAGACACAGATAAAGATTTATAAAAATTGACTTGTGTGATTGTGGAGGCTGGTAAATCTGGCAGGGCAGGTCAGCAGGCTGCAAAGTTTATTTTATTTTTTAAAATTAGTAATCATATTTTTATTTTCCCTGCCTTCTGTCTCCTCACAGAGTGCTTTTGCATCTCTGGGCTGGAAATTTTAGCGGAAGTCCGTGTTTGCAATCTCAAGTCTGAAGGCAGTCTGGAGGCAGAATTTTCTCTTTCTCAGAGGACCTAAGACTTTGCTCTTAAGTCCTCCAACTGATCGGATGAGGCCCACCCACATCATGGAGGGTCATCTGCTTTACTCAGAGTCTGCTGATGTAAATGTTTATCACACCTAAAAATACCCTTGCAGCATTATCTGGACTGGTGTTTGACCCCACAGTTGAGCACTATAGCATAAGTAAGTTGACATATAAAATTAGCCATGACACCCTGTAATACAATTATGCATGGGCTTGATTTAATATTTTATTAAACAGTCTTTTGTTTTTTGTATAGTTATTCACTTGCCTCAATTTGAGAAAAGTTGAAACGATGAAATGATTTTATTATGTAAAGAAATCATTCTTCCTGATTGGTCCTACCCTGGCTCCTTTCTCTTCTTCACATCTGGGCTTTGGAAGAGTCCATTCTTATCTGCAGATTTATTTCACTTCTTTTATCTTTTCTCTGAAAGTGATGTTGTAGCTTTTAGCCCAGCTATTCAGTCAGCTGGGTCTTAAGTGATGAGTCCATTTAGAAACTGTGAGGGTTAATTCTATGCGTCAACTTGGCTAGGCTACCGTGGACAGATATTTAGTCCAACATACTGGATGTTTCTGTGAAGGTGGTTTTTGGATGAGATTAACATCTAAATGGGTGGACTTTGAGTAAAGCAGATGACTCTCCGTAATGAAGGTGGGATTCTTCCAATCAGTTGAAGGCCTGAGCAGGACAAAGTCTGACCTCCACCCAGCAAGAAAGAGTTCTGACAGCTGACAGCCCTTGGACTGGAACCGCAACTCTTCCCTGGTCTTCAGCCTGACAGCCTAGCCTGCAGATTTTGGAGCTGAATCTCCACAATCCTGTGAGCTAATTCCTCAAAACAGATCTCCAGATTTCTCTATCTCTCTCTCCCTTTCTCTCTATATGTATATGTATGTCTACTTATGTGTACGTATATATGCACACACACATACAGATTCTGTTGGTTCTGTTTCTCTGGAGAACTGTGACTAATACAGAGAGAGCTGGAACAACCGACAGAGCAGAATTCCGCCTTTTTAATTTGGGATTTCCATTGTTCTGAACGTTTTAAAGGATAGCTCTTGTTCTGCATAAAAATAAAGTTTTATTTTTTTAAAATGTCACAAAGCGTTAGTAAGATTTGGGAGGGTTCAACAGAGGCCCAAGGGAACTTTCAATGTTTCAGAATAAAGAAGCTGAATCTGGCTGGGCTTGGTGACTTTCTCTGTGTCTGGGACCTCACAAGTAGATGCTGTGTTCCTGGAGGCCAAGGAGAGAAGCACCCTTTCCAACGTGGACCTCCGGGAAGGGTGGTTCCCCCAGTTGGAATGGCTCTAGCTGAGCATCAGGAACAGACCCCTGGGGCCCACAGTGTGGCAGTCATGAGAATGTGCTGTTTGGATGCTCAGATCTGCGGCAGGAAATTGACGTGGGTCGCCGGGGCCCAGCGGCTGTGATTTGTACACGTCACTTCACACCTGCAGGGCAGTCCTGCTTCCCATGGGCTGCTCCCACCAGTGACCCAGTATGGCCAAAATGCTTCTTGCCTCTGGGGTGCTTTTGGGAACTGCTCACGCCACCACATCAGGATGCAGGATGCCCAGGACGTCAGGCCGAGTCAGGATTGACCATGCCCACCAAGCTCGACCTCTGGTCTAGGTCATCAGATCCCTCCACTGTGGAACACACTTCCCTTATTCTAATCAATAGCTATTTGGAGGGCTGATACTAATTCATATACTAATTCATAATTTTTAACAAGTCATTCCTGAGGAATGGGGTGTAGGGGAGATTCTTCTAGTAACATTTTTACATAACTTTCCCAGTTACTGAAGTGCACTTTCCCACATGCAGTAAGGACACTGGGGAGTTAATGCTGGAAAGGACCCAATGATAATCTGGCTCAATTCCATTTTTGTATTTAACAGAAGAGGAGCCCAGGTCATCTCAGTAAAATAGTAAGAACCATGCTCCAGATCCCCTGATTTTTGTTCAATTTCCTATTATTTTCGAAACATGTTTACTGAATCCTTCAAGAACAAAAAGCAAAATCTTAGACAATCAAAAGAAGACATGAGAGGGACACAGAAGGTATTCTGTTCTCGGGTATGTGTATTGGGAATGATAACACCAGGATGTGTCTGCTCTGTAATAAATAAATAAAATATAGTGTGAGCCACAGGTGTGAGTCACATAAGCAATTTTACATTTTCTAGTAACCACCTTAAAAAAAGTAAAAAGAACCAGAAGGAATTAAGTTTAATAATATATTTTATTTAACCCATATCCTAAATATGATCAGTTCAACAGGTACTCAATATTTTAAAAACTATTTATGAGATAAATAATATTTGCATTTCTTTTCTTTTTTTGTTGTTAGTTTCTGGTGTACAGAAAGGCGATTCATTAATGTGTGTATATATATAACTGAATCACTTTTTCTTTTTCAGATTGTTTTCCATTATACGTTATTATAAGTTATTGAATATAGTTTCCTATGCTATACAGTAGGACCTTGCTGTTTATATATAGTAGTGTGTATATGTTAATCTTGAGCTCCTAATTTATTCCTTGCTCCCTTTTCCCTTTGGTAACCTTGTTTTTTTAAAAAATTTTTTATACAGCAGGTTCTTATTAGTTATCTATTTTATACATATTGGTGTATATATGTCAATCCTGATCTCCCAATTCATCCCATCACCCCCGCCCCTTTCCCCCCTTGGTGTCCATGTTTGTTCTCTACATCTGTGTCTCTATTTCTGCCTTGCAAACTGGTTCATCTTCACCATTTTTCTAGATTCCACATATATGCATTAATATATGATATTTGTTTTTCTCTTTCTGACTTACTTCACTCTGTATGACAGTCTCTAGGTCCATCCAAGTCTCTACAAATGACCCAATTTCATTCCTTTTTATGGCTGAGTAATATTCTATTGTATATATGTACCACATCTTCCTTATCCATTCATCTGTCGATGGACACTTAGGTTGATTCCATGTCCTGGCTATTGTAAACAGAGCTGCAATGAACATTGTGGTACATGACTCTTTTTGAATTATGGTTTTCTCTGGGTGTATGCCCAGTAGTGGGATTCCTGGGTCATATGGTAATTCTATTTTTATTTTTAAGGAACCTCCATACTGTTCTCCATAGTGGCTATATCAATTTACATTCCCGCCAACAGTGCAAGAGGGTTCCCTTTTCTGCACACCCTCTCCAGCATTTGTTGTTTGTAGATTTTCTGGTGATGGCCATTCTGACGGGTGTGAGGTGATACCTCATTGTAGTTTTGATTTGCATTTCTCTAATAATTAGTGATATTGAGCAGCTTTTCATGTGCCTCTTGGCCATCTGTATGTCTTCTTTGGAGAGATGTCTATTTAGGTCATCTGCCCCTTTTTTGATTGGGTTGTTTGTTTTTTTAATATTGAGCTGCATGACTTGTTTATATATTTTGGAGATTAATCCTTTGTCCATTGATTCATTTGCAAACATTTTCTCCCATTCTGAGGGTTGTCTTTTCATTTTGTTTATAGTTTCCTTTGCTGTGCAAAAGCTTTTAAGTTTCATTGGGTCCCATTTGTTTATTTTTGTTTTTATTTCCATTACTCTAGGAGGTGGGTCAAGAAAGATCTTGCTGTGATTTATGTCAAAGAGTGTTCTGCCTATGTTTTCCTCTTAGAGTTTTATAGTGTCCATTCTTACATTTAAGTCTTTAATCCATTTTGAGTTTATTTTTGTGTATGGTGTTTGGGAGTGTTCTAATTTCATTCTTTTACATGTACCTGTCCAGTTTTCCCAGCACCACTTATTGAAGAGACTGTCTTTTCTCTATTGTATATCCTTGCCTCCTTTGTCATAGATTAGTTGACCATAGGTGTGTGGGTTTATCTCTGGGCTTTCTATCCTGTTCCATTTATCTATATTTCTGTATTTGTGCCAGTACCATATTGTCTTGGTTACTGTATCTTTGTAGTATAATCTGAAGGCGGGGAGTCTGATTCCTCCCGCTCCATTTTTTTCCCCTCAAAACTGCTTTTGTATCTCCATACAAATTTTAAGATTTTTTGTTCTAGTTCTGTAAAAAGTGCCACTGGTAATTTGATAGGGATTGCATTGAATCTGTAGATTATTTTGGGTAGTAGAGTCATTTTCACAATATTGATTCTTCCAATCCAAGAACATGGTATATCTTTCCACCTCTTTGTGTCATCTTTGATTTCTATCATCAGTGTCTTATAGTTTTCTGAGTACATGTCTTTGACCTCCTCAGGTAGGTTTATTCCTAGGGATTTTATTCTTTTTGTTGCAATGGTGAATGGGATTGTTTCCTTAATTTCTCTTTCTGATCTTTCATTGTTAGTGCACAGGAATGCAAGAGATTTCTGTGCATTAATATTGTATCCTCCAACTTTACCAAATTCATTGATTAGCTCTAGTAGTTTTATGGTGGCATCTTTAGGATTCTCTATGTATAGTATCATGTCATCTGCAAACAGTGACAGTTTTACTTTTTTTCCGATTTGGATTCCTATTATTTCTCTTTCTTCTCTGATTGCTGTGGCTAAGACTTTCAAAACTATGTTGAAAAATAGTGCTGAGAGTGGACATCCTTGTCTTGTTCCTGATCTCAGAGGAAATTCTTTCACTTTTTCACCATCGAGAATGATATTTGCTGTGGCTTTGTCATGTATGGCCTTTATTATATTGAGGTAGTTTCCCTCTGTGTCCACTTTCTGGAGAGTTTTTATCATAAATGGGTGTTGAATTTTGTCAAAAGCTTTTCCTGCAGCTATTGAGATGATGGTATGGTTTTTATTCTTCAGTTTGTTAATATGGTGTATCACATTGATTGATTTGCATATATTGAAGAATCCTTGCATCCCTGGGATAAATCCCACTTGATCATGGCGTATGATCCTTTTAATGTGTTGTTGGATTCTGTTTGGTAGTATTTTGTTGAGGATTTTTGCATCTATATTCATCAGTGATATTGGTCTATAATTTTCTTTTTTTGTAATATCTCTGTCTGGTTTTGGTATCAGGCTGATGGTGGCCTCCTAGAATGAGTTTGGGAGTGTTCCTTCCTCTGCAATTTTTTGGAAGAGTTTGAGAAGGATGGGTGTTAGCTCTTCTCTAAATGCTTGATAGAATTCACCTGTGAAGCCATCTGGTCCTGGACTTTTGTTTGTTGGAAGATTTTTAATCGCAGTTTCAATTTCATTACTTGTGATTGGTCTGTTCATATCTTCTATTTTTCCTGGTTCAGTCTTGGAAGGTTATACCTTTCTAAGAATTTTTCCATTTCTACCAGGTTGTCCATTTTATTGGCATACAGTTGCTTGTAGTAGTCTCTTATGATGCTTTGTATTTCTGAGTTGTCCATTGTAACTTCTCCTTTTCCATTTCTAATTTTATTGATTTGAGTCTTCTTCCTCTTTTTCTTGATGAGTCTGGCTAAAGGTTTATCAATTTTGTTTATCTTCTCAAAGAACCAGCTTTTAGTTTTATTGATCTTTGCCAGTGTTTTCTTTGTTTCTATTTCATTTATTTCTGCTCTGATCTTTATGATTTCTTTCCTTCTACTAACTGGGTTTTGTTTATTCTTCTTTCTCTAGTTCCTTTAGGTGTAAGTTTAGATTGTTTATTTGAGATTTTTCTTGTTTCTTTTTTTTTTAATTTTTATTTATTTATTTATTTATTTTTGGCTGTGTTGGGTCTTCGTTTCTGTGCAAGGGCTTTCTCTAGTTGCGGCGAGTGGGGGTCACTCTTCATTGCAATGCGTGGGCCTCTCACTGTTGTGGCCTCTCCTGTTGCAGAGCACAGGCTCCAGACGCGCAGGCTCAGTAGTTGTGGCTCACGGGCCTAGCCGCTCCGTGGCATGTGGGATCTTCCCGGACCGGGGCACGAACCCGTGTCCCCTGCATCGGCAGGCAGACTCTCAACCACTGCGCCACCAGAGAAGCCCTACTTGGCCATCTTGAACCAATCTCATAAGTTTGCTTTCTCTGTCTGTGAGTCTATTTCTGTTTTGTAAATAAGTTCATTTGTATTATTTTTTAGATTCCACATATAAGTGATATTATGATCTTATGATATTTGTCTTTCTCTGTCTGACTTCACTTAGTGTGATAATCTCTAGGTCCATCCATATTGCTGCAAATGGCATTATTTCATTCTTTTTTTATGGCTGAGTAATATTCCATTGTATATATGTGCCACGTCTTCATCTATTCATCTGTCGATGGACACTTAGGTTGTTTCCATGTCTTGGCTATTATAAATAGTGATGAAATGAACACTGGGGTACGTGTATCTCTCTGGACGTATGCCAAGGAGTGGGATTGCTGGATCACATGGTAATTCTATTTTTATTCTTTTCTTTTTTTTTTTTTTAAACAGTCTGTGTGTATTCTATATTTACAGCACATCTTAATTCAGATCAAGCCACATTTCAAGGGCTCAAAATAGCCTCTTGTTATTCGTTGTACTGTTGAACAGTGCTGCTCTAGAACAATGAGGAAATGTGAAATACAGGTTCCTACTACTTTCAATATTTCAAAAGTACTTAATATTATACATTTATCCAAAAATAGACTGACTGCAATGACACTCGTGTCTTTAAATGGGGAAGGTTGTTACTCATTCAAGGCTGCTTCACTGTAGTCACCCAGAGCCTGATGATGAGAAGGGGTTTGATGCTCTGTGATCATTGCCTTGAATTTTTTAAAATTTTATTTTTGTATTTATGTTTTGCAAGTTAACTCGGGGGGTGGCGACTATGAAGTGTGGGTCCACAGCTTGTCACCTGCCTTCCTGGGAGGCTCCAGGATGCAGGAAGTTGTCCGCGCTCACCTGGCAATTATCATGGTGCCAGAAGGATCACTACGTTAAATACCAATCAAAATATACCACGGCAGCTCAACAGAGAGACTGCAGAAGAAAAGAGAAGCTTGTTTCCTGATTTTAGATCAGGGCACCACATTTTCATTTTGTGCTGGGCCCTGCAAATTATGTTACTGAGTGTAGCTGTTTTTATTCCTATTGCTATTAAATTTTGTAGCACTATAATTGCTGCCCTTTTAGAAAAAAAGATTGATGGAGAAACTCTTAAACTCTTTCTTAATAAAGACACCTTGGTAGAGAAACTCTTTGAAAAGATGTGATATGTGGGTAAATTATAAAGTTGGATATATTTCATTACATGGATAATGGAGCAAATTGCGTCTTGATGTAGAAAATATTGGGAATCCCTAATATGGACTGAGAATGTGTCTAAAACAACTAAATCAAGCAGCTCAATAAAAATACAAGTCATTGTGTGGATGTAAAGGGGAAAGAGGTTGACTCCATTTTGGTTAGTTTTACATCATGTAACCAGTTAATTTACTAAATTTTTCACTATGTTGGATATTGCAGTGATATCCTGTCAACACACTCTGACTAAATAAAGTTCTATTTAATGAAATTAGGCATTTTGTATATGCAGGGATTTAGAGACTAGAGCTATGGGACAATCTTTTAAGTTGTGATCAGTAGGAATGAAAATAAAACCAAAATGATGAGATTCTGTTAAATACAGTATTGAATATTGACCCAAGAGGACTGGAGCTGCATCCAGGGTCCTTGCATGAAAAGTAACAAAACCCTGAGTGAACACTTGCATAAAGGAACACGCAGACCAGTGCCCAGGGTCGTGCTGTGCATGGTGGGGCTAGGACTGTGCTGGTACAGGTCTGTGTCTGCTGGACGCAGATGACCAATGACCGTAGCTCCGGTTCTGCCTCCGGATGGACCAACCTTGAGAATTACAAGTAAGGTCCCTTCCTTAATTGTAAGCCCCAACAAGCCTGGGGTTCCTTAATATCCCTTTTATTCTACGATTCTATGATCCATAAAGACTACAAACAGAAATGTGCTGAGACTCTGTGTCATTTTCCCAGGACATAAGGACCTCTCTCCATTGTACTAACATACTAACATGGTCCTTGCCTGAGACTTGGAGGAAGAGGCAGCACACTTTAAGGCAGTCCCCTCGGGTTTTTCACCTACCCTGTATTTCATTAAAGGGAATCCTGGGGTGGTTAGTTGTCTTTCTGTTCTCTGTTTTTCCTTTCTTTCCTCCTTTCGCTCCTCCCCACATCCCATCCTGCTCCTTATTCTTCTTTTTTGGATAACCAGATAAATGCCTGTCAGTTTGTCAGCACTGTTTAGGCTTTAGATTAATATTCCCGTTCAGGGGGTTAATTGCAGGCCCTTGGAAATTCAAGGTAGCTACGGACTGCCTGTTGCTTCCTTAGCCCCCAGGCCTGCTTTGCTTGAAGTAGTCTATATTCTTTTGCTCTTTAGTGGTGTCTGTTTCACCATCATGGTCTTTATCACACACACTCTTTGAGAATTTCAGGAGTTAAATGAAGCTGTCCGTGAAAGTTTGCTTCCCAGGAGAATGCCAGTAACCTCCAGAGATGGCTTTGGAGACATTTTCCCACCAACTTTTATAACCTTAATCTTCCTGGTCTCCAACAGTCTTCTCCAGCATGTGCATCTATTTGAAAATTTTTGAAAAGCAAGTTTAGAAATTAAAGACCAGCTCTTGTTTAGGCCATTGGAAAGGACCAGGTGAATGACTGACTGGCTGAGCCTGGGGACTTGACTGAGACCTTTCCAGTCCGTGGGCTGTGCTAGTGAGTTCCACCGCCGAGCGTGGAGCTCACGCCTCCAGGGTCTGTGATGGACACAATCCAACTTTAATGCCTTGTGTCAGGCATCCTGGCTGCCCTCTAACCATTCTTAATAATAAGACAAAAGCGATATTTTAGGGTAACAGTTAATAAATAATGTGACATCCAATCATACCTTTCACTAAAATATTATTATCTTTTGGCAGATTCATTACTGTAGAGACATCAGGATCTGATGAAACATTCTCTAATTCTACCACTAGTACATTTTCCAGAGTTGTCTTTCTTTTAATTTAATTCTCCCACTCTGAAAGCATACTGTCTGTTGCAATTACTGAATGAGCATTTAATCTCGCATAACTAAGGCATTTTAATCTTTTCTTATGGAGAGACGATTAAAAGGTCCTAATATTGCTGTGATATGGATACATTTCATCCCAACCAAGTGAATCAAAGTTTCCTTTGTCCTCATAACTATAAGTGAAGACAAATCAAGACACTTCGCTGCAATGGTTAAGCCACCTTATCACAAGGTGTGATAAATAACTATTTGGAAACACAGTCTATTGAATAGAAAGGTTTCCAGGGTTTCCTTGGGCAGAGGTGAGCCCAGAGGTGGAAAATAGTAAGAGAAGTTTTCATAGTTGTTATCGTAACTTGATTTATAGTCTATTATATTTCCCAAAGCAATAAATCTTGGCACTTTTTAAAGGCTGTGTTGCCAAGAGAGATATTGGATCACATTAAGATGGCAAGGGGTGATTTTGTTATACTATAGCATTTTTACATTGATAGTTTCAACTTTTAGTTAGCATGTTAGTACACTGGTATAAAATAAAAGAAATCTAACACATTTTTAAACTTTTTCAAAATCAGCACCTTTTCCTGATTTTTATTTTCACTGTTCTATTTCCTTGGCACACAGTGCATCTGGTTAAAAAGATTTTATACCCTGAATGTTTGCAATGTACATAGACCTTCGCCCATTATCAACTCTAGTGAAAATACATAAATATAAATCTGCAATGTGTTATTTATCTAAGAAAATAATTTCCCCGTGACTATCTTGCCTGGCCTTTAACCGCTGACACTGGTATATTTATTAAAATTGTACTGGTCACTGTTTTATGAGGAAGGGCGTCACATTGCTTTATGTGTTTTCATAATACTTTGAGCTTGGTTGAGAAATGTCATATCCCTTTTCTTCAACCTCCGTTTCTCAGCCACATCCATTCATGACCTAATTCTGCCCTTCAGAACTGTGGTATATAAACGGGCCACAGATTAACAAGTTTGCGTTTGGGAAACAAGGCAACTCCGATTTGATTTTTATTATACATTCATTCCTCAAGGATCATTTCATACTTACTGAAACTTGGTAAAACAACAATTCTTTCCAAACTGATAGTGATCTGGTAATTAATGTGAAATATATTTGTAAAACAAGTTGGGATTTTCTTCTGTTTCCCTGTGAAAGAAACATTCAGATGGCTGAAAAGGGCATTTTAATGGATAAATTTGAACTTTCAAAATATACTCTTTTAAAATAGAACACATTTTCTTTCTTCTATGTATGCTGCTTTGTTACCTTTTCTCATGAAGATTCTTTTAAAAATTACATGAAACGCTTATTAAATAAATGTTTAGATTGTGAGTAAATAGCATAAACTGGCATAAGAAACTATTCAAGGATGTTTCACTCTTTTTTGGGTGGAGGTAGAATGATGACTGAATCAGAAATTCATAGAAAGAATATCTAAGAAATTCGAGCCATGCATAAATTCATAAGGATACAGATACACTTTGTTTGCATATTGTTTCTTTATTATCCAGGAGCTGCTTTGATCATTTGGGCTGAGGTGTTGACAACGTGGGGTATAGTCCTTGATTACATAGGTAGAGGAATATACATTAAGCTGAATAGAAAGCTGATAGCAATGTAGGCTAAGTGCATTTAATTAGCTGCTTATTCAAATACCCTATTCATTATTTCTCCCTCTAAGAATGAGATCAGGGTGTGTGTGTGTATATGAGCTGGAAGCAGGAAGGTGATGCTATTGGTACAATGTGAACGATCCATTTACAAAGATGTAAACAGTTGAACATTTCCAAGGGGACCAAAAGGGTTGAATTTATAATATGGCGTTTCTACATTGATAATGTGAATTTTCTGGTTAAAAGTGTTAGTGCGACACTAGGGTTGATAGACAGCCATCATAATATCAACATGTCGCTACTAAGCTCTAGTGGTTTAGAAAAGCTTTTCTTGGGTGAAAATGGGGGGTAACCAATGTCTTCCTTAATTATACAAGATTCCCTTAAGGTGAAATAGAATTGGGAAAGAAATCGTCATTGTCTTTTGAAAAGAAACTTTTTATTTCATGAGGCTCTTAGCAAAAGCAAAGAAAATGACAAGAAAATAAACATCTAATTTAGTGTTGATTTAAAATATCATCCTTTGAACATGATAGCAGGGAAGGCAACGCAAATCTCATTTTGTTATCTGAGTCAATCTACCTCAGAAACATGATTCAGTTGTAAAATTACACAGTAATTAGGATTAAGAGATTTGGAGTCAAGACAGACCTGAATTCACATGTCAGCTCTGTGTCTAGCTAGTTACATGACTCCTGCAGAGGTTTTGAAATTTTCTAACTTCCAGTATGTAAAATGAGAATGGTAATGAAATATCTTCTTCATATGGTTATTGTGACAACTAAAGATAATGTTTGAAAGTTCTTAGCAAGATACCTGGCATATAATAATAATCCCAAGCATGCAGCTTTAAAAAAATCCCAGGGTGAAAAATGAATGAAATATTTAAGAAAAACAAACATTTTTTTCCCCATTTACCATCGCTTCAAATTGAGTTGTTGGTTTTTCCCTAGAGTTACATAGCTATTTCACTCTCTCTGTAAAAAAAAAAAATCCCAAAACATTTTAAGAATAAATGACCTGTTAAAAGTACAGAAAAATCATGCCTTGACCTTGAGGCAGAGTTTATGAATTCTGAAAGGGTGAAGAAAAACATAATAATTAACTGTACCTACCCACCCGAACAGTTATTGTGGAAGTCCTGGTCCAACTGTTTTTAATCACAACTTTGCAGGTTTCAACAGACCCTGCTGCATTTAGTCACCGGGTAGCCTTCGGGGACAGGGCGGCTGTGAGCAAGACTAAAGTCAGCCACGGAAGGCATTTCTCCTTCTCACACTTGGGGATTCGGAGTCTTTTTGGGCCAAGGAAGTGCAATTGAACTAATCTGTTTGCTTCTTTCTGAATTAGAAGTCCTAGAGTCAGACGGTGCAGGAACACCTCCTTCAACCTGCGTTCTTGGCTCCAGGCTTGGTTTGAGGTATTTTATGATTAAATTCATGCCAGTTACCAAATCATTATAAAGACTGAGCCCAACACTACTTTTGTTTGACTGAATTACTGACTTGCCTATGTATTTATGTCAACGCCCAAGATATAGAAATAATGGAAGGTGCTTTACCCAAGACTATAATTCTGCTTGTGTAGACGTTGTCAAATTAGGAAACATTTAATAGAAATTTCCCTTGGTTCTACTCTGGTTGAATAGGCAACTCCCATCATTCCCTTTGCAGTTAGGGTGTCACAATTCATTTTACACTCCTAGTAAAAATACAGGGGCTGGACTCTTCTCCGACCAGATGCCCCTTCACTGCTTGCTGGCTTGCACTGGACTGATTTAAAATAAATTTATGTGGGAAACCCATCACTAGATTGTAAGGGAGCTAGGGATCTCCTGAATGTCGATGTAGGGCAATTTGGTATGTGTCTGATTATGAAAATCGTTTTCCTCTCTTCTCTCATCCAAAGGAAGAATCTGTAGAGATTTTTCTGCGATATGACTTTAGAAAGCCATTGGTCCTTTGAGACAGCCTTCACTTTTTTTTTAAACTTATAAACAAAATATCTGTCTTTTCTATGTATCCAGTCTTTTGTCTGATTTTAAATAACTAAGAAGAGAACCTAATAGTTTTAAGTCATAATAGGGATATACTTATTTTTAACAATATCTGTTCAGAAGATCCTTATTTTCATTTGACACTTTTTTCTTATGGGGCACTAATAAGCGATAGAGAAATGATTTGAAAGAAGGGATACTCACACATAGAATATACGATGCCACTTTGACTCAGAAGAAGATTCTTTCCTCTCTCTCCTCTTCCTCTTTCTTTCTTTTTTCCTCCCCTCTTCTCTCTTTGTCACACATACACACACGATACTTAAAACATACATGGTACTTAGAACACCTCAATAAGTTAACATTGGACAACTGTAACTAATTTGTGGTTTTAAAATAATCTGTTACTTATACAACTTCTTAATATCAGACACCTGATCTAGAAGATATTAAATGTTGAGGTGAAATATAAAATCTTTCTTGGCAAAGCGGACAAAAATTTTAATTTTCTTTATTGCCATAAATTGACAAATTAGCCTTTACTATTCAAATTTTTACAATATTAAAACATGTGTGCATGGAACTCTGTTGATAGAAATCCCTTGGTTTTGCAGAAGGAAATCAGTAGAGTTGTCTGCTGAGTTGAACCTTGGCCTCTAATTTTATTTATTGACATAAATAGACAAATTAGTTTTTACTATTCACATGCATACAATATTAAATCATGCATGCTTGGGACTCGGTTGACAGAAATCCCTCGGATTTGCTGAAGGAAATTGGTGAGGTTGCCTTCCACCTGTTGAGTTGAGCCTTGGTCTCTAGTTGGCCCGTGCCCCTTGCTGCCCCGGCCCTGGCTGTGTGGCTGGCAGGAGGGAACCTGTGGCTCTGACCGAGGCTCTCCGCTTCCTTCGTGCTGACCTCCTTGTGTCCTGGGCAGGCCTCTCCTTACTCCCCAGAAGCTCCGCGGCTCTTATGTCCTTTACAGGGTGATTCCTGGGACAAGGAGGAATTTGGTGTCTGGGATCCTCCGCCTTCTCCTAGTCTCCTTCCCTCCCCTACTTTCCCTCAGCTTCTCCATTCTCTTGGTCCCTTAGAGAAAGGGAGAAGACATAATGCAATTAAAGCGGCTTTCTCTGAGCCACTGGCCTTTAAGGTGCCCTTATGGGGAGGCTGGATTCAATCCACTTCTAAGAAAAAAGAATCTTTCTTTATGCAAACACGATCTGGATGGCTGTAGGTGTTCAGGAAAGAACAAGTACTCAAAATACTTGGAAAATCACCTCTAAAGGACTGAACAATGACCCTCAAGGTTCAGGAGATTTCCTGGGGATTAATGAGTGGCTGGGAAGAATTGGTGGCCTTCAGCTGTACTCTGGGCAGTTAACCTCAGCCAGTAAGACCTTGCTAAGAAACGCCCCGGCATGGTGGTGGTGATTGCTATTGTGAGACGTAAACATAGAAGAACACTTTTAGTCTGATTTTATTTCAATGTGCCTTTTGCTTCTGAAAGACTGTGCTGTATCGTGCGGAGCATTTGGTGGTAATAACACAGCTCTCGTTACCGGACCACACGCGCCTCGTCACATTAACCAAGCTGATTGGAACGATGTTTAAAAGGGAAAAAAAAATTAATATTTTATGGAGGTTAAAAAAACCTGGAGAAAAGCTGTTAAACTACTTGATACACAGCCAAGGTTGTATTGAATTTAGAGCAAACCAGTTATAATTTGATCACAGGTACAATTAGAACATTTTTCTTAAGAGGGAAGGTATTTTCCTTTTGTGGTGAGAGAATTACTTCAAAAACTTAAAAACGTTTCTGTCCCTTTCTGGCTAAACCTCCTGCTAGCAAAATACTTCATTAGCTAAAAGATTCATGACCCAAGTTCACTTGGTTTTAATTTCAAGGGGGGAATATGGAAAAATTATTTGTAACCTGATGTACTCAGATAGACACTTAAATTTTTCCACTTACCGTGGTGATTCTCAGTTCACTTCATCTTTAGAACACTTATCCCAACAGATTAAAACCTGCCTTTGTCATTTCTGTTGTTTGCATCTTACATGAACCAAGTGTGAGGTGAGGGGTTGGCGCTTGTGTCAGTCTGACCTTCCAGAGAAACCAGGCTGCTGTCATGAAGTCTTTGCCTTGGTGTCATTGTTCCGGGCACTAGTGAGCCAACCAAGCTTCAGGCCAGTTCCTGACACGTTGACAAATCCCTCTTCCTTTAGTCTCTGCCAGTGGCTTTGCCTCAGGAAGCCTGGAAGTGTTCAGACTGGGTAATAAAAGGATCAGAGGCATGTTCTTTAGTTCTGCTTCCAAATTGAACAATATTTTAAAGTAACATGTTCTGGAAAATGAAATATATACATATATATACACCAGTGAGGAGACTGGTATTTCTAGATATACTCCCACATCCCAGAAGGGCAGAAACCAGCAGGACATAGGCTGGAAGTACAGGAACTGGGGTGCAGCTTGTAGGCTCAGCTGATACCTGAGGTGAGAACAGGTGGCAGTGAGTGGTCCTATGTACACAGCCTTGCAGAGCACCCAGAGCCTGGGGTCCTGCACCCTGCTTGAGGTTCTTTGGGTCAGCTCTCTGGGTGGGCTCCACTTCTGAATGGGGCAGGGACTGAATGTTAGAGACAAGACAGTAAATTTTCTGTGCATATCAAGGAGGAGTCTCCTCCAGTTTCACACAGATGGAAATATGATGGGCTTTCCTGGGGCAAAGGCGTATCTCATGATCTAATTCCATTGTGTAAAAACTCACCTGTTGAATGGGAGTAGCTAGCGACAGTGATAACAACTTTTGAAATACATAAAGCTAAAGTGAGAAGTCCAAACTTATTCATTCGACAGATAAATATGTGAATAAGTACAAAGTGGAGAATGAGCACACTACTAAAAAATATGAATGGCTTAAATTAAGGTGAGTAGAAATCCAGGTTCAAGTTTTAAACATCATGTTGTAAACTGTTGTGTCCTTCATTCCACCACTGATTCCTGATGGCTGAGGTTCACCATGGTTGACAATTCCACGCACAGGCAAGGAAGGAACAGTGAGTTGCAATAGTTAACATGTGAGGTCTGGAGTCAGACCCTCCATCTAACACCCATCAGCCATCTACTGGGCTATGTGTGACCCTGAGCAGGTCATTCACCTCTTCATGTCCCAATCCCCTGGCTGCCTCTGGGCCTCAGTATCCTCCTCTTTAACCAAGTTGTTGCTTAATTATTTAAATATTTGGGAGAGTATGAGTTTCAGTTTGCCCATTGGTTAGATTAGTAGGATCTGGCCCTTGGTGGTCATCTGTAAAATGGGGATAAAAATACCTTGCAGGACTACTGTGAGGGGGTAACGATGATAATGATAACCCAGCAGTTAAAATAGCTTATTTAATTCAATCCTCACTACAGCTTGGCAGTTATGATTAATATCCTGTTTTACAGATACAAACACTCAGGTATAGAGATACCAGTGTGGTGCTCTTATCACATAGTCAGCACTCGATAAACGTTAGCCTTAGGAATTTTGGTTAAGAAAATATTCTTTCATTAGAATTGTTAAAGATGGATATATTAATTGCTAGGGCTGCCGTAACAAAGTACCACAGACTGGGGGGGCTTAAACAACCGAAATGTATTTTCTCATCGTTCTGGAAGTCCAAGATCAAGGTGTCAGCAGGGTTGGTTTCTTCTGAGACCTCTCTCCTTGGCTTGTGGATAGACCTCTTCTTGCTGCGTCTTCACGTGGTCTTACTCTGTGAGCATCTGTTTCCTAATCTCTTCTTATAAGGACACCTGTCATAATGATTTAGGGCTCAACCCCAAAGACTTAATTACATGTTTAAAGGCACTGTTTCCAAATACTGTCACATTCTGTATTTATTATGAGGTTATGAGATAAGGACCTCAGTATATGATTTTTCAGGTGACAAAATTCAGGTCACCAGAAAGGGCAAGTAAAAGCATTATTAGAGTAAACAGTCCAGTCTCAGTGGTCTCAGCAATCAAAACTTACAACCAGGCGTAGAGAGCTGCCTTCAGCTCTGCCCTCGGGCTCCCTGCTTCTAGAAGCACATTGTGTAGGTGAACAACTGCTGAAATTCCTTTCCCTCAACTGGAGGACTTTGATCCCTTGAAACTCTTTAACAAACAGCAACCAAAACCAAAACCTTCCCTTGCCACAGGTCTTTATATTGTAGTAACAAAGAGGTGCATATTATCAGGGAATTCTTACAAAGAAGTGAATATGTCATAAAGGGTTATTTTTCCCTCTGCTATCAGTCCACCCAAGACCAAATTCAATTGCCATTCTCTGTTTTTCAGATAAAGAAGAGATGGCTTGAAAATATCTCACCACTTTGGTATTTAGTGCAAAGCGATGGGACCATCACAATTCTCATATTTTGCAGGTGTTCCTTGTGCCTGTAGGATATTTAGCTAAGAGCAGGGGAAAGAGATGATTGGAGCAACAGATGCATGGGCAGCCTTGGAACTCTGTAGCAAAACACCCCTGGTCAGCGTGAGAAGTGAAGGGAGAATGCTTCTCTCTGATACTGATGACTCCTCACAGAAGTTCTTGTTTGGGATTTACGGTTGCTCGTTTGAAATTCATTGTTTATTTTTATTCTCATTCTTTGGGCATTGTTCTTTTTACTTTGGATGCCACTGCTGTTGTGTGTAAATAAATTTGTCATTTTTATTTTACCCTTTTGGGACATTGCACATTGATGAACAGGCTAGAAAAAGAATAGTTAGTTTAAATTAGCCATTTTCATGCAACAGGCAATACTAAAAGAGGATTGCAGGGAACGCAGAGTTCCATTTTCTACTGAAAAGCTATAAACAGACTGAATGTTAGTGAGAATTTAAAAATGATTATTAAAAATGTTTAGTTTCAGAATTCTGAAGGAATATTCCTTAATTTTTATCTTTTGGCACAATGATAAACATCAGTGGTGTACTTATGATTTTTATGGCGATATACCTTTTTTTCATATTGTTCCCTAATTTTATGTGCCATCATAGGACATAGGCAATAAAAACCTGCTATTTCATGTTATTCCTTTTCTTTGTCTTTCCTTTCAATTTACAACCATGAACATGCTGCCTATACAACAAAGCAAACTTTCAAAAAATCTCAAAACAGATTGGACAATGCTTTCTTGTGTTTCTTTAGTAAAAGTTTGGAAACTCTTTGTAATGGAAAAGAGGTGGGGATTTTGGAGGCAGGGATTCAGATTCTTGCTCCCCATTCAAGACTTTTGTTGACTTAGCCAAGATTCCTCACCTCCCTCAGACTTAGTGTCCTCATCTATAAAAGGAAAAATGAACAGAACGTCTGGAAAGTGCACACCAGGTACCACCAGCACTTTTCCAGGGTCCTGAGAATGACTCTACGCTGGCTAAGGGCAAAGTGTATCTCTTCTCCACACCTTCCATCCCCTGCTTTCTCTTTAAAACACCTTAGGGATAATTATTAAATACAAATAAAAAATAGCAATAATAATAAAACCATCACAATAATAAAAGCTAACATTTATTTACTACATGCCTGGCACCAGGCTAGGTGCTTTACGTGGGATTCCTTCTTTCCTGGTCATCACTGTTTCACCAGAGAGCTGCTCTTAGCCCCACAAAGAGACCCAAATGAGTTACGAAACCTGATCAAGATCACACCTTTGTGCTACCAATGGCAGTCAGGATTTGTTACGTATGATGTCTCATATAGATACTAATGAAGACTTTTGGATACATAAAGGAATAAATTATGGTTAATTTCCATTTCAACTTGAAAAAGAACTGAAAGAAAATGTAAAGAAAGTAAATTCTAATTATAGAATTAAATAAATCAAAAGAATGTCCTGTAACTTCTGGCCAACTGATTGGTAATTTTCAAGTGAATCATCAGTTCAACTTGGACATAGACTAAAGATTGTCTGTACATCTTCTTGTGGTCAAACTCTGTGAGTTCCATTCTTTTTAGTGGACACACTAACAATATTTCTAAAATGGTAGATTTTCTGCCCCTAGCCTGAAGGATAAGTAATGAAGTATTTCTAAAGGGGAAAAAGACCAAAAGGAATATCTTAGGTATTTGTAATTCTTCAAATTTTAATAGAATATAGTATACGCAGTTATAATTTAAATTTCATAAACTTGATAAAATTTATTTTATACAGATATAAAATAAATTCATTTTATACAGATGTGATTCCAGAGACACATTCTGGATACCTGAGCAGACTAAATTTCCTTAAAAACCTGATTCCATTCAGAGATGCTTTTAATCTTTTTTGGCTCATGATTGAATGTTTGAATAGCTCAGAGTTATCGAAATTGTGCCCTTAGGACCTGTTGAGTTAGACAGGATTAAAACAATAACAGTCCCACTGTCTGAACAGTGTACTTTTACCATAGGGATAGTTATCCCTAAAAGTGGATTGCATATATTTAAAAGCAGACTGCATATATTTAAGTGAACATAACAAAGCATCTTTATTCTTTCGGTAATAATTTTAAAATAATGCAAAGATGTTCTTTGAAATATTGTAAACAAAACACATGCTATTTAAAGAAGGGTGTGCACCTTCCTTTGCACGATTCCCATTCCAGGAAGGCTCCAGTGCATTGTGGGAAGACTCTTATAGTATCTGAATTTTGAATAGTTTTTGGCTGAATGTAAACATGACACACTTTGACTGATGAGTGTCCATCCTGGCTTGCTGTGACTTGTGGACACTGAATTTCTCTACTCTGTTCCCCCCAGATCCTCTGGAACAGGCTGAGGCTCATTGGTAGTGTCAACTAGCAATATCGAATTCTAAAGGAATATACCTAGAAATTCCTCCTCTGTAGGCCATGTTACAAAGATTGATCAAATAAGTATCATACATCTTTGGTGACCTCAGATCTCAGGGTCTGTATCAGTCAGCATAGGCTAAATTATGTGATAGTAACAAATATCCCCCAACTGTCAGGGGCTTATAAAAATCAAAATTAATTTTTGGGCCATGCTACACATTCACTACAGGTCAATTACATTTCTTGGATCCAGGATAAAGGAGCAATTCTTTTTGAAACTGTGAGTTTCGTGGCAGAGGGAAAGGAGAATATAACAGAGCCACATGTGAGTTTTTAAAGTTTTTACTCAGAAGTGTCAGAAGCTACTTCCTCTCACATTTCACTGACCAAAAGAAGTCCTATGGCCAGGACTGGTGTCAATAGGGCAGGGAGGTATAATCCCTTTGTAAGGAAGGGCTTTCTAATTCACAGGGCTAAACCTGATGTTAATGGGTTAAATCTACTTCATCTTCTCTGTTCATATTTTGGAATGTTGTACAATCCCCCCCAGTTACCTAAGAAGCAATTATTAATATAGCTTTTCCCAGAACGTAGCCAGTATCTTAGCCAGTAACTGGTAAGTAAGCTAAGGGGACAAAGAATTCAATTTCAGTTTCTGTACAATTAGCAAACAGCCCTTTGGGCAAGGGACACACCGTCTAATTCTGGGGAAGGTGGAAGGTCATGACTTCTTTGCTGGTGGAATGCCTCCAGTGAAAAACTCTTGGGACTTCCCTGTCAGTCCAGTGGTTAAGGCTTTGCCTTCCAAGGCAGGGGGTGCGGGTTCAATCCCTGGTAGGGGAGCTAAGATCCCACATGCTTCGGGGCCAAAACACCAAAACATAAAACAGAAACAATGTTGTAACAAATTCAATAAAGACTTAAAAAAAGAACAAAAAGTAAAACTCCTATTTGGCAGCTGAAAGTAAAGGACTTTGCACAAGACACTAATTACTAATGGGATACCTATCAATCATTAGTGTCTATGGGATAACCTGGAAGTAACTCTTGTGGACCCACATACTATTTGGACTCAAGGTAAACTGCACAGACCTCAGCAGAACAAATTAAGTCATGGGGCAGTGCTATAGAACCTGCTGGGACGTGTGCCAGAAGGAGCATCTCCAGGCCATCTACATGGAGGGGACAGTGCCCTTGCTCCTGGAGACTGTAGAGAGCGTAGGCGGCTACTCACTGGGGAAGTTTGGAGGATCCATGTGCTCACTGCCTGATCTGTAGAGAGAATTGCATTGGCGTGTCTTCATAACATTTCTTTGGGTTTGATGCGGCCAGTCCATTTAAAGTGGGGATTTGATATCCAAATACAACCTAATTGGCAGATTTTTCTCTAGCTTGGTCAAGAGTCCAGACTTTAAAAATGTGATCCTCTCCCCCTCCCACAATGCTAATACAGCCCTTCCGACAGTGACCGTCTCTGTCACAACACAGATGATGGTGGTTGGTTCCCCATGTGTCCATCTTGTCAGTATTCTTTAAGACTCCATGGAAGCTTTCCCTCTGGGATACTTTTTTTTTCTTTTTACCATTTTACTACCTTTCCAGTGCCCCACATAGCTTAGTCATTCACGTGTGAGTCTGAGCAATTTGTACATTGGTACGTGGTAACTGTCACACTGCAATGGATTGCCAGTTTACACATGTCTTCCCTAACGAACTAAACAGATATTCTATGCCTATTTCTTCAGAATAAATTATATATCTCCAGGTCCTGAGGTAGACTCCGTATCTCCTCAACCTTACACTCCCAGCATCTAGATGTGCAATAAAAGCTTGTGGAATGAATTAGCTTTCAATTTGCCTACATTGCAACTATAGTATTAAAAATATCTCCATCTACCTCCAAGCAGAGAATTGTATATGTTAGTAACTGTCATTTCTTGAGTACCCACCATAAACTGTGCTCAGTGCTTCATAGATATTATTTTCTTTCATTTAATCCTAACAGCATTTCCTGTAAGCTTAGCATTAATGTCTCTATTTTATTGATTAAAAAGTTGAGGATGCGAGAGATTAGGTACTACTTAAAGAATTCACAGTTCCACACATATTGATGTCTTTCTCAGTATCTTCAAAAATAAAAATAAACTAGATTTGAGTAACTCATGTAGGCATAAGTTAAAGCTCCTGCCTTGAACACATCCAGACATTTCTGAATGCTAGATGTATTCCAACCAATAGTTTCAAGAGTTCTTTCCTGGAGTTGAGCAAAGACTCTGATATATAAGCACATAAGGTCCTTACTGGGGGACATATGCCAAAATTTCTTTCTCAGAATTATGCAGGTGTTCTGGTACCTCTTTTTCCAGAGGTATGTCCGTAAAATAAACATACTATATGTCAATTAAAGCTCAAATGCAGGACTGAATATATTTACATGCATTTTCATCTCTCAGTATATCACAAAGGAAGTCAGATGTAACTGGTTACCAAATAGATTGGAGGGAAACTACTTTACAGTTTCTTACCACTATTTCAAACAAGTTCTGAAGCATATCCCTTCCCTTCCCTGGCTGAAGGTAACAAATCAGCCAGAGCTCAGACCTCCTCTGCTCACTTTCTCATATTATCAACCAGTCCTCAGACCTAAATCTCATCCAAATCAAACCTTGAACTTGTCGTCCAGGGGAAAGCACTTCCTCTGCCCCCAACTCAAGCTTGAATCAAGCTTGAAACCTCAGTGAAGAAGGAAGGTGCCTTGTTTTGCTTTGTTTCTCCTTCTTTTTTTCTAAGTTTCTATACTTACACTGCTTCTTATAACTCTTCCAGAGTTGGCATGGAGAGGAGAGATGCAAGGTTAAGAAGCAAGTTCATACTTGGCTTGGGATGTTGCAATTGTACTGTGCTGTCATCTTAGTGGTAGATTGCAAATGCCAGTATTGCTGGTATTTTCTCTCATGGACAACATTTATGAGCTCTTTGAAGACCTAAAATAGGCAGTTCCTACAAATCTGTATTAGTGAGAGATCTCCAGAGAAACAGACCAAAGATTTATTACGAGGAATTGGCTCACACCATTTAGGAGGCTGAGAAGTCTCACAATTTGTTGTCTGCAATCTGGAGACACAGGAAAGCCAGTGGTGTCATTCCAGTCCACATGCAAAGACCTGAGAACCAGGGGAGCAGAGGATGTAAGTTCCAGTCCAAGGGCCAGGGAAGACCAAAGTCACAGCTCAGCAGGCAGCCAAGAAGGGAATGGATCCTTCCTTCCTCCATGTTTTGTTCTATTCAGGCCCTCAGCAGGTTGGATGGTGCCCACTCACATTGGGGAGAGCAATGTGCTCCATTCAGTCTACTAATTCAAATGCTGATCTCTTCCGGAAACACCCTCATGACACGCCCAGAAATAATGTTTAACCTGGGCACCCTGTGATCCAGTCAAGTTGACACTGCTGTTGACCAACTTGGCTGCTGTGTTTTCTTTCTCACCTTCCAATGACACCCCATCTTTCCGCCTGGCTTAGAGCCTCTTTCTGGTGAGGACCCTCACCTGGAAGGCTCTGTTGAACCACCAGGCCTCCATGACAGCCCAACATTAGGAGGCAAACATTTCTCATCGCAACCTCTTTCCACGGCGCTGTGGCCATAGGCAGCCTCTTACCTTCAGACATTTCCAGGGGCATGGTCTCTATGCCCCTTGAAGTCTAGGGACACAGGTCAGTTTTCTCCAAAGATTCTCCAGGCTACTAAGCCCATTCACTTGACCAGGAGGGAGTGTAAGCGTCCCTCCGGACCCTCCCTTAAGGCAGCAAAACACTCCTCTTCCCTACCAACATACTTCAGCCTGTGTCTCTTCAAGTAAACCTCTGTCTCACTCCACGTCCCACCCCCTTCTCCAATCAGATTCTAGTCCTCCCATATTTAGGCTGGTGGGTGGCAATTGGTAAAGAGGCCACAGAATTGGAGTTAGGCTATCCCTTAGCTTAGCAAGTCATACATGGTGTTATGGACTGAATGCTTGTGTTCCCCCAAGATTCATATGATGAAATCTAACCCCCATTGTGATGGCATTAGGAGGTAATTAAGTTATAAGGGTGGGTTCCTCATGAATGGAGTTAGTGCTCTTATAAGAAGAGGGCAGAGAGCTAGCTAGATCTCTTGCTACCATATGAGGACACAAGAAATCAGTCATCTTCAACCTGGAAGATGCTCTTCACCAGAGCCTGACCATGTTGACACCTGGTTTCAGCCTCCAGAACGGTGAGATATAAATTTATCTTGTCTACAAGCCACTCAGTTTATGGTACTTTGTTATAGTAGCCCAAGCTGACTGAGACAGATGGTGTTCTACTGGCAGAACGGCCCAGCAAAGACGTGCAGGGTCTAATTCTGGGGATCTGTGAATATGTTACAGCCTACAGCTAGAAGGACTTTGCAGATGTAATTAAGGTTATGGACCTTAAGATAGGGACATAATCCTGGATTTTTCCAGTGTGTCCAACCTAATCACATGAGCCCTTAAAAGGAGAAAACTTCTAGCTAGATGTAGGAGAGATGAGGTAGAGAAGATGAGGTTGACAGAGATTCAGTCTGTAAGAAGAACGCACCTCATTTCTGCTGGTCTTGAAGACAAAGGGAACCACCAGCCAGGCAATGAAGGTGGTCTTTAGAAGCTGAGAATGACCCCTAGTGGGAAGCCAGCAAGGAAATGGGGACTTCCATCCTACAAGGGCAAGGACTGAATTCTGCCAACCTGCTGGAAGGACGTTCTCCCCTAGAGCATCCCAACAAGAGCCCAGCCCATTGACATCTTCATTTTAGCCTTGTGAGACCCTAAGCAGAGAACCCATCAAGTTTGCCTGGACTTATGAATCAATGACTATGAGATAATAAATTTGTGATGTTTTAAACTGCTAAATTTGTGGTGATCTATACGGCAGGAATGGAAAACTAATATAGATGTTTTGGGAATAAAGGAGGCAATTGTCTCCATACTGTCCTCTCCTTTGGAGTCTCAACCAGGACCACAAGAAAAGTCCCATTTAATATCACATTGCATATCTCCTTTTCTCAAGTCAATGCTCAACCACCTGCTGCTTCTCCAGAGCCTGATAGGGGCCAGCAGGCTCAGCTCAAGCAACACCTGGGGAAATTCTGGGCCAGAAGCAGGAAAGGGGCAGGCAGTAGAGTAATGTTTTGTATATTTCTGTTATAAGAGAGCTAAATCTTAACCCTAACACACAATTTCTCTCTATTTTACTGAGCTATATATAAAGACTGGAAATGAAGGCTTACACTTATGTTCAGGAATTATGTTCCTAAAACCCATGGATTTTAAATCCAAACTGCTCAACTTCACACAAAGTCTCAGCTGCCTACATTTTTCTTCTGCTTGCCTCTTCCCATTTCTCTGCAAGATATTAGAAAGGGAGAAGGTAGCATGCAAGATTAACTTCATTGTAATCATTTGGTTGCTATCTTACGTAGAAAGACATGATCACACGTGAATTGCTGCAGTGTCTTGTGGGTGAGGGAACGAGGTGGAATTCAGGAGCATGTAGCTGGCGTATTAAAGCAAGGCATGGGACTTCACTGGTGGCGCAGTGGTTAAGAATCTGCCTGCCAATGCAGGGAACACGGATTTCAATCCCTGGTCCGGGAAGATCCCACATGCCGTGGAGCAACTAAGCCCGTGCGCCACAACTACTGAGCCTGCACTCTAGAGCCTGCGAGCCACAACTGCTGAGCCCACGTGCCACAACTACTGAAGCCTGCCCGCCCAGAGCCCGAGCTCTGTGACAAGAGGAGCCACCACAATGAGAAGCCCGCACACTGCAACAAAGAGTAACCCCACTTCCCGCAACTAGAGAAAGCCCACGCGCAGCAACAAAGACCCAAAGCAGCCAAAAATAAATAAATAAATAAAAAAGCAAGGCATAAGGTGAGCTCTCTGAATTAGTACTTTGAGGGCTACTGAGTCTGTGCACCAGCTGTCCATCTCCCACCCTAAACAACCACTACAGATGAGGAATAAGGCCAGCACTGAAATAATCAGAAGTCAGAAGGTTCTTATGTGTTGGCTTTTAGACTTTGAGGGCATGTGACACTTCTGAGCTGCATCAGTAAGGATGGACTAGGGTGTGCTATGGAACAAATAGTCCCCACGTTTTCATGACTTAACCCAACAGAAAACTCTACCTCACTTATGTTGCATGCCCACTATGGACCAGAAAGGAGACTGTGCCCCTTGTGGTCTGTCAGGGACTCAGGTGCCTTTTCTACACTTACTTCCAGGATCACCACATCAGGGGGCTGGGAAGATGGTGAATTATGCACAGGTTCTTAAAGCTTCCACCTTGAAGTACCTTTCTGCTTATCTTTCATTGGCCCAAGCCAGTCACATGACCATGGCTTACTTCCAACATGGCAGTGAAGTACAGTCCTACTGTGTTCATGGAAGACAGAGGGCTGGACATTATTTGGTTGATAGCACTAATTGCTACCAGGGTAGCCTAGGAAGATCCTAAAACTCCACATGGGACGAGGGGTGGGTTTGGAGTAAAAGAATTGACTTATTTTCAGGCATATAAGATGTTCTTCAACTTTTTCTTTCTTTCTTTCTTTCTGTCTGTCTTTCTTTCTTTCTTTCTTTCTTTCTTTCTTCTTCCTCTTTCTTTTTCGTACTAATATCTCATGGTGAATTTTAATTTGTCACTGTGAAGAGAGTATCAAGAATATGAATTTAATGAGACTATGGTCAA
Organism: Pseudorca crassidens; assembly: GCF_039906515.1. NCBI lineage: Eukaryota > Metazoa > Chordata > Mammalia > Artiodactyla > Delphinidae > Pseudorca > Pseudorca crassidens. The sequence goes on along the minus strand of NC_090309.1, from coordinate 4,735,130 downwards.
GATGTGAAGTTTGCTTTTTGTCCCATTTTATGAGAAAATATTATTGTGATAAGAAATTAAATATTTTTCTATGTTGAACCTTATAAAGAAATATTAAATGTTACATATATGAGAATGCCAGCAGTTCTCCATCAGTGATGCAAAATATACATGCCCTGTGCATATCCCTGAATATTTGGTCCAGTATATTCTGATGGACTCACTCTAATATAATAATTTGGCAGGAACTCTAATAACTGAATTTGGAATATAACTCCCCAGGTGAACTTGAATGGCACTCTTTTTCAGTCAACTTCATTTTGTTAAAGTAAGTATCAGAGCATCAAACCTTCAACAAATTAATTTTTTAAAAAGAGTCTATTAGTAATGAAAGAGATGGGGTAAGGTAAATTGCATCTTGAATTTTATTTTATTTTTGTAAAAAAGCTTGAGTTGTGTCTCTTGTCTTAATGTGTCTCAAAGGCCAAAGTACCATGTATTTCCTTAAGCAGCTGCATCACCAGACGTCCTGTGTAACCTCGGGAGGAGCCTGGGAGGTGCCCAGGTCTCAATGGTAAACTCCTGTTTGGTGTTGTCAGTATAGACTCACTTTCTTCAGGAAAGTCCTGACAGTGTCCAGCAAATGCCCCATTCATAGAATCTTTAACCTAAACTAGTCTCTACAGTCCAAAATGCTTCCATGTTCTCATTTGACATTGAATCCTTAGGACTCCATGGACTTAAAGTACTTAAAAAGAGTGATTTCCAAACTCCTGAAGTAGGAGCATCATTTTTGGCAGGGATCGTGCCAGAAGCTGTTTGCTGGAGGTGAGATTTGCCAGGCTCTGCTGGAGGCCGCCAGCATGCCTGCCAATGTGCCTGCATGCCCCCTCCCTTTAAAAGCCATTCTCTTTAATCAGGCCTGGGGCTTCTCAGAAGGCTACGTAGAAAGGCAAATAATCTGCCGTTTTGTAATAGATTCAACTCTATTTATCTAGGAAACAAGAATTAATGCGGAAGATTTACTGGTCTTCTTCGTAGTTGGTCTTCTCCACTAGAGTGTGAGCGCCACAAATGCAGGGATTTTTGTCAGTTTCATCTACGGCCAGACCTGATGCACCTAGAAGGGTGTCTGCCAGAGGAGGCATTTAATACACGTGTTCATTGCATTAAGATCCCGTTCATCCACAGGAAGATCCTCAGGAAGTGCGACACAGTTTAATTGCTAATGTTATGGGCTTTAGGGAAAACAGACCTAGGTTGGAATACCAGTCCTTAGTGTTTATGTGCCCTTAGACATTTGTTTAACCTATAAGTTTCAGTTTTTCCATATAAAAGGCAGATAATACTAGTAACTCTCTTGTTTTGGGGGGAATTATAGTATCTATAAAACATCCAGTACGGTACTGACACAGAGCAGGTGCTTTGTAGCCTGTAGGTACTATTACTATTACTACCCGGTTGGGGGAGAAAGGGGAGGGCATCCCTCTCTAGAGCTGAGAGTCGGGGATGCTGGGATAAGCCGCGATGAATGGGGAAGCTTCTGTACCAGGGCAGTAGGAAGAAAGGGAGACCCCCAAACTTTCCCTGGTGGCTCTTGAATTTGGTTTTTATAAAGGACTGAGGTATAGGACCTCCAAAGGAACATTTTAAACTATACATATGTAGCTACGTGTGAAAAATGACTATTTACAGTTACACCAACATATATGTAGATATATGTGAAAAGTGAATTTAAAGCATTTGCATTTGAAGACATTTTAAGAAAATTTAAGAAAGCCCTCAGGTCCTAGGAGAGGGTGGGGAGTAGTGGTTTGGGGGAGGGGGGAATCCCAGAATATCACAAAACCAGAAATAGGAACCTCAGTGCTCTAAACACTTGGCATGATTTCAGAATATCTAATTATCTTCATTTGCATGCCACAAAAGGAGTTGAGGTTGATGCCGCCTGCTAATTAACTGTTTATTGGCCTGATGACTAGCTAGGGTATCTGCCACAGAGCATCCCCTACCTAGATGCAAAGCGGAAAAATGCACGTCGTGTTGTGAGTAATGAGAGTTCTCTGAAGACGTTTGGCTATTCCAGACGTAAGCCGTGATCTGTGGGAAAGGAGTGCTGACTGTGTTTGGAGACTTCAAAGACGTGAGCCATTGGACCATTCTTGTTTTCTAAATGTTAAGACAAACTGCCGTTAAGGAAGCCACCTGAGTTAGGTGACGTTATCTCCTCGACTGTTTCAGTTTAATACCGTTGGTACTTAGACCACTGGATTTTTGTGACGATTAAGTAAGATGGTAGATACAGATACACATGGACCAAAAAATGTTGGCTATACTATAGAATTGCTTGCTTTCTTGTTCTTGCTGGTCCCCTTTCTCCCATCTCCCTCTTCCTCTTCTTCTCTGTTGGGACCCTCATCCCTCTGGAAGGAGAAGTTGGGGAGGGTTGTAGTCAGGAGCCAGTGCCTTCTCACTGGATTGACTTTGTTCTTTCTATTCTCAACAAGGACAGGAGGGAAGGTAGCTTACAGATCATCCGGTCAAGTGTTACTTAGCTGGAGGAACTCTTTTAACCCTAAACAAATCTTAAGTAGAAGCTTGTATATACAATAGATTTTAAGAAAGAGGTGCTCAATAAAGATGTTTAAAAAAAAAGAGTAATTGTTGAGAGAAAAATAAAGATGTCCGTTTTAAAAAAAAAAAAAAAAAAAAAAGGTGCTGTGTCTTGAGTAGGAATATAAGGATGGAAGTGCGTTTATATCCCCCTGCACTGCACTTCCCAAAACAACCATGTTCCCCAGTGCATAGTGTGAAAACAAAGCCTTCTTCTCCAATCTCCTCATTTTATATAAGAGGACACAGAAGACCTGAGAGGTGAAATGACTTAGGCCAAAGAAAGAATGCCTGCGGGCAAGCCTGCTTTGATGACTGAATGACCATGAAAATTCACTGCCCGGTGCTTTGGTTAAAGGGAAAGCATCCAAACATGGTATAAAGGAATACACCATCCCATGTGAAACTCCACGAGGTTATAAAATCTTCATTCTTTAGCCTGCTTTGCCTTGACGTGTCAATCTCTCTCTGGGCCTCGGTTGGTTCCTCATTTGCAAAATGAAAGGGTTGACGAAATGAACTCTAAGATGTTGTAATTCAATAATTCCAGTGTTTTTTTTTTTAATGAAGAAAGCCTTATATAGAAGCAATATGCAGCATAGTGAAAGTCACCTCAGATTGGGACAGCAGGCTTAGTCACCCACACGTATTTTTTGAGGGACTAGTATGTGCTTGCCAGTGTTTTAGCGTTTTGGGATAAATCAGTCAACAACATAGAAAAACTGCACTGGTCTCGTGGAGTTGACAGCTGCTCAGAGGGCAGCTTTGTGTGTGTGTGTGTGTGTGTGTGTGTGTGCGTGTGTGTACCATTTATGCCAATGAGGGCCATTGTGCAGACTGGCCACACCTGTGCTGTTGACGGTGCTCATCTCCAGTAAAACTCACGTTCTATCAATGAAGTGTCTACTTGTGTTGGGGGCTTTCCAAGTTTTACTCTAATCCTTACAATAACCCTGGAAGGTAGGTGTTATTATTCCACTTTATACGTAAGAACACTGATGCTCGGGGCTTTTGCACAAGCTGCCAAAGGCTACTTTAAAAAAGTGTAGAGAAGTTGGGATTTGCCCCAAAGCCCCTGACTCTTCCTCTGTGTCCTCATTCTTTGTCCTCAGTAACGGACACCCTCTTATGAGGGCAAGGCCAGAGAAACACTTCCACAGAACAATGTGCCATTATAAAGAGTTATATTTAAGGAAAACACGCTTAGTCATTTATTTAAGCTAATCCAACAAATACTCTTTTAGGAAGTCTAGGAAACACGCTGTGGCACATATACGCCTTTGCTTTTGGAGCTGGGCTGAATGAATAACATTGCTGGGGATAAAGGAGCATGGAGACTTGGCATTACTTGGTCTCCCCAGTGTGACAGCCTCCAGCGGAATCTAGCGCTGAGTTGATTCACAGCGACTGTCATGCCAGCGTAGTAGCTGGTGTCCCAGGCCAGGGCTTCATTCCGATGGCCAGCCTCTCCTGCTTCAATCCCTCAGATTGGAGCAGGTCTGTGTGCTTTTGTAGTCTCTTCATTTATTGATCAGCCCCTGTCGCGTCCGAGGTGGTCCTCACATGCAATTGAGCCCTCCACCTCCCAGACCTGCCTCCCTGCCTCTCCATAACCTCTGGACACCCTTTCACCTGGGCTGTCAGAATAATGAAGGCTTGACTTCAGTACTTTCCCTCATTTCTCTGTTCACTGCTCTGCGGGTTAATGCAGATTCCAGACTTCAACAAGCAGCTGTTAAACATGTCATTAACACGGCTTGGGCTGCAAATGAGACTCTGCTACTGGGATTACTCCGTGAGCTATAGTTTTGTGATGAGCTTTGTCAATCACAGCTGACCCGCTGTGTACCGAATAGAACTCAGATTATCTTCTTTCTTCGTCTGACTCTTGTCATTTTTTTCACAAAGAATTACTATTCTACTCCCCGAAAGATTGATTACTTGCACAAATAAGAGAGTCTGAGACATTAATACAAAATTCACAGGCTTTTCTTTATCTCAGACCTGCAACTCCCTCTACATTTCCTCCTGGTAATTATATTAGAATTGTGTACACTAGGAATTGCCATCTGATTATTATGAAACTAGTTTTGTCATGACAAAAATGAGCTTAAGTCTTGTTTTTTTGGAAAATGATCAGTACAGTGCACTGGATGGGAGAGAAGGAGATTAAATCCAACTTACTTTCATCCATGAATGCTTTCATCTCTTTTTCAAACACAGGAAATGATTACCACTGCTATAAGCTGCAGTTCATATGAGTGAAAAAGGATAAGGAAATATTGAAAATTCTGTAACCAACAGTAGGACATAATATAGGTCCCTGGCCCCCACTGAGCGACATGTACTTTATTTTTCCATACTGCCAATGTCAAGAGTTTCATATTTTAAAGGGAGTCTTACCTAGAGGTGTGACATTACAAACTGAGGAATAAACAAATTGACTTTTCTTTCATTTGGACTATTTTGTTTTTCATAGAAAATTAGAAGATAGTATTTATGAAAGCGAATAACTATGAGTTAAAGTGCAACATTCGTTCATGTTTATAATTTACAAAAAAGAGAAGGCAAAGCTCTCATTTCATTATATTATATTTTCCAATATGTCATCAGGTAGACAGAAAGCTCTTCAGGAGCAGTGACCACAGCCTATTGCCTTTACATCCCTGATATCTTGTATGCGGTAGCTATTTGATAGATAATTATTAAGTTAGTGAATGAATGAATGAATAAGTGTTCTGTGGGCGCATTACTGTGTGTTATCTTGAGATTAAAGAACTAAACACAGCTTATAGTTATTCGTGTAGAGAAACGTCAACTGTGTCCTTTCTCTCTGTTTCACACACACACACACACATCCTAGCAAGGCTTACATGCCAGTTTACTTTCCAAATCAGTCTCTACAGTGGGCCTTCTAGTGAGAGTAGGTACTGAGACTCTCCTGTGTCAGTTATCTATTGTCATTATAATGCTGTGTAACAGAACCACAAAACCTTCAGTGCACACAGCAAAGAGCATTTATTGCTTATATGTGTGGGCTCAGCTGGGGGCTCTGCTGATTGGGGCTGGGCCTGATCACGTGTCTGGGAGTTGGCTGCTGTGTGAGCTGAGATGGCCTCCACGTGGACAGACGGGACAGTTTGGCTCTGCTCCAAGTATCCCTCATCCCCCAGCTGGCCAGCCTGGGTGTGTCTCCTGTTGATGGCAGCATTGTCAGAGTAAGAAAGCCCAAGCCAGAAGGCTCCTGAGGCCTTGACTAGGGACTGACACGCCCACTCTCTTTTATTGGCCCAACTCAAATAGGAGCGTTGGAGGAATACACTCTGCCTTCATGAGAACTCCAAGCCACGTGACAAAGGGCATTTTTAGTGGGAGGGCTGAGGAGTTTGGCCATTTTTTCAAATTGCACATTTGCTATTACATGAATCCCTTAAAAACAAAGGATATCAGTTACAGTGAATCAAGTGCCTTGTCCTTCCTTCCGCTGACCTATTTGTAACTTCTAATCACAGGTGCAGAAAATGGAACTCTTCTGCCCAAATGAGGTGAAAGGAAGAAATGTGCACCTTCCTCTTATTTGGAATCAGTGTTTAGTTCTGGGCCACTTGAAAACACAAGCTTTTTCTGCAGCCTGCTGGCATTCTTTCTGCTCTGTAGATGTCAATAAAAGAGCAACAGAGACAGTGACAAGACTGCTCGCAGAGAAACAGAACAAAAGGTGAAAGGAAGGTGGGGACAATGTAGGCAAAAAGAAGCAGTGCAGAGACTTCTGCTCCAAAACCGGAGGCTCTAGCTGCTCTCCATCAGCCATGGCAGAGGTAGGAAAAGAAGAGACGTGGCTCTCAGGGATCAGCAAGGTGGTCGCTCAACAAAGCCCAGGACCCAAGGTTATTTGGATATTTCATATTTTGACCCATTTACATTTCATGAGCCCCAAATAGTGCTCCTCAGTATTCAGTTTTTTTCTCCATTGATTTTAATTAAGCTCACCATCGGTGCTCAACCCTGATGAACAGGGAGAGTGTTTTCTATCAACAAGCGATCTGGCTTCTGAAGCAGGATGTCTGGGGCTTGTCCACATCTCATTCAAATGTTTTCTCTTCCATCCTGTGATGTGATTCTTGGAATGTGACATGAAGACACATTCAGCTGCTACAACATAAATATGTTCCGCTCTGTAGCTGTGAAAGTTACCAAATTATTCCTGATTCAGACATGTCATCTAGAACCTGGGATCAGTAGCTTCTGTGCGGGAAGCGGTGCTAGGTGCTGTTCATGATGGGACGTGCTTGCATACCTCCATTTAGATGTCAAATCACATGGGTCCCCTCTTGCTTTCCAGCATCTCCTCTTCATTTTAAGCCTCCAATTTTTATGTCTCTGACTAGATCAGGGAACAGATGTATTTATTTGGTGTTTAGTCCATTAATTGCGTTACTTGTTGAGAAGTGTCTGCTTTATCTTTATGATGAGGAATCCCAACGCAAAAAGCACAGAGCCAGATTCTTCTACTTATTCATCCAAAGATGGCTTCAAGGGGTGGATTAGGCTTATTGTTAGAGCAATGCCAGCCCAAGAACAGGGTTTCCAGGAGGTAGGTTAGGGTCACTTCATTACATAGTCTGTCTAGTTAAAAAGTGTACTTTGTGCAGTTTTAATAAGTGTACATTGGGAAATGAAAAACGTGGGTGCGATCAAAATCAGAACAACAGGACAGGGAGTTTGAATATAGTGTTAGCAAAGGCCACTGAGATTAGGTTCCCGGTGTTTTGAGTAATCCTACTTAGGTATAGAATTCTGGGAAAGAGAAAGGGAGAAAAAAAGAAAAAACACAAGGAGGGAGAAAATCAATTGGCCAAAATTCTCCTTCTGATTACAAAGTAAACATGTTTATTTTTTTAATGGGAAAAAAACCCTGCATTTCATTGGTTATCTATTGGCTGCATAATACATTACCCCAACATTTAGTGGCTTAAACAGTAACACTTATTATCTGACTGTTTCTGTGGGTCAGGAATTGGTGGCTGAGTGGAGAGTGTCTGCCTCAAGGTCTCCTGTGAGGTTGCAGTCAAGCCGGGGCTGTGGTCTTATCTGAAGGCTCCACCAGGAGTGGGAAGGGTGCAGGTGTGGATCTGTCTCTAAGCTCACCCAGGGGCGCTTAGTGACCTATCACACGGCTGCCTCACAATATGGCTCCAGCTTCCTTGGGACCAGCAGCCAGAGAAAGAGCAACAGAGAGCTCAGGATGGAAGCAGCAGTCTTTCTAAACCTAGTCTTGGAAGTGAACATCTGCTCAGTTCTCGTTGTTAGGAGCAAGTCAGTCAGTCTCACTCACCCTAAAGGAAGCAGGTGGCACAAAGGCCTCACTGGTGGGTGCTGGGAATTATTGGCAGCTGTGTTGGGAGGTGCCTGACACATACACAAAAGCACAGAGGAGACAAATCCTTAAAAATCATCTGTAATCTCATCACCCAGAGATAGTTATCTTTCAGTTTTAGGTACATATACATACAGACATTTTGCAATACTTTGGGATACATTTCTATCATTTTCCTTATAAAATCAGCTCATACTACGTGTAACTTTTTGAAACCCTTCACTTAATGGGTATTTAGTAAAAGAGAGAGCTTCTCATTATTCAACAAATGCATATATATTTGAAAACAAAAACAAAGAAAAAATTTAAAAATGATCTGTAATTTCACTACTCTGATGTAACTGCTATTGGCCTTTTACAATACTTCAATCTTTTTTTCTTCATATTTATTTATCTGAAAATACACACATATAAACATGTTACCTATTATCATTTGGTAACCCAAATCCTGTTATTGCACCCAAACCTGGTCTTAGCACCGTATTTACAGTGTGTGTGTGCCTGGGGGGGAGCCAGTCTCTTCAGATAACTTATATTTATTGTCAGTATCATGGTTGTCACACATTGATGAACTTGATTAAACTGGCATTTTATATTTTGCCAGTATTGTATTTTGAAGTGCACTATCCAATATACATGCTCATTAAAGTTAAGGATTACCTTTAAAATACAAATTTATTGTTCAAAAGAAAATAACAACATTTCAACAAAGTTGATCAGATGATGTTTCATTATGCTCAGAATAAAAGGAGACAAATGGACAAGTTAAAGGTAAAAAAAAAAATAGAATTCTTTCCTATTAAATGTAGAATTAGCATTTTTGTTTTTGCAAGATAGCATCATGTAGCACATTAAATTAATTTTGTTAAATGAACTTCTATTGGTTTGTGATCTTGTTTGTGTTTGATTTGAGCTTTACAGAGAGAGATATAAGAGGTTATGAACATAAAGAGTTCAGAGCCACTTAAATATTATTATTTAAATGACTTTGTGAGGCAAACATTTAATGATGGTTGGCTATTTACGAGAATTTTTCCCTTTAAGGCATGGGGGCGGATTCATTACTAATCTGCCCATGTTATTAGGAGTGCACTGATGTTTTGGACCACTTCTCTTGCTGCATCTAAGATCTCTCTTCATTATCATTGCCAATAACATCTTAATTCACAGTTATTTTTTCTTTCTTTTCATCCAGAATATCTATCTACTTAGTTAAGGTTGCATCGGCTAATAATAATATTTATCCCCCCCATCCTCTGCCAACTGATAGTATATATGTAGTATCAATTCAATAACAACGCAGAAATGTTTTCAACCATATACTAGGCACACTATTCCAGAAAAATTCTTCAGTCTAATGAAACATATACTTTAGAAAGGGAGATAGACTCTGTGTGTGTGTGTGTGTGTGTGTGTGTGTTTTAAATACTACTAAAGTATATTAAAATGTTAGATAGTGATAAGTTCTACAAAGAAAAATAAAGCAAGTGACACTGAAAGCTAATCTAATGAGCCTTGACTTTTCATTACTAGATCCCAAAGCCTGTCAGAGAGAGAGGTGGTCATCTGGTTTGTGTAAGGAGCCAGGACAGTACTGCTCAGAATTCTGTCTGCTCAGCACTGGCTGCGCACTGGAATCACCTGGAGAGCTTTAAAGATGCCGTGTCTGGATCCCACCCCCAAGAGCTTCTTTTGTAATTAGTCTGAGGAGCTCTGGCCTGAGTATTGGAATTTTTAACAGCGCCCTAGCCGATTTCCAGAAGCCAATCTCTAGCTCAAAGTATAAAGCTCCCAGGTGAGGCGTTTGTAGATTGGTCTCAGCATAGATTGGAGGGTGCCAGGCTCCTGCTTCAGGCTCCTCAGTTGCCCGCTCAGGCCACAGTGGTGTTGCTCAAAACTTCCGGATGGCAACTGCAAGAATCGCTCGTAGTGTGTGTTAAACCTCCAGATTCTTGGTATCCTCTCCTGATCTAGTGAGTCAGAATCTCCAGGAACAGGACTGGTGAAGTGTCCTGGCTCTTTCTAATGAGCAAAGTGCCCTTATAATTTCCTGGGGAGAAACATTATGATAGTCCCGTGTTAACATTTTACAACAAGCAGCAAAGGGAGTTTTTGGTAAAGGGTCAGGGATGGTTCTGGAATACATATTGGGTTGTTTAGAGGTAATTCATGAGGGGGAGGGTTTTTAAGTTGATGGTGGGATTGTTCCTGGTACTGTGCATTTTCGGTGTTCTCTCTTGTTTTATGAAAGTTTCCTTTATCTTTGTTCTCACATAGAGTGATGGAGAATTTGTTACCATCTTTAATGACCTAGGAGGCACATTTGTAATGAAAGTATAATAAGCGTACATGTATTTAGTTAGGTGATATTTATTTATTTAAAGAAGATCTCAATTTTTATTTTTAAAAAATATTTATTTAGGGCTTCCCTGGTGGCGCAGTGGTTGAGAGTCCGCCTGCCGAAGCAGGGGACACGGGTTCGTGCCCTGGTCCGGGAAGATCCCACATGCCGTGGAGCGGCTGGGCCCGTGAGCCATGGCCGCTGAGCCTGCGCGTCTGGAGCCTGTGCTCCGCAACGGGAGAGGCCACAACAGTGAGAGGCCCACGTGCTGCAAAAAAAAAAAAAAAAATTGTTTAAAGATCTCAATTACAGCTGATGGAGAATCTGAGGCCAAAAAAGTAGGGAATTTAAAGGACTTTACCTGATAGTACTGTTGGTCAGCAGCTGAGCAGTGTCCAGTTCTCTATGTTTCTATGTATTCTTACTCTTGAGTTTTTCCACCTTGGCAAACATGGACTATTCCCCTTGTTTTCATTTCTAAATTATCCTGACCATTTGCCTGACTGTCCTTAGCCTGTAGCTTGAGTGCTATTTTCCTTCTGCAGCTTAAAATATGCTTCTAAGGTTACAGAATAATAGAGTTCTTTTTTTTTTTTTTTTTCGATACGCAGGCCTCTCACTGTTGTGGCCTCTCCCGTTGCGGAGCACAGGCTCTGGGCGCGCAGGCTCAGAGGCCATGGCTCATGGGCCCAGCTGCTCCACGGCATGTGGGATCCTCCCGGACCGGGACACAAACCCGTGTCCCCTGCATCGGCAGGCGGACTCTCATCCACTGCGCCACCAGGGAAGCCAAATAGAGTTCTTTTTAGTAATGAATTAGTCTGGGTATTTTTACTTCATCCCCCCTTAATTAAAAATTGTGAGATAATTTTGCAAACATGTGGATTATGGAACAACGAAAACTTTGTTTTTTAGACAAGTACTTCATGTAGATTTGAATGGTCAGATAGGATTTATCATCCAGCTTGCTGAGGGCGATGGTGAAAGCGTTTCACTCTGAGACAGTAGGAAGATCGTTTCTGTCCTAGGACTACAGGGGAGGGAACGGAATAGTTTGGTCATGTCAAGAGAAAACTACTGCTTTCAGGAGATAAACTTTCTTCATCACTGATTTTCTGTTATTAACTTATTTTCAGGTTTGAGCTTTTTCTTGTTGTCTGTCTAGAAGTGGATGCGTGGAAGAGAAGTGATTCACACAAAGTCACAGGCAGCACGTGGTGGTGAGAGAAAAGTAAAACCAGAATTCCACCAACCGGGTTATTTACACGGTTGGTCCATTTGGGGTAGGAGGTCTAGACCCTTTGGCAATAGTCAGGATTTAACTCGTCTAGACAAAAACGTGACAGCTCTTAGCAGGGGTCTTCCTTCCTTAGCAGGGCTTTTCCCCCTGCCTCGCGCACATGACTGTCTCTCAGTTTCATTCCTGAGGTCTAGGCTTACACATCACCTCCTCAGAGAGGCCTGGCACTGCTCTAAGCTCCTGTCCCTAATTTTCTTCATGCTACTTGGCGCTGTTTGTGGCCATGTGAGCATTTGGTGATTTTATGTCTCCCCCGGTAGCCTCCAGTTCACAAGAGCAGAGACGGTATCATTTCCCCAGTCCTCTGTTTTCGGTGCCTAGAGCAATACTAATTATTCCCGAGGGAATAGAAGAGTGGACCAGGGCATGGAGGCTGTTTCCTCCACCTGGAAGGCCACGTCCCCAACCTTTCTCTCTGAGATACTAAAACAAAACTCAGCGCTATTGTGTAAATATCATTTTTTGTTGTGAAAAGTTGCTGTACTTTCTTCTGCTAATAGAATGGTCATTTCCATTTATGTTCCTTAAGCTCTTGCATATGTTTCTATAATTATAGTGGATGCTGAAAGCTCGTTAGTTTTATTTTTCTCTAGCCCTATAACACCCACACTGTAGACCCCTTTGTGGCATAATTGTGTCTTGTTCAGCTTCAGGTCCCTTTCACAGAGTGGATGGTGGACGCATCAGCATTGTGGATGGCAGGTAGAAGGATGAGGGAGGGAGAGGTTCTGGGGGAGACGAAAGCTGCAGTGGATGCAAAAGCAGCAAAACATTGAGCCCTTTACCAAGGCAAGGGACTTCTGGGTATGTACTATTTTGTAAGAAGGTGGTTTTAGAGTTTTCTAAGTCATTTCCATTTCCGAGGCTTCGTAGAAGCAATTGATGCAGGTTGTAGCCATACTTCTCAGAGCTAGTTGATTTTGAACTAGTGCTATTTCCTGTCTGAGCCCCGATTCCTCATATGTAAACTGCCTCCTATGTATCAATAAGTGCCTCCTTTTTATGAGAAATATCCCATACCTCATGTCATCTTGGGCTGTATTGTGTCTCTTTCTGAGGATGCCGGGAACTGCTGCTTCTGGCCAATGATCGGCAGCCGTGTACTGTTGGTGATGAGTGTGTAGGAACTTTATTTGAACTGTACAATGAAGGTTGATTACACTTTGTCTCACAGCGATCAAAGCAGTCACATTGGCAGGCGTGTCCACCGAGAAACCACATGTCCTGAACTTGGCTGGTGAAAAAGAGTGTGATGAATTCACCCCCTCAGGATCCTGGGGGAGCTGGTATTTGTGCCATTAGCCGTTTTATTATGAGGCAGTTTACTTTTGGAGCGCAATCAAAAAGACCTTTAGTTTGTCAAGTATCAAAAGACTTTCCTATAAAATGCCACCTGATTTTTTTAAAAATGTAGTATTGAAAGTCAGTATGACAACAAATCTTCAGACTTGTGCGAATTTTTAGCCTTTACTGCTTTCTCTCTCTCTCTTTTTTTATCCTTTACTGCTTTGCGTTTATCATTATTATTTTTGCTTCTGCTCTGAGTACTGTTTTTCCCAGTTTATGCATTTCTGCATATCCGATGGGTAGGGGCAGTCGTGGTGTCAGTGGTAGTTAGAAGTCGTGAGATGAGATGCAGACAGGATGAGGACACAGAATCAGAGGGAGAGCCCGTGAAGCTATGCTTACAGCTGGCAAACCTAAGGACTTCCGGAATTTCTCTAAGCAGCAGGCTTTGGGGCTCAGCTGCAGGCAGCCCAGCACCAGAGCTAGCAGTAACACCAAAAACTTTAGCTGAAGTTAAAGCGTTCTGCTCATCACCGATAGCCCCGCAGCCCATGCTAATGAGAGGGATAAAAGAAAATTAGAAATAAAAGGCCATTTGGTGTGGAGCACACACCAAGAGGGAAAACAGGAATTCGGTAGGCTCTCCTGGTCTGCCTTTGCCTGCTAAGGCAAATCAGCCATCTCTCTGTTGCGTGAAGGCCGTTCCCCCTGCAGCCCTCCAGAAGAAACGCTGAGCCTGCCCCCCTTTTCCTGAAGCATTTGGAAGTCTGAACACTCCATTTCTCGCCCCTGCCAGCTTTTGAAAATTGGCCTCTCCCCTCCTTGGGATTTAGCAGCAGAGTCAGCAGTGACTCCACAAAGCCCCTTGCACACTGGGGGTTAAGGCCGAGGGTAGGGGCTGGATTTTTCAGGAGTAAGCAGAATCTTAATGCCCTCGCCCCAGATGGCAAGAGGAAATGAAAATATACACCTGAGTGTATTTGCGTGACTTTGGGGCTGCAGGGCTGGCGGTGCTTCCAGCCACACAAGGGTTGCCCACGCTAATAACTATAATCAGACCCAAATTATGCACTGCCAACTGATTTACTTATTTCCCCGTCAGAAAGACAATGCCTCACCAACAAGTCGCAGACAGTCCTTTCCCTGTAAAGGCCGGGGTGCTCGATGTACATTCCGAGCCACACGCGGGAGTGCCGAGGAGCCAGCTACCACGGCTCTTTAATCAGGAGTGTTTGTTGATTTGAGCAGAGGCCCTATGCTGTGAAATGAAAACAGAAAACCAAATTTTCTTGAGCAATCTTGCTGTTCCTGCTTCAGGTGCTAGGCCATTTCACTAAAGCAGCTCAGACGAGAATGTCATTAGTTCTTAAGCCCCAGGTGAATTTGCCACTGTTCCACATGATTAAGCCAGATAATTGTGTGTTGATAGCGAATGTGGTTGGTGAAATACAATTTCTAGGACCTTCCTAAACAAACACAATGTAAGAGTGAGTCAGAGTGCTGTCATTTCAGTCCTTTGTCACAGGTTTTGCACGGCAGACATCTCTGGTGAGGGCTGGTGGGTAATTCAGTGGCGATGGCCATCCCTGGGTTCTTAAAGGTGACCTGGCATGGAAAGTGCATCACACATCATTCTGCATTTGTTTAGGGGAGGAAAAAAAAAAAAAAAATCTCGTTAGAGGGCCGGCTCCTACCGGTACCTTGTTTTGGACCCTGAATGTAAATGCTTACTTTAAGTTTGTTTTAAAAAGCATTCGTGATTTCAGAGATCCTTTCTGAAGTGTGTAAAAATACCGACGTCTCCAATGATAAAAACAACAACAACATCTGCCAATGGCAAAATATAGTCGACTTTCGGGGCCAAGTTTTCGGAAGCAGCCAATGTGTTTGCACGTGTGATTTTCTTTCTCACATATAAGTTTCTGTGGATAAGAAAATGTCTATTTGTATTTACAAATCAGGTGTCTGTGTCTTCAGTGGCTTTTCCCGCACCTACATATCGAGGTGTCTGTGTCTTCAATGGCTTTTCCTGCACCTAGATATCAAGGCTTTTACCATTTGTGGTGTGAAGGTGGAAGGTTTTTAATTTGTTGATGGTGGTGTTTGGCATGGGAACTTGGTGATTTTATTATCTATATTTTAAAAGCAAATTTACTTTTCAGAGGGATCATTTTTCCTTGCAATGTGTGCATTGTTTTATTCCGCCCTTCCCCTCAAAATTAAAAAAAAAATTATAACATAGTATATTCTGATAGGTTTTTGCGTACAAAGTGCTCATTTGATCCTTACGAAAGAGGACAGCCATTGACGTCCAAAGCAAAAAGAATAAAAGCTGAAAATGGAAGCCAAACTAGAAGGTCAGGAAAACAACAGCCCTTTGGCTGGTGTGAGAAAATACACACATCTGAAGTGGGCACAGCTGTGTGGTCGAGGGCTGGCTGCTAATGTGGGCGCTTCACAGTCAACAGCAACAGTCAAAATCACGACTGTGAAAAATGCACAACGAAGCCCCAGAGCCCTAGCAGGTATGGAGACAGGATTTCCTCTCTCACATCCCCACTGAACACTCGCAGTGATGGAGAGGTCCTTGCCTGTGGCATGTAGGGTAGTCCTGTGTGCGTCAGGGCTGCAGCACGGTAACCACCTGAGGATGATTGGAAATGCTTTGCCTGGCCATCATTTTGGGCCATCGCTCAGATGCCTTCCAGGGCTGCAGCCACCACCCCCACAGTCTCTGCTCCAGCAGCTGCGGCCACATCGGGATCGAGCATGTCCCCCTGGTGAGTCCTTTCTTCCAGGCATCCTTGGATGGCTTGGTCTTCCAGCTCTTCCAAACTCCTCATAAGATACTTGTTGCAATTGTTGTCCCCTTTGTCAAGGGAGGGGAAGAAAAATTTTGGAGGGTAGAAGACAGATAATCCAGGACAGAATTGTTTCGAAAGGAGGTAGCCCTGTGACAGCAGAGTTGGTGGTGGGTTTCTTCTTTTCTGTGCAGTCGGCAAAAGTCCCAGTGGAAGTGGCTGGCAGCCAGAAGGGGGCGCAGCTGAGAGACCCTGCCTGACATGGTGCCTGTAACTCCTCCACTCATCCCTCCTTCAGTTAGAGCACATGGAAACCTGACGCTCTTCGTCTTAAACACTTGGGTTATCATACAGGCATGAAGACCCAATCACTGGGCAAGACCCAGCCTTGACACTGGGAAAGCACCACCCTAGGTGAGAATTCCCGGGATCAGCTGTGACTTTGGACAACTCACTTCGTCAACACGCTCTTCAGTTTTCTCATTTGTAAAATGGGAAACAAGGTGGGATTACATCTCATTTATTTACCTGCTCTGGAAGTCCAGGATTCTTTCTAAGTGATATTGGACCATTAAGCTTTGGTGGAGAAAGAATAGAGTTGGGAAGGCAGTGGGACTCCGGGCACAAGAAACTTCGAAGTAGAATAAAAGTATAAGATCCTAAAGTAGGGTTGAGGGAAGATGCTTCGTCGCGCATGATGTGGGCTGTTCATGGCTGAGAAGGTGCTGGAAACGAGGGCAGCTTGCTAACCCGTGGCTGACTCTGCCAGCAAGATGATGTTGACCCTATCCAGAGTGGGAAAGCATCCCCTGCTTTTGAAGATCAACAAATTCCAGGAGATGAGGCACCTTGGGTACAAGGAAACCTTAGTAACAGCCTGAAGCCCTGCAGAGGTGTTGGAGTTATTACTAGAAGACAGCTCGGTTGCCAGAACAACAAGCACAGAGGAAGCTGGGTCAGAATGCAGTCCAGGGGATCAGCGGGGACCTTTTAACACTTTAAAAATTAGGATGATGGAGAGAGAAAAGGATCTGTCAGGCTTGAGAACTCTGCCTAACATTCCAGCATCCTGAAAAATTCCGCAGTCTACATGGGGCCGTGTCGTGCTAAGCATAAAGGCGTTTTAAAAAGTAAAGTTAGGGCTTCCCTGGTGGCGCAGTGGTTGAGAGTCCGCCTGCCGATGCAGGGAATGCGGGTTCGTGCCCCGGTCCGGCAGGATCCCACATACCGCGGAGCGGCTGGGCCCGTGAGCCATGGCCGCTGAGCCTGCGCGTCCAGAGCCTGTGCTCCGCAACGGGAGAGGCCACAGCCGTGAGAGGCCCGCGTACCGCAAAAAAAAAAAAAAAAAAAAGTAAATTTAAAATTATTGAAAATGGGACGATAGGTTTAAAAAAGTAGAAAGTAGTAAACGGTCAGCTCTGAATCTGGCGTTAGGCATGTTTGTACGGCTAGTTCAGATTTATGTCCATTTCAAAACACGTCTAAAAAAAGTTGCTGGTCTCCTTTATTTTAACTTCACAGGAAATCTTTCTGTTGAAGACTGTAGTGTATGGGTCTCTGGGAGCAGAGGGAATAAGGCAGTTGGCAAAGCTAATTCCGCCCGAAATCTTGAACCTGACCTTCTGAAAGAGTGGTGACCAAGCATGTCCAGACTCGCTGCCCACAGCTGGCACATGGCCCCTCACCACGGAGCAGGGGCTGCTCTACCAAGTGGCAAACAGAGTTGAAGCTGGAGCCAAATCACTGGTCCAAGACCTTGGGTGTTTCCTTCACAAAGTGTAGCCCATGTTTAATGTGGAAAAGGGAGGGATGCAGTTGTTCTCTAATGAGAAGCTGGGGTACTGTACTTGTCCACTGGGAGACGGGGGCTATAACCGCGTGATTTCTATGACCAGGAATGGCAGGGATGCTGCTAAACTCACCCGCTCTGTACACAAGGCATCTCTGGCCTCTCTCCCCAGCCGCTTTGCCCCTCCTAGCCTTACCCATTTATGTCTATTAATGCCACTAAAATGGGGGGAAATGGCTGCATTTTCCCCCAGAAGAGTATAGGGAGGGCTATAAATCAGAGACTAGGTAAGCGAGACTAAACCCCAATCCCATCAGAATGATTAGATTCTGTCCTACAAAGTACTTCATTTGAACATCACTCCTGTGAGTTCTTAGATGTAATATTTGTGGCTCAGAAATGCTTTTTCTTTGTTAAGTGATTGCAGCCAAAGGAAAGGAAATGTGTGGCAGCCAGCGTTTTAAAATGAACCATTGTGGCCCTTAGCATTTTATAAGGAATCATAAATTTCAGCTGACAGCTTATTTCTTGATTCCTTTCTAATTAGAGACTTAATAATATATATTTCTTGAAGGAGAAAGTGGCCTGGGCTCTTATGATGCCAGAATCTTTGCTAAAAGAAAACAACCGAGGCCAATGTCAAACCTACGATGGATTCAGTGCATCAGAGAGGTCCTGGACATCGTGCTACTAAATTAAGGGGAAACCAGAAGCATGTTTTAATACTTTCAAATAATTTTGTCTAAATAGCCTTGCTCACTCCTTAAACAGCTAAATCTTTTTAATGCCTCTCAAAAAGGGTTCCAAATGGATTTAAATGGGTTTGATGAATGCGAAATTTCCCTCTCTACTTGTAACATTTCCAGAAATAGTGCAATTAATTTGATTTGCCTATAGGTACAAATCATTAGTAAATTGGGTGCTTCTGTTTGAAGAGATTTCAGTCTTATTTAATCCTTTCAAATCAATGGGTTTTGGTCAAAAATAATCATTCTGTGAATTTTGAGACATCAATCCTCAGTACTGGATTTTTCTATTGTTTTAATACTGTACATCAGAAATTTCGTTAAACTGTCTAATAACTAGGCATCTCCTTTGTGATAAGGACTTTTCACGTGCACTCATCATAAGAGCTTCTCATGCTATTAACAGTTCTTTAGGTCAAAATGTTTTAGGTTCTCTCTTGAATTTTTTTCTTTTATTTACTGGAGTCAGCTCGGCATGAGCCTGCTTGAATGGTTTACTCATCTTTCAGCAGGACTCAAATGTCGGGATTCAGACATGTCTCAAATAATCTCCTTATGATTTTATTCAAATGAACCCTCAAAAACTATTCTCTAGGTGTTTAGACAGGAATTGAGCCTTGCTGAGGATGAGAATGTGCTCACCTGGAAGCTTTGGAATATTTTTGGGAGAAGCCTTTCCATTAGGAAATGCAGTCATTTCATGCTCAACGTCAGGGATCCTATGCAGAAAAACAGATATCTGCCTGAAAACACTCAGTGGATGGTCATTTTCCGTTACCATAAATGGGAAAAATTATGGCCTTCCATGTGAACACAAAATCCCTAGCTAATGTCCTGAATACAATGCAAGTACTCTAAGTGTCCCACATAGCTGTAACAAGCCACTGTGTTAAGATGCACAATGTAAGCTCTACTTCCAGATCACTAATATATTACCTAGGCTGTTAGCCAACAGTTGTTTTTACTGCTGCTCCATGGCCACTCTTAGCTCCAACATTTAAAGCACATATTCTTTCTGATGACACTTGGTGTGAATTTTAGCATAACTACCCATGATTCTGTGAGTTGCATATGGACTGTAATTCAAGGCTTTTCTGCATATTGCTTGGTTACGCAATTGCTTGGTATGTTGTATTGAGTTTGGGGAATATAAAAATAATACTTCTATATGAACTTTTGTCAGAAAACATTATATTGGAAGATGAAGATAAGTTATGTAGTTTTAAAATTAAAAAGCCAAAGAAGGATTGCTTCTGGCCATGCTGAAGTAATCAACCTGCACTCATGCCATAGATACCTAGAAAACTAGACAAAATCCATGAAATGATTTTTTTAAAGACATTGAACACCAGGCACTGCAGGACTAGGATACTGAAGAAGAGGGAAACAAACAAAGTGAGTGCTATGGACGCCCCAGTTTGCTGCTTGGAGTTCTTTAAAACTGGAGTGTAAGGAGGAAGAACTTAGGCAGAGAAGAGTGGCCTTACTGAGCTGACAAGACAGAGATTGTAGTACAGTTAGTTTCATGTGGCTGGAATTTTCAAAGCAGAGTACCACTGAGGAGAGAGAGAGGGAAGAGGGAGAGAGAGGGAGAGGGAAGGAGAGAGAGAGGAAAGAAGAGAGAAGAGAGAACCCTTACAGGAGTTTCCTCAAGACTTTCTATGTACTAAACTGTACATGCATAGAGTAAAACTCCATGATCAGGACAAAAAAATAATGACTAGTGAGTTGTAAGCTGAATACTTCCAGAGCTCACGCAGAGCTGGGAGGCAATCACATTCCAGCTGGTCTGAGTGAAGAAATTCTATTGCCTTTGCAGGGCCTTCAATAGAGACCTCAGCAGAGTGAGGTCTTGTTAGTATGGCTAAACTGCCCTCAATAAAGACTACTGTAGGCCCACCCTGGTATAGCTTAAAAACAAGCTTCCAAAGGAAAAAAATAACCTGCTAATAACTGTCTGCCAGAACAAAGCTCAACACTTTACCTAAAGGCCACAAAATCAAGCACTCAACAATGTAACAACCACAATGTGCAGCATCTAATAAAAATTACTAGACATTTGAAGAAGGAGAATGTGGCCCATACCTGGAGAAAAATCAGTCAATAGAAACAGACACAGAAATGACAGAGATGATACAATTAGCAGATAAGAAATATAAAATGTTATTATAAATATATCCAAGAATTTAAAGGAAAATCATGAGCATAATGGAGATAGAAATGGAAACAATAAAAAGGAAGAAATTGAAACCATAGAACTGAAAACACAATATCTGAAATGAGAAATTCACTGTATAGGATTAACAGCAGATTAGACATTGCAGAAGAAAAGATCAGTAAATTTGAAGGCAAGACAATAGGAAACAGTGAAACAAAGTACAGGCGTAAAAAGGCTAAAAAGTGGACCGACCTGAAAGACAATACTAACTGGCCTATCATATGTGTATTTTGAATCCTAGCAGGAAAAAGAGAGAAGGGTGCTACAAAATAATTCAAGAATAATGGCCTAAAATTTTCAAGTATAATAAAACTTATAAACCCATTGATCCAAGAAACTCAAAAATCTCAAGTAGGATAAACAGTAAGGTACATGGTAATGAAATTCATGAAAACCAGTGACAAAGTCAAAAATTTTGAAATCTGATAGAAAAAAAATGCATATTATATTAAGGGGAGTGAAGAAAAGAGTTAGTGCCAATTCTGTTAAGAAACTATGCAAGCCCAGAGTCAATGAAACATTTTTTAAATGCTGAAAGAACAAAAAATGTCAATGTAGAATTCTACATCCTGTGGGGGAAAAAAAAAAAACCCTTGAAAATAAAGGTAATAAATAAAGACACTTTAAGAAAAACAAATGCTGAGAGAATTTGTCATCAGCAGACCTGCACTACAAGAAACATGAAGGGAAGTTCTCTGGGCCAAATATAAGTAATACCAGATGGAAACTTGGATCTACACAAAAGAGTGAAGAATGTCAAAGATGTTAAATATATGGGTAAATGTTAAATAGTATTTTTTCATTTTTACAGTTATTTAAAAGATAATTGACTGTCTAAAGCTAGGAAACTAATAACAACATATTGTGGGGTTTCTAACATATGCAAAAATATGTGACAAAAATAGTACAGAAGTTGGGAAGTGGGAAAGAGAAGTGTACCCTTGTAAGATTCTTGTGCTATATGTCATGATATAGTATTATTTTAAGGTAAATAAACTCTAAGATAAAGATGCATATTTTAGATGCTAGAGCAATCACTAAGGGGCAAAACAAAGAGAGATAGCTAAAAACAAAACAAACAGACGAGCAAAACCAAACCAAACAAAACACTACCAGGAGTTATCCTACCAGGAAAATATTCAGCAGAGAGACGTTTTGCTGGGTATATCTGGAGATGGATTTATTTGAAGTGTTTGTTCACAGAGTAAAGTTATCTTTATTTTTAAACTCATTCCACAAAAATGTACAAGTGCTACTACACGTCTGCTCGTTGCTGTAGCAGGCAAAGGACTAGAAAGGGCAGAATACCCCATGGAGCTTGGGCAGCTCACAAGGGCTTTCCTGAAAAAGAGTCAAAACTTCATGTGGTTTTGTTTAAATGAAGCCTGTGGAAAGAGGGAGTCTTCTGAAAAAACA
The DNA here is from genome assembly GCF_039906515.1 of Pseudorca crassidens. Taxonomy (NCBI): domain Eukaryota; kingdom Metazoa; phylum Chordata; class Mammalia; order Artiodactyla; family Delphinidae; genus Pseudorca; species Pseudorca crassidens. Next base: position 4,713,263 of record NC_090309.1, on the reverse strand, counting down.
AAGCAAAGTGAACAAATAGTACCATTGTATTTACTTCTGGTTGCAGGAGGGACAGGAGTGGTCTCCTCTGAGCATTCTCTCCCGCAGGGGATGGAGCAGGGTGGGAACTCTGGGAGCCT